>NC_037540.1:6465369-6497155 GCF_001531365.2 Cynara cardunculus var. scolymus
CATGGAAACCTAGTATAATGGGTAAATTTAAATCAAAAGGTTACCCAATGCTATAATGGGTAAATTTTTCAAAGTACAATGTCCTAATAAAAAATAATTTGAAAGTAYATTRYKGTAATAAGAAAAACTGAAAGTACAATGCTATAATAAAGAAATTTATGAAAGTAGATTGCTATTTTATGCATTTTGCCCAATAACTAATTATACTAAATATGATTTAATTTTATTGTAATACTGGAAAAAGATATTGTTTTGATGTTTTATTGTAATTAAAAATTTAATTTAAACAAACCATATCTTATTTTACTTGTAGGAATAAAATAAGATATGATTTTATGATTTGATTTGTTAAAATTAATAAATTAATTATGTTAAAGACGATTTAATCTTATTATTCGTTTTCCATCGTTGCAATAAACAAGCTTATTATCGATATTTTAACAACAAAATTATTGAAAACCACTAAGAACTGAACTCCATTTTTATCATCATCAAATTATGTATCCAATTTTCGTATTGTTTTTATCCAAAAACCGAAAATCAACTATTTAAATTTAAGCAGATGAAAGATTCATGCATACCTTTTTGTGATTTAAAATTGAACAAATCTCCATATAAGCTTCAACCAGGTTTTTCATATCGAAATAGGCAAAAATCCTAAAACAATAAAGTTAAATCATATTTAATATAATTAATTTTTTAATTTAAACAAATCTAATCATAAATTAATATTCTATTTTATTTATTTTGATATCGTTTATATATATATATATATATATATGCATACAAATATTGTTTTACTTTTTATAGGAAAAAAAGATAAAAGAATAGACAAAAAAGCTAAAATGACCAATGATTTAACGGAGTTAACGAAAACGTTAGTCAGAAAGGACCATAGTCAAAATAAGTTGAATACAACAAAAACCAAATCCACAATTAACATATTATAAGAACCCATTAAAAAAATATCAAAACACATGGACCAAATCTACAATTCATTCTTATAAGTTTTTTCATCAAAGTTTAATGATGTGCATATTTTGAGAAATTAATTTTTTTTTTAATATATATAACATACTTGGTAAATGTTTACATATAAATTTAATCTTTCTTTAATAAATCTCTAAATTAAATAATTAAAAATCAAGATGTTTAAAAAAATATTATATTCAATTTTAACTTTTTAGTTTTGAACAACACAACATTTATTGTATTATTAAAAAATTAATAAAAAATTAATTTTATTTATTAGTATTTAATTTAAAATCTTTTTATTGATGAGAATAATAAATCATTATCTCTGTTAATCAATAATATTAAGAAGTTCTTTAAATCTAAAGAATTTTTTCATCTCTCTCCTACTTCGTTTATTATAAAGAAAGTTTTAATAAATTTGTTAAAATAGAAAAATTAACTCAGTATCTCTATGGGGGTGTCTGGGATTGCTTATAAAAATAACTTATTGACTTGTTTCGTTGTGATACTGGTAATAAGCACTTTTGAGTGTTTGGATAAACAACTTATATCGGTGTCAAACCGGTAATAAGAAGTTTTTAAAGAAATTAAAGTCTTCTGACTTATAATAAGTTGATAAGTGCTTTTGTAGAAAAGTATAAGTTGTTTCAAATAAGCAATCCCAAACACCCTATAAATTATTAATTTTATCTATCTTAAATAATATGTTCAAATATCTTCAATATGCAAAAATAGAGATTTTAGAGTTTTTTTTTTTTTTTACAACAGCTATGCTAAAATATATGTTAAAATAAAGAAAAAGAATTATAAATCTCAAAATTTGGAGAAATTTATAAGGTGCCGTTTACCAAACGTTTAGCCGAGTAAGCGCTTATCAAGTAACCTTACTTTACTGGATGAATATGACAATGACTAAAAATCTTACCTGGTAAGAGCGAAGATAAGAATCGAGAGTCTTACTCGATAAATGAGAATGATGACTCTTACCATGGTTAGCGCTTATCGGGATAAATTGTTGCATACAATGCGTTTTAGTGAATAAAATCTTACCCGGTAAGTAAGCGATAGTGTTGAATTTTACCGGTAAGTGCTTACCGGGTAAGTGTTTAGGTAAATGACCCCTAAATCTTAATATTGAGAAAAAAAATTATTATTTTAATTGTTTCCACCAATAAGGTTGAACTTGTTATAATTATTTGTAAAGTTTATTTAAAAGGTATTGAGATGATAAATTTATAAAATGTATTAGTAATATAAATAACGTTGGATTGCTAAAATAAAACAGCCGTTGAAGTTTTTTAGATAACCGTGAGTTTCCGACTTTCCGGGTCAATTTACGTACATCAACCAATCACCGGACAACCACGAACAAACTGGAGTCATCGCATGTGAATCTCCATGACTAACAAGGATTTTGATAACGATATTCGTTAGAGTTGAATGTACTTTTCAATTTTTTTTAATAGTTTATTTTAAATAAATTATAAAATATAATATTAGATATTAAATATTCTTTAAAAAAATATTTTAGTTATTTTAGGTATTTGAAGATATGAAAAAAAGTTTATTTTAATAATAAAAAATATCTAAAAAGAAGAAGTGTAGAGGTTGGTTGAGTCGACGATGGGTAACGTAGGTGTGACAGGCGGTTTACAAGGGGTCTGGACCAACAAATCACATGTTGTGAGTTTCAAGGTTCTTCCAACTTGTAATTCTTTATTTTCAATTTCAATTGATCATCATTTGATTTTTGAGTTACATAAATCGTATATATAATTTATTGAAATTCCCATTTTCGTCCTCCAAACTTTGTTTATTATCAATTCAAGACCTTGCGTTTTACAAATTTGGTTTCATCCCTCCGCGTGGTGGAGGCTCAAGTCGGTTACAGTAAATTCGATTTAGGATATTTCCAGGCTGGCTGATCTCCACTGTATCCCTGCGGCAATGCGGGTTCGATGGCAAGCGGTTGTTTGGGTTTTTTTTATATGATCTGGAGTGCTTAGAATAAGGTAGTTTTTGAAGATCGTTCATCCCTTTCGATTGATATTTTCTTTGATCACATGATCTACATAAGCACTTCTTTATGCTTATGGGTTGTTTAATAAGCTTTTTATTGATAATGTCCGTTATCAACCCCTAAGCATGATGAGTGTATTTGCAAGGGTAGGTAACGTGCTCGATCATTTTTCCTTATACACAAGGGTATGGTCGTTCACTTTTTCAAAGTTGATTTTAAAGAGGAAAATTTATTGAATTTAACTAGGAAATGTATTAATCTTGTTTTCAACGTGTTGTCATTTTGGTGGCCTATCGTGAAAAGGCCTAAAACACTCAAAGACGTGTTGTATGTAACTCAAACCAACCCTTTATGGAAACGAAGCAAAAAACACGTGCATAATTGGAAATCAAAAGCATGCATGGTTTCATACTAATCATGGAATTAAATTGCAACGATTGTTGATATCAAAACATAAGTAACCTGCTAAATTCTGCAAAAAAGCGATCACACTTGAACATATTAACAATTGGACAAAATGAAAGCACAAATAGGGAAACGGTCTTTACCACCTTTTAGATAATACTGATTTTGTATCCTTAAAAAACCAGTGGTGGTAATATCTAGACATATATTGTTTGTATAAAAATAAAAAAACTAATTTGTATAATTAATTAGATGTATTTTTATGTGATTAAATAATACAGTATCAGATTATCTATGTACGCATATTTATAATGATACCAGAAGAAAGATTCGATATGGATGTAAGATTTCTCAAGTGGCCACAAGGTTCTTATTAATATTAAGTTAATGCCATCATGTCAAACATAATACCTCGTGCTATCATATTCTTTGTTGTTTGTATAGAATATCGTATCTATAATTTTCATATATTTATATATTTATAAATAAATACATATATACATATACATATATACATATATATATATATATATATATATATCAAAATACTTATTAAGTTTAATAAGATTTACTTTTTGTTAAATACAGAAAAAGCATGTTGTTATAAGATCGCAATTTAAGTTATTATAATTAGAGAGGTGCAAAAGAATGAATAATCCAATTCAGATATAAAAATCGGGATCGGCCCTGATTATGTTTGCAGTCTAATCCTGTAGACGTAGATATCATAATGGAACTAGATTGGTAAGGGGAAACTTAGAGCCAATTTGTGAAGGTCTGAATGCATTTTTGTGAAAATGTGAACCTTAATCTTTTATGGACGCAATCAGGATTGTTGGATCCTATATCGATGTTATATTTTGGATAAATCACCGTTTTCTCCATCACTGGGATTTGGGACATTCCCATAGGGACCGAAGCAAATACCGGTTAGGGTATTCTCGTGCATCTCTAATTATAATCAATTGTTTCGACTTATATTTTATGTATGTTATTATGTATGCCAGTGTGTTTGTCTATCCATCCATATATATATATGGAAACCTTCTTTTAAAAACTTGTTAATTTATCTGTGAGATTCAATTTAAACCGTAAAAAATTAATTGAACAAAAAATTTAAAATAAATTAAAAACATTTTTCTTCTCTCCTTTCTCTCCCCCTCCTTATTTTTCTTCAATCTCTCTCATTTTTTCTCCATAACATACACGTACACACGCAATTGAATATAAAATCAAGGCGAACACACTGTGAACACTTTCTTATAATTATTTTTACGGTTTGTAAACGCGTTGTGAATACACTATAAATCTGCCATTTGTGAACACCCTAGTAAAAAAATTATTAAGCTTTTTACATGGTATTCACAACGTGTTCACCTTATGTGCACTATGTGTATGTTAATTATTCCGTTAATTAATGATATTAATTATTTTAAATATGTGGCTTATGATAGACTTATGAATCTCACATATTTTGAAGTTCTGAAAAGATTAAACTCACACACATACGTGTGTGTGTGTGTGTGTGTGTTTGTGTTGCCCTTCATTTATCTTCTTCCATTCTTCATTAATTTATAACCTCTCATTCAAATATAACCGTTGATTATACAAAATGACGACTTAGATGAATTTGTAAGAATTATGGTTTGTAAAAGTAAGAGAATATCTCTCTCCCCATATGTATATATATTATATAGAGGGAGGTTCACGGGAAAACACTTACAAAAATGAAAAACTGAGGAACAACCTAGTAACCATTCATCTGGATGGTATGCACATGAATATACAAATAATTAAAGTTGTTTATTGGTTTTTTTTGCACGTATGCATATTATACACATGTGGATACAAGACAAATTGCTTACAACTTACTTGTATGCACATGTGCATATCATTCATATGAACAGTTACTAGAGTGTTCGTTAGCTTTTCATTTTTTATGGTTTTTCCCTAAATCTGACCCTATATATATATATATATATATATATATATATATATATAGGTGAAGGATCATGTGAGAAGCGTAAGAGATCTGGACTCTTGATCACATTTAATCCCAAACTCACCCATGAATCGCATTTAATACATAGATTTATCCGATGCATCTCGATATATCACATTCTAATGTACATCCAAATATGAAGGTACGTTCTTACACACTTTTCACCTTTAACTCTCATTCTCACTAAAACCAACCCTATATATCATGTTGAATCTGTTTAGTGGTTGATAGAGAGATTGAAGAGGACAGGACTTGGGATTTACTCCAATAATCATGATTAAGTATTGGCATGGGAATTATATAAATGTCAAGTAGCAGTAAAATAAGAATAAAAATTCAAGTTATCATGCAATATATTGCGGTTTCTTGTCCCAATACTTATCCACAACAATTATTTTAATAAAATTCAATATCAATTAAATAACCCATCTTATAATTATAATCCATTTTATAAAATATTTTTTTAAAATAATGATACAATAAAATCAATAATATTAAAAAAATCAATTGATATAATTTAAGTACATTAAACATATGACCATGTGTTAGAAACTTGACATTGATTACTCAGAGGTTGAGTATTTTCGATAAGTATGTTATATTTTTTAAATTTAAAAGGTCTCCCCATTTTTTTTTAGTTTTAGAAGAGATTTAATATAGATACTAAAACAAATATTTTTTAAATCTTCAATTTTTTTTAGAAATGATTTATTCGTGTATTATGATGGAACCACCCACAAATAACTACAAATCCAACTTAAAGAATGTTACCTATGTTTCAAACGATTCCAAATGCTGGAGCCTAATATCTTGAAATAAATGGTATTTTATAATTTGTAGATTTTCACATTCTAGAGGTATGCTAACAAAGATATATATATCTATACTATCTTATAAAACATTTGACTAAAACTTTTTTAAAAAACTCTTAAAACTCTTAAACTTGTTCATCTCTAAATGATTTCATCCCTATCCGATTTCATCCCATATCTGAATTCGTGTAACTAACTGCAGATATTCACAATCAAATACAGGATAAACATCTCATTTTAAATATAAAAAATCTAAAATATAATTAGTATAATCATTAAATTCTAACAGAATACTTAATTATTATATTGATAAAATTTATAATATTAATTATTATATTCATATAATGTTATAATATTAAACCAAATGTATAATCCTATTGTGAGGTTGAGTTTCAGTGAGAAGATAAGTTATAATGAGAAACGTAAATAATTGCCATAAATGTTATAATTGTTTTGATGAAAAAAAAAATCAAAAGGCGTAACTTTTAGATAAACTATGTTTGTCGTCCTTATCGTTTGTTGAATTTTTTTTATTTTCGTCCATGTGATGTAGAAATTACGCCTTTAATTTCCATGGTATATAATCTATTATCATTTTCGTTCTTATGATTTAAACTTTATTTTATTGTTTTGTTTTTGTTGTTTACAGTTCATTTCTATAATTCCTCATACTTAAAATTAGTATTTAGTCACAGGGAAAGAAATAGAAATAAATTGCAAACCATATAAACCGTAATTTCAAAACCACAAAGACGAATTAAGCAATTTATGACAAATCATGAGAAGGGGGTAACCAAACATAAGGTTTCTTCTTGGATTACACGTATATTTTTATACGTACATCATTCGTTCGATTAGCATGCACATGCCTTCGTCGAAGCATATCGAACGGAATGCCTCAACCCTCTCGTTTCCAAACTCAATTTGACTCCTCTTACACCATCTTAAGTTTGAAGGGGGCTTGGTTAGATTAGTACACTACATTTGTATATTTATGTATAATACAGGGACTAGTCTTGTCACTTTCATATTCTAGTTGGAGGTATAAATACTACAAGTTTTCCTCATCTTGAATCAACTTGATCCATACATTAATTACCTTCACAATAAAAAAAATTCGATTAATTTGTCAGTTTTAAAGTTACCAACATTTAGGTGGCGTTTGTTTTTTAAGAGGTGCTTAAGTCAAAAGTCTGAATTCACTTCTGAATTTTAAGAGGTGGTGCTGAAGTCTGAAATCTGAATCAGTCAGACTGTTTGTTTTTACGTCTGAAATCTGAAATTTGAATCATTGAAATCTAGGCTTTCTTTGCAAGCATTGGAAGCTCTAAAAGCAATTAAGAGGTTTTAAGTGAAAATGTTACCTCTAAATAATTCAGACATAATCAGAGCTTTTAAGCTCTTAATTGAAAAAAAAAAAAAAACAAACACACTTAATACCCTAAGGTCTGACCGATTCAGACATAAGAGGGTATTAAGTGCTTTTTAGGTAAAAACAAACAGGGCCTTAATGACTTAAATTAGTGCTTAATAAATAATAAAATAATTCATCTTAACTCTTATATTAATATGTTTTTAAACATAAATAACGTTAAAATAACGATTTTTTTTTTAATTTATCTGTCAAGGTTTTGAACAATTATCTGAAATGTTGTCTAATTCTTTTAATGTGCTTAATAATTAAGACCTCTTTCAAGCCATAGACAATGAAAAGATATTTCTTTAAAGAAAAATCAATCGTAAAACAGTGTTCAGGCCCATGAATAAGTAAAAGATATTTGTTTACATACAAAAATAACTGATCATAAAATAAAGCACAAAGATCTATCTGCTCCTATTCACTAATGATTGTTAATTTATGGGTTGGAATCCACCGAAAATAATATTACACACCAAACATGATATAAAAAGCTAAACTCGTCATATAAGATGTTAAATAAACACATGTGGGGCAAGTGAATAAGCCTCATAGCATTTGTTAATGGCATCAATGTTCACGTCAAATGATAAACAATGCTTTTTCTTTTTAAATTATTTAAAAAGATATAATATTCAATTTTTTTTTTTTAATTTTGGTTATTTTCAATCATAATTTAAAAATATAATATGTTTAATCACGAACTGGATGACCTGCTAGATTGGATTACCATTCTTAAAAAAAAATAGATGGACTTGGACTGACTAGTTAAAATTAATGGACGAGTATGATCAATGGAAAAAAAATATTTGGGCAAGCATGTCAGAACCATTAATATTTTTAGAGTAATTAATTTTTATAATTAAATTTTACAAATAAAATTGAAAATTCTTAATACTTATCAATTCCTACTTAATTATGATTCATGATAGTAATATTCTGTATGAATCTTAAATTTGAAAATATAATTGTCTCAATTGATCAATTTCTTATTATCTCATTTAGTCATTTTCTTTACCGATACTTCATATTTAGTGAAACAATTTTTTTTTCTTCTAAAGTATGTATATTGTTATGTATTTACGTCAAATTTTAAGTCATTTTCTTTATTGATACTTCATATTTTGAATTATTTTACATAACTTGTGATATTATATAAATTTTGTTTCCATAAAAATTTAACAAGATTTTTGAGCTTGTTAGCTCGCGGGTAAGCCATGTCCGTTTATAAAGCGGGTGCGGGTAAGTTTTCAAGGCCGTAAAACGGTTTGGTTTTACCGTATTAGGCCCGTGGGACAAAAAGATAGATTAAGCTCAACCCAGGTCCGACCCAAGCCTGCAAATGATTAGCTCTAACTTTGGGCATCATCAATGAAAAACTATTACAAGCAAACCGTCTAGTTTCTTATAAAAAAAAACCATCATTGGAGAGAGTTTCCTATAAGAACCTCAAATTCTTTGAGTTCTTGTACAACAAGACCCTTGGTTCTTACCTTGAATTTGGTGTGAAGTATGGCTGCATATGAGTTGGGCTGGTACAGTTGAAGACTTTTGAACAATTCAACCCAATGTTTGCGGGTCTATAAAATCTCAACCCAACCCGAATCATACGGGCTGGGTTGGTCGGGTTAAAACTTTGATATATAATTTTACAATCTTGCTAAACAAAGTAAAATCAAGATAAGAATATACAAAAAATGCTAACAAACTCAAAAAAAGTTGAAGATTCATGCAAATGAGAAAGTAACATTATCATTGAAATGGTAATATAATTTTAAATATAGCTAATCACAAGTTGGTGCAAATTTTCTTAACTCAATTCCAACCTAATAGATGTGGTTCAACCTAATTTTGTATCAATTATGTATCAGGTTACTTTGGATTGAGTCTTTTTTAACGTTTTTTTAGGTTAAATTAACTGTGTTGGTTGTTTATTTTAGCATCTTTTAATGTGAAGTAACATTTTGTTAATTTTTTATATGTTTTATTTATTTTCCCATTGAAGATGCTATTATATTTAAATCATAAAAAAAATCTAAATAAAATTTTGTTTAAATAAAAAAGGTGGAATAATAAATTAGAGAAATCGAATAACAAAAACAAGAAATAAATTCAAAAAATAATGAAAAAATAGAACCCAAAAGGGTAAATATTGTATTTTTGTATTTTTATCAACCATATTATTAATTTTTTATTTTAATTCATTAAATTATTATTAATTTTTATTTTTTGGTTCAATTGTGATTATCCATGTTAATTAATATAATTATTAAACTATTTAAATAAATGTTTTTATTTAAAATATAAAATTAAAAGTAATGAAAAGATGAATAAGGAAATGAAAAAGAAAAATGAACTAAAAAGGGTAAGGCAGCTCATGAGAAGCACGTGAAAAGAGGTTTTTCCTGCAAGCCCGTGAAGTTCTTGTTACGGTGGCCGCCGCCGGCGTTTACCCAATTCAGAGATCCAGCTTTACCTTGTAAGAATTGTGTTTCCCCCCTTAATTACTTGATAGATCTACCTATTTTGCTCTAATCAATCCTTAACCCATCTATTTTCCTTAAATTTCTTGAAACCCATATTAACAAATTAGGGAAAATGAAATCGAGTAAAGGGCATCAGGAAGACGAGGAAGAAGATTATGAAGATTTCGGTGCCAAGAAAGATAATACGGCTTCTTCCAATACCAGCAAAGGTCTGTTGTTATTCCCTTTTGAGGAATTGTAAGTTAGAATCAGTTTTGGGTTTCTAAATTTCCAAAAACTTGTTCAATTGTATCGGTTTTTGTATCCTCCAAATAAAAGTTTGTAATCCAGACGTGAACATCTAGGAAGGAAATTCTTGTAATCGGTTTTCTATGAAGTGATTTGTTTGTGTTAAATGAATTTGGATTAAAGCAGATGGGAAGAGCAGTGATAAGGCTAATGCAACTAGGTCGAAGCATTCAGTGACAGAGCAGCGTCGAAGGAGCAAGATCAATGAAAGGCATGTTTTCTTTTATCACAATCACCATTTTTTGTGTCTATTTTTGCTTGGTTTTTACTTGGGTTTATAAGTTAAGGTTCATAATTGGGAAGGATGGATGCTTTTGTAGAAATTTTTTCTCTATTATTTGGTTTATTGCTCTAGGCATACTGGTCTGCTGCAGTAGATATTAAAGAAAGACTGTTGGAAACCGTTGTAACCGAGTAAAATACTTTGTTTAATATTTGGCTTCAGTGGTCGTCTTATTGAATTTCGAGTGTGATCAATTCAGGTAGGAGTCATTATACTTTTGTTATATGTTAAATGGAAGATTACAAGTTTGAGTCAAGAAACAAATGGCAGATTACAAGTTTGAGTCAAGAAGCAACTTCTCTGCGATTGGCGTACAAACATTTCCCTCCATAACCCTCATAAAGCCTAGGAGCCTTGGTGCACCGTAATCATCCTTGACCACACACTTCAAGTTGTAAAAGAAGTTACCATACTCTTGAATTTATACTACAATGTTGATGTAGGAGTTTTATCTTTTCTGTCTGGTATTTGGAAATCTGGTCGCTCTTTATGGGTTTTGAACTTTTTTATCTGTTTTATTTCTATAAATTCACTAGGTAGTTAATGATATTGGTTAGAAATTCGCGAGAAGGCAGAAAATAAGTCAATGGGAATTTATGAACCAGGATTAAAATAAAATTGAGATTATAACTTGAAAGATATCTAATCTATGAATATGAAGAATAATGAGGACCCACAAAGCATCCTTGTTGGTGAATTCCTGCACTAGATGGGCTTGGCTATACGGACTTTAGCCCCTATATGATATTATGTTTAGGTAGGCATTTTCATTCATGTAATGTTTCTTCAAGTTTTCTCTCTCTACCAATTCATTTTTATGCATAGATTACACTACCACATCCAAAACAACCAAGGCTTTTCGGTCAACGGTATCAAGTCAAGCTCTAGAACCTTTAGGTTGTGAATTAAAGTCTCTTCAATCAAAGACACGAGTGTGTGAGCTTATATGCCGTTTGAAGATGAAGGCGTACATCAAACCAAAGTTCTGTCATATATGTAGGATTTAATTATTGACTATGTGCTTTTATGAACAGGGCAATATGAATCCGAGGATATCCTGTATTTATAGGCATTTAAAAGCATACTGCTCTTGGCATCAAACCAAATTCCTTCAAGCTTTTAGAGATTGGCTCTCGCCTTTCAGTGCATTGTTGTTTCGCTTATCTTCACATATCTTGAATTAGGCTTTGTGAAGATTGACACTTGTGGTATAGGTGAAACTTGTCTGACGGCAGTCAGTGTATGACATTGAATATTATATTTATATCATATATGGATGGGCTCATTAGACATGGTTAACAGAACTTGATTCAGTTGTTTGTCTATTTGAAAATCTCATGATAAGTACTTTCTAAATATTTGTTGGACTGTTGTAGGTTTGTTAAGATTAGCAAGAATAAAAACACTTTTTAAGAATCATTCCTGAAACTGTTGTAATACAAATCTTCTTGACCGTCTATGTAGCTTTGGTTGATGGAACTTTTTTTTCTTGCTATGTGCAAAGTTTCTTCCTCGACTCTAGGCGCAATTATATTTTGCCAGAAGCATATATCCAAGCACTTAGAAAGCCAGTGAGCCGCAAATTTCTGTTGGAGCTAGGCCCCTTTTGGTGCTCTTGGAATGACATGAAATCCTTGTTTGGCTCCATGATTGTTTGAGTACGCATAAATGCACTTTGTGTAGACATTCTCAGACGTTGAACGTCAATCAATCATTATGTGGGTACAAAAGAATAATGAATAGCATCTAACTATTCATCCATATGTAATTTGCTTTGAAAATTATGAAGGTGGTTGGATATTAAATATTTAACTTTCGATGTTTTGAGTATGGTCTTAATCCATCTCCTTTTCTTCTTTATTAGATTCCAAATATTGAGGGATTTGATACCAAACAGTGATCAGAAGAGAGATACAGCATCATTTCTACTGGAGGTAAATTAACTAAATGCAAACCTGTTTTTTAATTTTATTTATTCATTTTTTTGTGTTGCATTATTATTATTTGAGGGATAATTATCTTAGCTTATCAGTGCCACCTCTTTGCAGGTGATAGAATATGTTCAGTACTTGCAGGAAAAAGTACATAAGTACGAAGGATCATACCAAGGTTGGAACGCAGAGCCCACAAAATTAATGCCTTGGGTAACGACTTGATAGTTTACAATTCTGATATGTCCTGAAATATTTTCATAATAACAAACTGAACTTTCCATATCTTTTCTTCTGGTAGAGAAATAGTCATTGGCGGGTCCCAAATTTTGGTCAACCTCCCGTTTTAAAGAGTGATTCTGGACAGGCTCCATCTTTTCCTGTTAGGTTTGATGAAAATGTCTCGGTTGCCCCGGCCGTCAACACAACAACCCCACAGAATCCTGTTAGTGGAGATGTGAACTGTAATTTGATGGATTCACAACCTGAGTTGTTAGCAAGTAAGACAACAGTCATGCCTATGCCTATGCCGATGCCGATGCCGATGCCAATGCCATTGCCAATTCCTGTACAAGCAAGCATGCCTGTCCCTATACAACAGCAACTTGACGGTGCATTTTCCCATCCGACCACCCTTCAAGGGTCGGTCTGTAATGTGCAGTCAACAGATGGTGATGCAAATCAGCAAGAGGAGCTGACAGTTGAAGGGGGGACAATTAGCATTTCAAGTGTTTATTCTCAAGGGTGAGTATTGAAGCCAACTTTGTGGCTTCTGATTCCTGCTTTATTCTCATGAACCATGATTTGGTTTCTTATGATGCTGCTGCTTAAACTTGGATCATGATACCAAGTTGGCTATGATTTTACAAGAAGTCATGGTTGATTCTTTGTCGCCATTACAGGTTATTGAATTCTCTGACACAAGCATTACAGAACTCAGGTGTGGATTTGAGTCAGGCGACCATATCCGTACAGGTTGATCTTGGGAAACGAGCAAACAGAGGCATTGGCAAGGTAAAAAAGGTTATCAGTTGCTATTATTTTTGGTGATTTAAGTAACATTGGTTGATTTGTGATTACGTTTTCAGGATGAACAGGAAGAATTTAGCAATGGAGACAAGTCGTCATCGGATCAAGCTCAAAAGAGATTGAAGACGTGACACAAGAAACAAATTGTTACGAATATTGTACATGTTGGGTAGTTGGAGAAATCTGTCTTGTGTTGTGTTGTAGAAACAGCTGCTGCATGTATTGCAGTTTCTGCTTGGTTACGTGACAAATAATCCAAGAATTTATTATTATTATTACTATTTTTTAGTGGAATTTGTATTGTTGGAGCTGGGAAATGATGTATTATCACTTGTTAGCAACTATGAATTGGTTACGTTAATGCCATTCAAGGGTCGTCCTTTTTCATGGCAAGCTTCTTTAATTAGCATATTTTGGATTAGTATATGATAATTAAGAAGAGAAGTTAAACAGAAATGGGGTGGTGGCGCAGTTGGCTAGCGCGTAGGTCTCATAGCTTCTGAGTCATCCTGAGGTCGAGAGTTCGAGCCTCTCTCACCCCAATATCTTTTTGCTTTTTTTTTCTTCAATTAATCTTATACTTCTTTTTATAATAAAAGTTATTAAAAAATATGTTTCTATTTTTACAAATTACACCATTATAATTGTATCGTTAATAGATTTAGAATAAGTTTAATATTGAATATTTTTACATTTAATCTTATATTATTAATATTATAAATACGGTCAAATTGCATGAAAAAGTAACGTACTTTAACTTGATCCCTATTTTGGGTAACGTACTTTCAAAACTTCCATTTTGGTACCTAAGATGTAAAGTTTTAAACATTTAAGTACCCGGATACCCACTTGAAGACTAAAATTAGATTAAAAAAAAGACTAATTTTATATTTAAAAAAATCCACGTCACTGACCACGTCAGCAAATAATCACTCGCCACATCGGCATGATAATCGGTTACCACTTGAAGACTAAAATTAGATTAAAAAAAAAGACTAATTTTATATTTAAAAAAATTCACGTCACTGACCACGTCAGCAAATAATCACTTGCCACATCGTCATGATAGTCGGTTAATACTTCAACCAGTTACCCGGGTACTTAAATGTTTAAAACTTTACATCTTAGGTACCAAAATGGAAGTTTTGAAAGTACGTTACCCAAAATAGGGATCAAGTTAAAGTACGTTACTTTTTCATGCAATTTGCCCTATAAATACTTGAGAACTATTTTCAATTCTTATATTTTATGCTTGTATAGTTATAAATTAAATGAATAACTATAAGAGTAGAAAATGTAAGTATTAAAAATAATTCGTACGTATGATTAAAACCAAAAAATATTTAAAGTTGAGCTCATTTTGAACATATTAACGAGACAATTTAAAAAAATACTACAATCTAGTAACAATTTCAATCTTTATTGAGAATTTATGTTATATGATTTAAGAAGGGGATATTACTTAAAATAGTTAAATAACCATTTTTACCGCATTATTACACCTGTTAGCAATTTCTTTCTCAAAACAGCGAAAATAATCATAGGTTCACAATTTACAGAGGGGTTAAAATGCAAGAAAAAAGAAAGTTTCTAAACCCGCAATTACGGAGAACAAATATGTAAATTTGGAGACCACATCAGTAAGTGGGGATATATTTTACGGATCTATCACTAATTTTCATATTTGGTCCTCGAAACTACGGATCTGGTCTCGAGACTTCTTTTTTCTACACTTTTAACACCTCTGTAAATGACAAACCTGCAAATTACAAACCTATAACTATTTTCATAATTTTAAGAGGTAAATAACTAAGTAGTGAAACCCTCCGTAAAAAATAGTGGCACAGTTTGCTATCGTGTAGGTCTCTCATAGCCTCTCTCTGAAAGGTTATTTAAATGTTAATTTTAGGGTGGACTTAAGTCGGTCCAAAGATCCATGCACCAAACGAGTATTATTTGACTAACACATTTTCTTTTAGTTTTTTTTTATACCATTTTTCCACAATTAAACCTTCAAATGGAAGTTTGTGTGAAAGCTGTAATCCTTTTGACAAACTTGTAATCGTTATAAAAATACAGATGACCTTCGCCAAAACCATATTTTCATAGAGAAGTTGGTGTGCATGTTCAGTTCTTAAGTAATTTATTAACTTCACAGGAAATAACTGAATCGTATCACATATTTTGCATGAATGAGAAATATGTTTGATATGATCGTGACAACACATAATTAATATTTCAACTTTATGTTACGTAAACAGAATCCATCTTTTTAAAAGCAACATACTTAACATCTTCTATAGGCATATATATATATATATATATATATATATAGGTTGGTATTCAGTCATTCCCACATCACATCACGGACAAATAAATAAATTATGTATTTCATCGAACTTACGAATTTCCATCATTCATGCTCTCTACCCTTTCACTTACTTTCCATCTTCAATCTCCTGCAAGTACATGCATATATAATAGAACCCACTTATTATCATGTTTCCATATGTTTTTCTTTTCTTTCTGATACAGAAAAATCCCAAGCAATATGAGTTGGACATTTTACTTACAGAATTGTCAATCTTGTCAAAATCATCATCATCATCATCAACAAAAGCATCATTGCCTTCATCATCTGAAATCCACCAAAATGAGCAAGACCTTCACAGTATTAGTATTAGCCATTAACATCATGGGGTCAGAAAATTCAAGAGATATTGGGACTTATTAATTAAGGTCAATTCCGCAATACATGTAGTGCTTTTCGATACTATAGCTAGTCCGTTTGATTAGATTACTGCTAAAACAGGAAATTTCAAAACTGTAGAGAATGTGAGCATGGTTAATTGCGTAAACACGTCCAACAAGAAAATATGTGATATAAAACATAAAAACTTCAAATAAGGAAAAAGGTGCAGGCACCCTTTATTGATTTATGGCACTTTCGCACCAAGGAGTGCTAGGAGTCTAACCAAATTATACTCTCATCGGACAGAAATGTAGCAGCCAAGATAAATGGAGTGTCAAAACAATACAGTAATGCAACAACATTTTTTTTTCTTATAAGATACCTGGATGGCCATCACTGTCATCAAGATCTCCCAAAAGATACGAATCCAAGTCCTGCTCAGATGTAGAGGTCTTGCTTTTCAGACTTGCTTCCACCAATTCTGGTCCAACAACTAGAGTTCGATCCATATTTTCATCTTCTTTTTGTGCTATTTGTTTTAGTTTGCTCTCCTCCACAAACTTTCTTTCGTACCTATATGGTAAGAATGGAACTAATGGCATTAGACAATATGTTACATTGTAAACCCCCTTCATTTAAAATTTCACTCTTGTTGAAGCATCGGGATCAGAAAACCTCATATTTCATGATAAGCTTTCCAAAATGCTTGAGATCATTACATCTGTTTTGGAGATGCCAAAGCAGAATAAAAGGTGGGCTGGTCTGTTACGGATATGATACTCTTATAACGTGACAGAGCCTGAAGAAGTGTAACTTAGTTAATATATATACCTGGTGTCTTACTGAGAATCTAGTCTTTATGAAGTCAATCGCAATCTCAGAATATGTCAATATATCTATTTGCACCGCATTTAATATAGGCATTATAGAGATAAGAATTGGAAATTCCAAGGTAAAGTAGGCACATACGGGGATACATGAGTGCTCACAAGTGTAAAGTATATCCTCCAGAATCTTCCATCTTTCATGTGCCGTGGGCATAATTCATATCTCAACCTTGACACTTCCTGAAACATCATGATCATTATAAATATGCTTTAACATGACAAGTTTAATATTCTGAAGTGATTCAAAGTTCTTAAAGAAAGAATGGGAAGCTTGGTTTAAAAATGCGCGCATAATGCGCTGTGATGCGTGATGCGCTGAAGAAAACGCATCAAAGGGTCTGATGCGTTGCGATTCCATGATGCGCTCGCATCACCTACGCATCACACGATGCGTGCATCACACGATGCGTGCATCACACGATGCGTGCATCACTTATGCATCAACGCATCATGTATGTTGCATTTTTGGGCTCCCTTTTTCAGTTTTTAGTTGAGCTTTTTAGTTGGGCTTCTTAGTTAAGTAAAATAGAACGTGAGACTATGAGAGACCTAATAGAAGAAGCCGACAGTGAAGAAGTAGAAGTCGCACTGTGAGAGACCTAGCATCGCATATCAATTAAAACATGACGTGAGTTGTTGTCGATACTCGACAACCAGCAAAGAAGTAGAAAACGAACTTTTTAAGATTATAATGCCACTTTTTTAACTGCTTTATGTTATAAATGAAGTATTTTGATAGGTAAGTATTTTTAAGGTAGAAATTGATATGTAGAATTAATTTATAAATATTTTTTGAATACCGGGCGCATCACGTGCGTGATGCGAGCGCATCAGCATCACGCATCGGCTTCCGGGAACCTTAACGCATCGGACCGCATCACGCTTTTTAAAACCAAGATGGGAAGTAGGCAAATTTGTAAGGCCTACATATTCCATTGTCGATGTTGAAAAAATATAACCAACAATTTAGAAGGACAAAAAGAAATAAAAGTTATTACTCCCTCACTCAAGCATGCTCTTATAACAATTAGGAGACCAAAGAACATGCGATTAGAGTGTTGGTTGCATCAATCAACTCTTTAACTAATACAAATGGTTGTTAAGGTAATCATAGACTAGCAACACCAGCCAGTTCTGCTTAAAAATGGAGTTAGTTAACTTATGAAATAACAAATTTTGCTGTAAAATATAATAAAAAATAAACATTTCGTCCCACCGCATCATCTAACAAGTGGAAACAACAAAAAACATTACCCATTCACATCTATTTGGGAGCCCTGTAATCAGTTCAGAGAACAGGTGGAAAGGAAGACACAATGTATGTTCAAAGGGGGAAGTTCCTTAAGGAAAGTGAAAAAACAGGAAAATTGTAGAAGAAAGAAGGGGAAGAAAAGGTTTGACCTCAACTCAGATCATGGCTAACACAAGACTTGAGGATGGAATTATTTAGTTGAAGATTTAGAAAATGTTGGATATTTTTTGGGGATAACAGTCTCATTGCAAATGCAAAGGGAAGGCCATTAGAGGACTTCATCCACAAAATGGCTGCTTGAAGGTCGTGTTTTTATGGAGAATATTTGTGGAGTGGGCATGTGGCATATCTGTAATGCCTAGTGAAGGGATTAAATAATCAGTAGGAACTAGGATAGTAAGGGAAGCAGTAAAAGTAAAATCAGAGCAATTTCAGAGTCTAATCAGAATTTCTTTATAACTTTTCTTTTCTTTTCTGGATCCTCAAAAAATTTGTGAAAGCAGTTAGAAATCAATTTGTACTACAATCATGGATTTTCCATCTCTTATCTTTGCTTAGTTCAAGATCGCTTTAAGGATAGTATTCTGATCTATGCATCTGGTGGGTTCCGTCCTGATGACGCCAGGGAGGGTTCATCAATGGGAGTTGTCTTCAGCTGAACATTGTGTTTGTGTTTGGTGGTGATAGCTCCCATGGCATGTCTTCGGTGTCAGTACAGTCTGCTGCTCAGGTTAGGTCCTTCCATCCTTTGCAAAGGCAGTTTTTATGGGTTAAATCGTTATCTTTTTACTTAGTCCAATCCTTGCTTAGTAATTGGGTATGCTCCTCCCTGCCGATCAAGCAGCGACGCTGCTCTTAGCTTTAACATGAGCTTAAGGTGTCGGAATTTGTCAACTCGACAAGCTTATAGAGAGCCCAATATCATTTTTCTATATAAAATACTTCTGATTATTTTCTTTTGGAAGCAGTGGAGCAATTTTTTATTTCAATCTGTTTGTTTGTGGCAGCAAAGTGCACGACCTCCTTTTTGATAGACAAAGTGGCTTTTGTTGGAAGTAATCATTGTTTTCTAAGAAGCTTAATGGGAAATCTCTACAAAATAATTATAGCCGATTGCATCGCCAAAGTTAGAGCATGCTTGCTTCTTTCAAAAAGTTTCATATGGAGGAGTTCTTATCATATTCATAGCTTTCACGGAGAGCTCTTAGTTATCTTTATAGTTCAGTTTTTGTAGACACTTTGAGAATGTGGCAGGTAGACTGTTAGTTTTAGTCCACTACTTTATATCAGATTTTTGTTATCAATTAATATATTTGGCTGTTTCAAGAAACAAAAATGGAAACAATAGAAGTGCTTATGTTGTTGATATATGATCTTATATCCAGCACAAATGCCTAGCTAAGGTCCAGCAACCTGTATCTTGAAATTGTTGGCATATGCAGTGCTAGCGTTTTTAATTGGTTCTTGTTATATGGAGGACTACAATGCTGTTTGGTGTGGGTAGCTCATGACCATGAAAAAATCTAAATTTACACTTACTGCCAGTAACTTGGAATCATAATGATGACCTAACCCTGAGTAATTGAGGAAATATAGATGCATAACCATTTAATGTAGATTAATAGATGTACCACTTAAATAAGAGACCCGTACATTATCTATTAATAAATTTAGAAAGAAACACAGATCAACATTCCACTGCGTTTCTTTAATACAGGAACAGTGTCAATACCTTGACAGTTGTGAGGACTAGATTTGCATGTTTCTGCTGCCACTCTGAAAGATCTTGCCTTACATTGGAGACAGTAGCCACATCAGACACCAAATCATCTGAAGATCAAGAGAAACAAGTTTAGTTGTCCTATAGCGAAAAGCAATATAGCTAGCCATTTACAGATGAATAAAACAACAATATGGTGCAAGTAACTATGAACTTCAACATATTTCCCTAGGTTTTCAAAATGGTACTTAAAAGTAGGAATAACCGAATAAGTCCTTGAGATAGGCAAGTTGGATTACTACATACATATTTGATCCATCAAATCCAGCCGCCTTTCGACTAGCATTTTCAATTTGTAAATATTATCGATACTGCCTCAGTTCCCACTACCATGTCACTGCAGTGCACAATTGAAATAGAATTTGTTGCAAATCTATAACCATTTGTGGTGCTTTTATATCATAGAACAATAAAATGTCAATATATTTCCACACTATTTTCAATTACGTACTCGGACAAAATTATTTAAATTGCCTAAATTTAAATCATTAATAACAGTTGAGACTTGAGATGATTAATATTCTGTTTTAAACCAACAACGCCTGTTAGTTAATTTGATTAAAGTCATGATAGATATGTAATTGTATAACAAGTGTGAACTTCAGTGATCATATCCATTTGGCCCTCTTTTATAAAGGCCAATGTAGCTGGCAATTATTTCTAGAAAGCTCAAAATCCATTTCAATTTTGAATTTGAGAATCAAAGTCGACACTCATAGCCAAAAGGTACCTAAACGTTCTGGACTTGGCTGATCAGTTAACATTATCAATAGTCGATAAAGCATGAGTACTCATAACTTGTATAGAAATTATTACAATAAAAATTAACAAAAAACGATAACAGATCAAGCGAGGAAACCTGGAAAGGGGAAATTCTGGAATGTGGATAACGTGAGGCCTTTGACGAAGTCTCGTAGATCCTGAGTGATGCCGAACTTTTCAAGGTCCAATTCCGACGGCGAGTCAGAAGAAGAAGCAGAGGAAGTAATGGATAGAGACGGGATTTGATCGGCGAGTGAGAGAAGAGCGGCGGTCTTGAACTCGTCGGCTTTCTTGGAAGCCTCGGCGGCAATGTCTTTGGATCGCTTGGCGGTCTCGGAGACGATGTCAGCGATTCTGACCGGAGAAGAGGTTAAGGTTTGAGATCTCTTTGTTGCTTCTTCAGCTAATGATTTTGCCTTTTGCCAAAAGCTCTCCATTGTTCAAGTCTTCCTGTGGTCGCTACTGTGATTTCAGTGAAGCGGAATGGTGGTGGCGAGGTAAAGATAAAGTTACGGTCACCCACCTCATGCCAACAACCGGATCTTACCATCCTCATTGCGACCCGACCAGAAACCATTTTGACTCATTTTATCTTTACAAATAATCAAATGGGAGTTAAATATTTAAAATATTTTTTTTATATTATTTTAATTAAATAATTATTTAAAACGGAGAAAATAAAGATTTTAATCAATAATTTTTCTGAAACTTTAAATTTAAATTTAAAATTGATAAAACGCAACAGAGGATATGAAATTCTTTAAATCTAGACTCTTAAAAAATATTACCATTGGTTTATAAAACAGAAATATTATATTATCACCGACAAGAAAATTTTGATGATAATATTAAAAATAAATAATATTTTATTATATGTAATATAAAATATTTTAATGATCTAATTAAATGTTGTAATCTTTAAAATATAGAATCTATTAGAGTTAAATGTAATTTTTTTATGCACATTTTTAAAACTCTTTCTACACTATATTTTCGTAATTTTTACTGATAGATCATATGGTATATTGATTTTTTTTCCGTATGTATCTTTTACAAGTATTTTTAAAATATTGTTCAAAACAATATCGTATTAGTTTGTGGCAGACTTAGGGGCCGTTTATCAAATACTTACCCGGTAAGTGTTTAGCGGTAAAATTTAACACTATTATTTATTTATCGGGTAAGATTTTAATCCACCAAAATGACATTGTATGCAACAATTTATCCGGTAAGCCTTACCGTGGTAAGAGTCGTCGCCCTCACTTATGGGGTAGGACTCTTGGTCCTTATCTCAATCTTACCGAGTAAGATTTTTGGTCCTTACTATATTCATTCGGTGATGTAATGTTACTTGGTAAGCACTTAGTGGGGAAGGGACCCTTTAAAAAAACAAAATTACGAGGGTTAAAAGTAAATTTTTTTAACTTTTCTTTTAGTTCCTCCTAGAGATGGCCAAATCGGCCCGGCCCGGGACCGCCGGAGGACCGGGACCGGGACCGACGAAGAACTGGCCCGGCCCGGAACCGGTAAGGACCGGTTATGGGACCGAAAACCGGGACCGGTCAAGTTTTTGGTAGTTTAGTGGGACCGACTATGGACCGGCCCAGCCCGAAAATTCAAATAATTTTATAAATAAATGTATTTTTAAATAATTTTATAATGTATTTTTATAAGAAAACGTAATTTTAATTATATTAAAATGCATTTTTAAAGTGTATTTGAGTAACCCAATTGTAAATTTTATAATGCATTAAAAATATATATCATTAAAAAAATAAAATAAAAATCTTAATTTTTAATGCAAAGACCGGTTGGGACCGGGACCGGCGGCCCATAACCGGTTATGAAGTACCTTGACCAGTCCTATCATTTTCGACAGGAACCGAGACCGGTTATGGCCGGTTAGGACCGATTGGAACCCGCCCGGGACCGGTTTTTGGCCATCTCTAGTTGACTAGTTCCTCCAGTAAATTTTTACAAGGGACCTACAACCCTAGCCGACTCTAAAAAAGTCTCTTAAAGTCAACCAAAAAAGTCTATTAAAATCAATCAAAAAACCCGGAAAAGTCGTTCAAAATCGATAAAAACACTAAAAAAATCTCTCAAAATCAACCAAAAACTTTTAAAATCCCTCGAAACGTTGTAATTAGGTTAAAAATCTTTTGTAATCAGATTGTGACGTCACTCTTGAACAGTTAAAATTAGTTGTCAGTATCTACTTTGATTTAGATGACCTACGATAATCCAAGTGAATATATACAATTGCTTTGTAATTGTATATACGCCTTTTTATTTCGTTTGCATCGACACTTTCATCTTTATGCATCGTACTATTCAAATTTAGAGAATTTATAGAAACCGAAGACAACACAATGAACCAATCAAAAGCAAAATTGTTATTTTCTTGTAACGATATAACATTCTGTATGTCTCACAAGACACTTTTATATGTCCCGATTTGTAACTAATCAAATTTTTACATATAAAATACATGTATTAATTAAAAACCTGAAGAGAATAAAAACATATATAAATCATAAATTTTGTATATGTGAGATTCATGGGGAATTGGTGGGTTTTTGAAAATAGTTGTTGTGAATAGGGGGTCGTCTTCTCACGTGAGAATAATCCATGATGGTAAAATGGGTCGGGTCGGACCCTTTTGCACCATTTACCATTGCTTCTTCTCCCCTCTTCTGTACTTCATCTATACATAATCAAGAGATCATAAATATGTCACAGAAGTCTTCTTTAATTAATTTATGTGGTGACATTACGTGTATGTATATATATATATATATATATATATATGCATTAAAGTTGGAATTTTATGAACAAATCACCTGATACAGCTTTATTTTGCTGACTGTAAAACACCAAATCTTGATCTCCATACCCTTCAACCTGATGAAAACAAAACCCTTAAAAACTTAAATTAGAAAAAGAATCAAACCCCAAATTAAAACGTTTTGATTTAAATATTTTCGCATTTGATTTTGTTGGTTGTAATCTTATAAGGTCCAAATTTAAGGTTATATATACCCTTTTTTGGAGCATCAACTTTCTTGTAATCATATCTCCAGGAGAAAAATACTGTTGATCATGATGATGATAACCTGCAGAAAATATAAGCACATGATCCAGGTATCATCATATATGATTAGCATGCATGAAATACATAAGCTTGCATCATCTGAGTATTTCACATATATATATATATTATATACTTAAAAAGAAACATACATATGTATATATATATATACCTAACTGATCATGAGAAGCTTGCATCTGATGAATCTGGAGAGAAGCAGCAGCATCAATGGTTGTCATGAAAACTGAAACGTTAACACACAACATTGCCATCATGGAAATCATCATCTCCATACCCATCTTAATGATCGATATTTATGAGACCTATATATATTATATATGTATGTATATATATATGTATATATATATTAGGCAGGCTTCAAATGACAGCACCATTTTAGTCCTTTATGATGGGAGGACCATTTAGTAAAAACACACATCTCCATCATACACCAAATTGCTGAAATTTTGTTACCACTCTTACAAAAGCTCATCTCATCCTTACTATTCTTTACTTTTACATGTTTCACTATATATCATAAAACATCTATAATTAACTCTTTACGAGCGTATCAATTACTTATTCTCTCATTATAAAAGCTAGCTCGAGGGGACGAGCTCGTCTAACATCATCACATATTGACATGTTATATCATGTAAATAACAAACTCGAAATCATTTTAGTTGGGAATTTAATTTGGCATGAAATAGATCTTAATCAAATTTCCGTACTTGTGAACTCCCAAATATGATTGAAGTTTTGGGTCAATTGCACAAAAGGTGCACATGCATGTGTATCTATGCAATGAAAATCCCTATTATATATCTTCCACATGATCCATCCACCTCATAATATATGTATATATATATATATATATATATATATAAGCTTTGTCTGGTCTACTTTAGAGGTGTAGACAGAAAATATAAGCTTTGTCTGGTCTAGTTAAGAGGTGAAGACAGAAAGGTGGTTGTGATGTAGCTCTTGGCCTCATCTACTATTTTCGTCTTTCATTTAATTATAATCCATCCTTTTTAATATTTAGTAATTAATTATCTAAAATGCCTTTTAATACTACAAACAATTCTAGTTTCTAGAAAAACGAAAAACAAGTCAATACAAAGACCATGTTCCAACCTCAAATCAAACTTGCAGTAAGACATCTGGTTTGTGCATTTATCTAAAATTTTTGTTGATTTCTATGTATATGAATCTGGCATCCTATAAATAAATAAAAGATGGATGGACTCAGAATCTACAGCATAGAATGCCATGCCTCCATCCACGATGCTTCTGTAGCCGCCTTCGGTCCGCTTTTGCCATTCTTACAGGGCTGCTGTTCCACTCCGTCTGAAGTCTGCAGCCAACATAAATACATCAATGTCGTTAGATTCTATAAGCACAGCTGTTAGCTGAGGGAGGACGACGATGATAAAATTTGACCAATCCTAATGGACCAGAAACAGCAGGCCATGAATCATCCAAAAAGAATTATGATAGATGGTGTGACCCCCTCCCTCCCCTGGCAATTACTGTCCGAAAACCCCTTGGGGAGAAAAGGAACTATGTATTCGAAAGAAATGGTCCAAATCTAGCAGAATCGAGTCTAACACAGATTGTCCTAGAATGTCGAGTCCCTAAAATGGTACACACTGGCTCAGTGTAGCCCCCTCTCGACACCTTGGGACAATTTGTTCTGTCTAGCCTCCCTTGAAGGGAGCGTTTTAAGAGTTCCAAATCGGCTAGACATGGATTATTTCTTCCCAAAATATGTTGAAGAGTAATCTAATAGGGTTCCTCGTATTCTCAAAGATGGGAATTCACAAACACCAACAGAGGAAAAGAAAGTGGGATGTCTGTTATTACATGGGAAAGGCGAAGGATCTGGTGCTAGTTGTGCTGCTATCTGACCGAATCGAGACGCTGCCAGAAAATGCTATAGGTCCAGAGTAAGTTATTCGTCCCGAAACAGGACCTGCAACAGAGAAACTTGATTCTCCCTCACCACGTTGCACCGGGTTTACCATTGCAACATTATCTGAAGCCACATCCAGGTGGTTTGGTGCACCTTGCGCCTCAATGGGAAGTTCATGAACATTTTCGGGATTCTGAACTCCATGGAGACCACCACTAGTTGCTGGTTTGCCATTGTTGAGATTCAAAGCGTTATTTCCCTCCATCATGCTTTCATTTGAAATATCGGTTGTCTGAATACTTCTGCCTGGTTCTTCAGCTTCATTTTCCACAACAGGCCTTTCCGAGACCTCTTCTACGGCACTCTGCAAACAGGAGGATTACTATCAGATCCAAATTTATAGTAGTACGAATTGATGCAGAGAAAATACAGATGGTGTTGTTACATACAGAAGACCAAGAATAAATGCAATAGAAGTCGCTTTTTTTTTTTTAATTTTGTAATGTACTCACTACACTAAAATCGGTTTAATTGGCCACCAAATTATGTCTAGATGTCCTAATAGATTGTTGTATAAGACCAAACAAGCATGTCTTATGTAAAAGTGTTACAATAAGTGGATAGGATGATGAGGTTGGCCTTACGAGTTTCTTAAGACACTATGAAATAAAATATCCTATACTTTTTTTTTATAGAACACTTTTGAGAAGTGCCCTATGAACACAACTTTTCACAAAACACTTGTTTATATGACACTTTTTCCAATAATATCATATAAAAAGACTAAAATGAGGCTTTATTTCATAAGTGTCATAAAAGAACTTGTTAGGATGCAAAAATATATCATATCAACTTATTGCAACACCTTTACGTACGACGCACAATTGTTTGATCCTAAAAACGTAAGTGTTGTATAACAGTCTATTAGAACATTTAGCGTGACATAAAGACAATTTTGCTGATGTGATACTTAAGAAATGCAGAGATGCTTGGAATTATATGTGCATTGATCTTTCCTGTTAAATTCTGCTACTTTTTCCATGTACAACCTCATTGGTAGGGAATAACTCGATGCTTATCCTCAGAGATATCTAACAAAACTTCATGCGGAACATTGTAACTCAACAATTGAACCATGAAAATGTAGAAAATACTAACCTGACAAGGCTGTTGATGAATATCACGAGCGCGATTGACAGAATCGAGAAGGAATTGAAGGGATGGCAGTGGTTCATCTTGTTGCAATGAGGGCACGCTAATAGAAACTACTTGCTCTGTAGAGGCGTTATCCAATAAATTGGCACTTGAATTAATCTGTTTTTCACCAGTCTCTGTCGAGATTTCTGGACCATAATTGTCAGTGGCTTTTGGAACAGTATCAGATTCTGCAGAAATTTTTAACTCATCAAGAGAACATTCAGAAGGTCCATCATCATCACCATTATCATCTTTAGATGTATTTTTCAACTCATTTGGAACAATAGAATCAAGAGCTTCTTCCTTGGGCCCACATTCTTTTGCAGTATCATCCTCACAATCTTTGGAATCTTTATCTGGTACTGAACTATGGAAACATCGAACTGCAATCTCTGTATCTATATAATCATTGACAGGCTCACTGACGGGCAAATTAGTATCAATTTCTTGGGTCTCCGAAGATGCATCAGATTTCATGCAAGAATCTTTGCTAGACGAAGGTCTTATCTTTTCACCCATCACAAGCTGAATATCAAGATTCCTTTCAATCACTTCATCACGATTATCTCCAACATCCATATGATCATCTGTAGGTTCTAAAACGGGCAAATCAGATTCCATGTAATAATCCTCCATATGTGAAAATCTCAACCCTTCAGGCTTCAGATACTGAGTATGAAGACTATCCTCGATTATCTCATCTTGTTTACCTTCGTTAGCAGGAGAAGAGATGCAATGAATTTCATGATTATTCTCATCAAACAAAATCCTTTCCCCATGAGGTATTCCTTCATCAACACAAATATCCTTAACATGGAAGGCACTCTCTTTGTAACATACTAACAACTCAGGCAGCTCACATTCCATGACATTTTTATCTGTGTAAAAGTCGGTTTCTTTCTCGAAAAATTCTGAAGGAAGATTACATGGTGCTAAAGATCTAAACTTTTCATCGTCACAATTATTGGTCAAATCATCCTCGATATTTGAACATTCAAGTTCTTGATTGTTCCAGAAGTTGACTTTTTCATTCTCTTCGTCTGATAAAAAAGGATTTGTATATCTTTTAGGACTCTCTTTCATGGCTTCCTTCAGTTCATCTGTATCAAAATCACTGTTGTTGGATTCAAATCAAGTATAGTATAGAATCGAACTTCTATGCTAGAGTCTATGACAGACTACAGGTTCTTTTGAGGGTACCAAAAAAAATGGCAACCATCATGACATACTGAAAACAGAGCAACCTAAAAATGCATAAAGCAAGAATAGTAAATGATGGAACTAGGACATAAGTAGCGGTATTCATAAACAAAAAGATTTTCAGTTGAAACAGAGGCCAAGAACCTAGAAAGCTTGGAAATTGGAACCAGCAAATAACTCCAGTAAACAATATTTAAATTGACCAACAAAATGGAGGCAGAGCAACCTTACCGGATTTCATTATTCACATGCGTTGGATAAGTTTGGAGAATTCGCAAGAGCTGTGACACATACATTCGCTACCTTGCAATAGGAGACGCCACCTACCAAAATGAAAGACAAATACAACTGATATAATTCTCATGTGAACTGCTACAGCAAAAGAGAAGCAAAAGCATGATCCAGAACGACGAATAATCAACTCTATAATCAGTAAAGATGAACACCAGAAAACTTGTCTTAAACCAAAAAACCTACAACAAAAGTCAAACTTGCATTTCGAATTTTATAGGTTGTTTGCTTGGTTTTCCATTAAGTCCTGTATGGACAAAACTGTGTGTGGATTAATCTGTCTTTATAGATTGGGAAGGTTTTTGTTTGGGATGGTTCTTTCATAGATGGAATAAGCATGTTTTCTATAATTGGCAATAATAAGTTTAGAAAAAACTTGGCTTTCTACATAAAGCTCCCCCTAGAAGCTTAAGGAATAAGCCACTTTCTATATCATTAAGCCACTATCAAATAGCCATATATAGCTGACCCAATAAGCTCATTAAGCTGCTAACAAACACGCCCTTAGTTAGGTAGGATGTTCAAGGTTTTCCCTACTTAGGTGAAATGGAGAGCACCAAGAAAAGATTGGATGACAATACCGACTATATTCAAAACAATAAACGGAGAACCACATCTAGTTGCTCAAAGACTAACTATATCTCAACAAAACTGCATCTGCTATATGAAATATCATCACTAGTTCTTTATAACAGTCAACAGCTTACCCAAAAGCCAATGAAAATAGAGTCCAAGGTTGTATAGCCAAGAACAAAACTTGAAAGGATTCATTAGTCCACCAAAAAATTCAAAGAGAAAACAAACGAGAGGTAAATGATGTCCTACGACCTTGAGAAGGGGGAAAAGACAACAAAGAAAAGTTAAAAAGAGCTATATTAAAATAAAAACTTTTAAGAGTAATTCCACTAGCATAGAACAGCTAAAAGAACTTTTAATATTCCTCAGGTGTGTTCTCTTACAGCCTTCTTTTTTGTCAGTTACCTTACCCTGCTAGATAAAAGACCCAATTTTTTAATAGGGTTTTCAGCCAAAACGAAACACTACTTTACAATCTCAACACCAGATTTAATAAACCCTAAAGCGATAAAATTCGAAGCAGATCCTAACAAATTCGCACTTTGTAACCACACATCAACAATGAAAAGTATATAGGTAATATATATGAATATATATATCTATATATATACACAATTAACCGAAGTACCTGTACACCAAATCAACCAAATTAAACTCTCGTCCGGCTACGTTACTGCTTCAGAAATGACAATCGACACTGCAAAACGAAAACACACAAACAGCTTTAGATTTTTCTTTTCCAACGGATGCTGTCGTGTAAAGAACCAAAAGCAGAATGACACGCAAAACTGAACGAATCAAATAAAAGGAAAATTTAGTAAACATTGAGCAACAGATCCGAACTTTACGGTAAACATAGATAAAGCAAATTTCATGGATTTTGAGTCGAGACAGAGTAGAAAAGAGGGCAAACAATTGAACTCATACCACTTACAAAAAAAAATGTCAACTCTTTAAAACCTAATTACTCCAATCATATATTAAATACAGTGCATTTAATATATAGATATAGACAGCTGCAGAATCAAAAGTGTCCCGCCACTAACATTTTGAGCATTTATTACACACAAAATATGAAAACTCCAAACGAAAACAGCCATTTTCCCTTCAGAAATTCATTATGCATTTAGATTTAGAGATCCTGAATAAATAAATTCAAAATCGGTCACCTGAAAAACTTGGTTCAGACCTTCGTCTCCGTCGATCTTAGTACTGTCTTCAAATAACTCAAAAATTATGTCAGTTTCTTGTGTAGATGGTAATCAAGTTGTTCAGCAACCGGTGGTTGATGACGGGAGGAAAGAGAAAGGTGCCGGAAAAGTGAAGAGAGAAGGTGAATCTGTTTAAAACAGAGAGGCAGTCAGATGAGCGGAATGTGAACAACTCATCATCTGTCAATGGCTGGGGGAACGAGGATCTTTTTTTTTATTTTTTTATACTTAATTTATAATACTAATGGTGGGACCCAGCTGTTTTAATACACGTGGGTCCCACTTCCCACCATCACCGCCACTATTAGCCATATATGGGTGGTGGTTTGGTAATTTGGCGGATCACCATCCTAAAATCAATTGTATAATACATTTTATCCTTATGAAATAAAACGTATAAATATATTAGATTTTTTAAATTAAAAAATATAAGATGTTGAATATATTCTTTAAAATTTTATCTCAGATGAAAAAAACATGACAGAGAGGGAGAGAGCATCTCTAACATATTCTTTAAAGTAGGGATTTGAAATCTTTTGCTCAAAAAAATTTATCAAAACTTTTTTCAAAAATGGATAAAGTAGGTGAGAGATGGTAAAATTCTTCAAATTTAGAGAATTCTTGAAAATGAGTACCTCCGAAAGAAATATTATTGTTTATTTTTTCTTACCGATGAAATTAAATGTATAGAAAAAATAAATATTATTTTGTGAAACGTATTAAATATTTTAATAATATGAGTAATTCATATATATAATTTTTTTATAAATATTTTGACTTTTGATTCTCCATATTCGATAATCTAACTGAGATGTTACGAAAAATCTTCAAATTTGAAGAATTTCTTATAAAATGAGTATCATGAGAGAGGAAATAATATTTATTACATGAATATATTATTTAAATAATATAATTAATGTTTTAGTCTTTAAAATATCAAATCTGTTGGAGATTAATGTAATTTTTTTTGAGATTTTAAGTTTTAATTATCTATTTTAAAGAAACTGTTACAGTATCTTCAACAAATTCTTCAGAATACAGATTTTAGAGTTTTTTACTAAAAGTAATTATCCAAAATCTTCTTGCAAAAATCGAGAAAGTTTGAGATAAATAATGAACTTCTTCAACTTTAAAGAACTCTACAAAAATGATTGTTTATGAAACATAACTGATATTGTATTCTTCCTACCAATGAAAATCATTAAAATTAAATATTTAAGAAAAATATATAATATTTTATAAATTATATTTAATATTATAATAATATAATATATTTTTGAACGA
>NC_037540.1:6497332-6499609 GCF_001531365.2 Cynara cardunculus var. scolymus
AATTTATTATAAAAGTCAACATCCATATTATTATATTTTTTATATTTATTTTTAAATAGATTTTTTTTTCCATTTATATAAAGGTCTTTATAAACCTTCATGTGTAGATTTATCAGTTTACAAATACATATTCGTATGTGAAATTTTGTATGAACCTACACGATGATAATTTCAAAATTGGATAAAAACAGATGAAAAATATAACAATACACTTGTCAAAATACTTTAAAAAAATGGAATTCATTTTAAATTAAAAAGAATAATTTTATAAGATTCCGGGAAATTATTCGCTCAATTTTTTGTCATTTACTAGAAAATCATTCGTTTGTTATTGATTATCCTATTGTCGCTGCAAATATTATATATTAATCAATCAACATTCGTTATCGTCTTCTCATTTGAATAATCACTTACATGTATATAAATATGGATATCGTAGGACCTACTTAATTTGGTATTTTTATCGATTTCGATTTTCAAAACACAAGTTGTTGAATCAAACCTAATGACGCTAACTTGATCGAGACCGCTAACTGTATACCAAAGTTATTATGTTGTGCATTGACTTTTACGATAAATACATGACACCAGATCTTGAAATCAGATAGAAATAGCTTTTTGATTATGTAGGAAAGATTTGTCGAACTGTATTTTTATTCGATAGCAATCTTACATTTTTGAAGAATCCTAAGACGTTGGAAAGAGAAAATATAAGTACAGTGAAAACGAGAGCAATTGACAATCATCAATGTAAGATCCTACATTGGTTGGGGAGGAGAACAAATGTTGCCTTATAAGAGGCTTGATGTCTCACCTATCAGACTCGTTTTAAAAACCGTGAGTTTAGGTGTGTGGATAAAACATACAATATTTGGTACAGTTGACCTGAGATGTTATAGATAGTACGTCTACCGAATATCTTTATTCAAATTAGGCTTATTCAATTTAAATAAATAATATTGAGTTTAATTTGGTCGATCGAAATATTTTATTGTATTTGGAAAAAAAAAAAGAAATAGAAATATATTGATTTTAAAATTATTTAGCAAAGTCAAAGGTATTTAAAACCGTTCATTTCCTAGATGGGTATACTTAAAAGGTCTCTTGTTTCTTTTTCTTTTCAATGGATAGTTGACTTAAAGATTGGTTAAAATTTAAAATCTTATAAAATAAAATATTTAAATTTAGATTCGATTTAATTAAATAATTTTGAATAAAAATTAAATCAAATGAATTTAATATATCTATCTTAAAATTTAGAAGTAACAATGCATATTCATGAAATATATGCAAATCTTTCTTTTACATCTAAAATAGGGGAGTGTTAATGACATCTCTTAATAGTGGGTGTTGAATGCTTGGAAATTGTATTATTTTTAAAATCTGATTGAATAATATATTATATTTAATTATTATTATTATTTTATATAAATATATATTAATTAAGTTATTATATATATTCTCTGTGTATATTTTACACATATTATATAATATTTTATATTTATATTATATATAAATATACTATTATATTACATATATGTATTAATATTAAAATCTCATTGTAATTATTTTAAAAAACCTAAAATAATTTAATCCAAAAAATTTCGTGATTAATTAGTTATGTTAATGAATGAGATATTTATAGAAACCATTTGTATTGAATTTAAACAAGGAAAAAAGTTTTGAAAATTAAAGAAGTTGTTCCATTTTGAATTATTAAGTTCTTGAAATTTTTTTGATTGAATAAATTGTTGAACTTTTTTTTATGTTGAATGATTAAGTTGTTGCATTTTTTTAGTAATTAAATGATTGAGTTTTTTTAGAAAATTGGTTACTTACGTTATTTTTAATCTAAAAAACTACTTGAATTGTTGTAGAAGAGCGAAAATCAAAAGATTTTCTGATCATTTTTTGGGCCATGCCATTAATGTCCCTCCTTGTGATCATTTTTTTTTTGTTTTTTATTTTCTTTTTATCTATCTATATATATTTTATTATATTGTTGTAGAAGAGAAATAATCGAAAGACAAAAAACTGACCAAAAGAGGAAGACCCCTTAGACGTAGTTGTTCAAACGTATTAACATTTGTTCACTTGGATGAAATAAGCTATTAAGAACCAGCGAGACACAATTCTTTTAGAATAAGTAAAAATATAATATAAAATATTTAATGTTTTATTTATATATTTTTTGCTTTTTATGTTTTATTTATATCTTAAATCCCAATGTTTATGTTTGATTTTTATAATTATATAATTAATAGAAAACTAGTAATG
>NC_037540.1:6499800-6526037 GCF_001531365.2 Cynara cardunculus var. scolymus
AAATATAATATAAATAAATAAAAGACAAAAAAATCAATAACTTATATTAACTAAAATTGCTTTAAAATAAATTAAAATAATAAAAGAGAGAAGATAAAATAACAAAAGCACAAAAAAAATGATAATTAAAGTAGACTTAAAGAGTGTCAATAGCAATGAGAAGTTTGCCATTAGTCTCCCCCTAAAATACTATATATTTAAATAACTTAAATCTTTAAATTTTTTTAAAGTTTTTCCAACAATTTTTTAAATAGAAAAAAATAAAGGGTTTATTTTCTATTTTATTCCAACATATTTTCTATATTATTATCTAGAATAAAGAAAACATGAAAAATAAAAACTTCAAGTTTAAAGATTTCTTTAAAACTCGATGTGAAGTGAGATAAATGATTTTCTGATTCATATCCACCAATGAGATTGAAATATTATTATTTTATATGAAGTTCTTTTTTTAAACAACAGTATTGAGATAATAAATTATAGAATATGTTGGAGTTGAATTTATATTATTTTAAAGATTTTATTTTTAGTTCTCTATTTTAAAGAAATTACAAAAAATATGTTTAAAATATTTTTAACATTAAAACATTACATAATCCTCTCCTAGAAGCTTTTCTTACGTTCTATATTCGTCCTCATTGCTAGATGGACAATACATGAAACCTCCAGTTATACCGAGGAGACTCGAACTGGTAATCATAAAAAAACAAATCTAAAGTTTTACCACTTAAACTACTTCTAAACGTTATTTTAAATTAGATTATATGATGGTCTAACTCCACTCCAAGCCTCTCGACTAACCGTAAGCAAGAATTGTCATTTTTCTTGATCGAACTTTTGATCTTCATGACCATTTCCGTATGCTCGACTTCCTTGTCTAATAAAGGAACTTTAAGTTCATGATAAATTAGTTCAATCCACAATGTAGTACAAACTGCATTTGTAAACCATGAGACCTAGTTCAAGTTTCCTTAGAACCAGAGAATTTTCCTTATTGTTATCTTTAACGTCTCAGAAGATCAATTAAAATAAGCACAAAATGACTCAGACACCCGTAATGATAACATTTGTCAACTTGTTCTGCTTTTGCCATCAAACTTTCCACCACTTTTTTGGATCAAGTATCAAACAAATCAAGTGGCCTTGGCATAAAACAAGAACTAGAACCAGTGGTATTACTTTTGCAATGGGACCATGACCTTAGTATCATTGTTATTATCCTTTAACAGTAAGACTTTATAATACATAACTTAAACTGCATTTGCTATCATCCTCATTATGCTTCACCATTCAATTTCCCACCACTTTTTAGGATCCAAAGTCAAACAAATTGAGTGGCCGTGCTAGAAAGCATGAACCACGATGCATTACTTTTGCAACGAGACCAGATCAAAAGCATATTCGTTGTTATCCTTCTTGAATACGACTCTACATTAACTCTAGATTTCTTGACGGTATGCTATATGAAGCCAGGCAGAAAATCCCAATTGGGGCCACGTAAAAATAACTGCAAATACACTACTGATCAGTAGAAATCACCTGGTTTGCCGATCTTAATATTTTGTTCATCTAAGTACTCCATAATTGCTTTCTTCTGCCAACCCTTGAAACTCCTGACAATTTGATGATATTTTTTTTCAAGTTAGATTGATTTCTATAATAATTAATGGGTTATGACAGTAGTAAATGATGAGAGCTTTACTTGTGGTCCAGATGAGCTATGATTTCCCCACCAGGAAAACCTTCATTTGTAGCATCATATGCAGCTTTGATTGCCTGCTTCCAGGTCCCTCCAATATCTTTTGACTTTGTTTCGCCTTTTGATTGACCAGGATCTTCCATCGGTAACGAATATCCAGACAGCAAGTGACCAACCCACATACCACCTTTCCTAAATATTGTATAATAAAAAAATCAAGTGAATAATGTTGTATCGTCTATTGGAGTCCCACATTTGCTAGATTTGGACCTATTTTCCTTGATATATGATAGAAATCGAAAGAACTTCTTTCAAAAATATGTCCTTTATCTGTTTATGCTACTAGTGGGTTTTTGAACTGTATCAAGTTTATTATGGATGTATTGATGGCCAGGTTCTCTTGAACCTCTGACCTTATAATAATGTAATTTGTTTCATAGGAAAAGAATATATTAATGTTCTGAATTACAAACGGAAGTGGTAATCAGCAAAACAGGAAACTAGTAGGTGAAAGTAACTTACAGGATTATGTCCATGTGCCGAGGTACATAATGACCACCCCCTATGCCAAGAAGCACCTTTTTGTTACCGGACATGCTGGAACAGAAAGAGAGAATTTTTTTGTTAGGTAAGAAACATGCATAGTTTAACAAGGATTCGCACTAGAGTTTGAGTTTGACTACTTATAGTCGAAAGACTTTGTAAGGATCCAAAATAGACATAATCATTAAGTGTAGAGGATGACAAGGGTTCTACGTTAAAGAAAAAATAGAACAAAAATAATTACTTTCCGAATAACCCCTTGACCCCAAAAGTTAAAAAAAAGTCTGTATTCCACTTTTACAAGAGACAAGAAAGGCCATCCATGGTTCCCTCTAATACTAGAGGACTGATGATTGCAGGTATTATGTCTACATAAATATTTAAAACACCCACAAAAAAACATTAAAACAACACGGGTGTATTTATCCAGTATTAGACAAGTGAAAAAGGGTTCACTTATACTATGGTACCTGTTCCAATTTCCAACAGCCTCGCCTCCTCCGATTCCAAGTCCTTCCCAAACTAACTTCAGAAATCAAGAAAAAGTTTCAGAGAGAATATGATGATGTGCCAATAAAGTAGAAATCAAGAATAAGATTGGGGCAAAGTTAGCATGCAAGCAAATTACTTCATATGTTCCAAATGTCCTATCAGATAAGGGGTTTTTTTTTTCATTTTACTTAAACTTCTAATAACTTTGTATGTGCCAATCACTTTCCCCTTCTCGTCAGATGGAGATGACATAAAGATACAATTTTTCATGATACTATCACATAAAAGGGAAAACTGATACGTAAACGACGTAATTCAAATTATGAGGAAGCCAAAAATGATAAAAATATGTTATAGAGCTGTACTGAACTCGAGCAACGACTTGGGCAGCATCTTGCCTCTTCCAGCATTCAATTGTGCTGCCTATACAAACCAAGAAATTTGTGTTACATTCATTGTCACTTGGTCATTATACCCAGGAATATCGAAAATCACACAAAATTAAATGTTAATCAAGGCTCCATCATGACTAGATGCCATGAAACTTATAGGTCAGGAACATTTCAGATGCAAACAACCATGCAAGTTTAACCATAAAGAGCAACAATAAGTCAATTGTACCGGTGTAATGCTAAAGGATGTTCCAGATCTAGAAAACCCATATCAGGGATAAGAAGTTTAAGATATCTACCTATCTCCACAAACATTGTTGGCTTATTTGTAACTGGACCATGATGAGTTGCCTCCAAGGTAATCTACACAGACCAGTTGCACAGACAGTTAGTGCTGGGCAGGAGCCCAACTAAAGAACATAAGAAACAAGAGAAGGAATCAATTATCAACAAGGAATCAGTAAGGCTAGACCAGAAATTGACCATCCTGCATTTCAACCCTGATGCAAATAAAAAGAAAAATAACTCTTCTTAATTATTTTCGGAATAAAGCAAATCTTTGATGGCCACTGCGGTCCAAGGAAACTATAACAAAACATTGGAACACTGGAATCCTAGTTGGGTTGTCCAAGTGGTTTGGACTTAGTCATGATAACCTAGAGGTCAAGAGTTTGAATCCCACTCTTGAGCATGTCCACTGAATTACCAGGGATGCATCAATGGGCAGACAGCAACACCTCCTGGGTACGGATTCCTGAATCTTTTTGATAGCTGGATTCAGAAGTACCCAAATTANAATGGGCAGACAGCAACACCTCCTGGGTACGGATTCCTGAATCTTTTTGATAGCTGGATTCAGAAGTACCCAAATTACAAATATAATGAAATAGTGTGGGTAAAAAAGGTTAGTCTCTACCAGGAGTTCTTTAACTACAGTAATTAGTCTGAGTTTTTCTAATTTAATAGTGCTTTCTGTAGTTGCCAGTCCTTCTTTTTCTGTTTTGTGGCCTATTGGTCTTTGCTCCTTTAAAAATCATTTTTAACATGTTAAGTTCTAGACTTTATGCCCATCTTCCAATTATATCTCAAAAGAGAAATTTAGCTTTCCTTATAGATAATATGTACATGAGCAAGTTGTGTTGGCTCAAGGGATAGTTCACTCTTTGGATGATAAGGTTTTGGTCATAATATTGTGTTGACGAAATAAGAATGAAACGCTAAATCTTTCAAGGTGGTAAACTTGAATAAGGTTTTGTTATTAAATCTATGCACAAAAATAAGTTTTTTTTTAGATGGCACTAGGGTGATATAATTTGCAAGTGCCTTACTAATTGTTAGTACATCCTTCTTGACACTGATAAGAATAACTAATTTAAATCCAATTGGAACTTGAGGCAGGAAGAATCTTTGTCTCCCACCCTGTTTATTATTGTGGAAGATTTTGGTAAGAACTAAGGATATCTTATTACTGAAGTTAATATTGATGCTTCATTGGAAATAAAATTTAAATATCTTGTATTCTCATTTGCTGACAATATGCTGCTATTATGAATGACAAAAATCCGCCTGTTGATCCTTTATCAAGCTTCTTTTTATTTAGAGAATAGTAGTGTGAAAAATATTAACTTCGAGAAGAGCTGATTTATTACTAGCTCAAAGCTCCGGTTTATTTTGTTGAAGTCCCACATGGGCTAGACGTGAACCATTTCTCTTGTATATATGTTGGAGTTTCCCCTTTCTCCTCAAGGGCTCTTTTTTTTTTATTAACCTGGATATCTAGCCCGCTATACGAGCCGACTAATCCCAGGGAGACCACCCGCTTTACGAGTAGCCTGGAGTCACCATATTTGAACCTCCGTGGCCACAAGAGGATTTTCTATTCCTCCTTGGATTTGAACGTGGGAACTCCAGGAAGTTTTGACCTTTGGAGCCCAAGCTTAAACCAATCGGGCAAGTGCTCTTTTGGAGAGTGGTATGGGGGTTCCACATATTCGCACATATTTCATTACTAAAATGTCCTCCTGGAGCAGTTTGTAACATAAAAATTATGTTTGTTGACTATCTTAGAGTTTCTCCATTTAAAGGAGCTCCAAAATTCTCCGATGAACTGCGGCAGAAGTAAAAGCTAATATCTTTAACTGAGCCATATGGCTCACTACAAAACCAGTGTTGGTCTACTCCATCCATGCTTTGTCACTATTCAAGTCCTTCAAGCTGTGATCACCTCTTTGCAATTTGAAATTTTATCTTTGCTAAGTTCTGTATTTTTTATAAAAATGACAAAGTTTATTGGTTTCCATAGACTTTAGGTTATGACCAGGTTGATTCCAGAACTTGCTTGGTCTTTTATTATAGGAATCTCTTCAAACTTCATAAATTTTTTACAGTATCTGTCTAGTGGAACATGTAATGGTTGAAACATTGACAAACTTGCCTAAATGATATTGTTTAACTTACCTGGAAATGATTTGGTTAAACATATAAAACTAATAGAACATATTGATAGACAATATCAAGAAAGTTGTTGCAATTTAGGTTAGTTTCCAAAACAGAGATGATCCGTAAGACTGTCGTCTTCATAAGAAGTAGGGAAAGCGATTTCAGGACAGTGTAAGTAGGATCTTTTTTCAGTGACGAATAATAAGAGTACAAGATATTATAACTTTCTTACTAGAAGGTCAAGTTACGAGTACCTCAAATTCAGGAACCAAGTTATGAGATTGGGCAAGTTTCTTTAGGAGTATCAACCATGGTGTCATCCGAGGACTAGGAACTGCTGCCCATCCCGGCTTCCCTCCTTGTGGTGGAACATCTCCTTCTTTTAGATGTGGCACACCTGACCATATATATGTACATGATATAAATGAAACAAAGGTGACAAGAGGCTGCCAACAGGATGAGAGCTTCGTGATCCACTTATCATCCTAGCATATGGCATGTGGGTTAATTGCCTGTGCTCAGGTTATAAAAGTTGATCTCCATCTTCTTGCAAGTTGCAAATACAATCAAAGAGAGAAATTCATACGTATCTGAGAAAGTTCATACTGCACATTCTGTTGCATTTCAATATCATATCAAATAGAACTTTTTTCCTTAGGGACTAATAGACAACTGAACTATCAGAGATACAGATAGGACCACATTTGGCAACTCCACTACCTCAATCTCCCTCAACCCACGTACATAAAGTGAGTTGAGCACCCGACTTCACTAAAATCTATTTTCTAATAAGCCTCATTGGGTCACTTAAACGGTTAAATATGATCATAATAGCAAACATAGATAATAATATGCACTCAAGATTGCAATTTCTCAGGGTGATGATCTAAGTTAACCATAATGCAAGCTCACCACTTACATAGAGAGATCACAAACCCAAAATATTTCCAGGAAAACTTAGCCAAGTTGCAAAGGAGTCCTAACTCCTAGGATAAACAAAGATAGGGCAACCATAGCAACAGGCAGGAAAGCAAAATTCCTAGGAGAAATAGAGATAGCAGATGGCCAGCTTGTACGGTCAAGAAACTGAGGCTTCCAATTACACTCTCTCTGGCCAACATACAACGTTACCAATTTGAACACATGCAACGACTAATCATCAATCAGGCAATCAGTTATCTTAATCATGAACAAATGAATTAGAGTAATACCGATAGGATGAATGGTGAGAGCTGGGCGATTACTGACGGCCGTGTGTTTGCTGAGAAAGATGATCTCTTCAACAACCTCTCCAGTAACCTCTTCCCACCGATTATCCAAATGATCTTCCTCCACTATCCCTTTATCATGCTCCAATAATCTCACCTCTCCATTCACCTTACTCCTAATCCCCTTTTACCCAGATAAAATACACAAAAGAAACTCAAATTTACAAACAAACTATACATGAGGGAGAAGTTTTGGAAAGTACAAAGCAGTACCTGAAAGGAAACGCCAGGTTTCCAATTTCCCATGGCGGAAAGGGCTGATGCCGGTCCAAACGAGGCGGGATCGGTGGTTGTTGCCACCACCAGCGTCACCATTTTGGCTTCGAATGTGTGATTTGAGTTTGATGAACGTGGAAATGAAGAATCTCGAAGATTGATTGGTTTGAGACTTTATGAATGAAGAATCTCGAAGATTGATTGGTTTGAGACTTTATGAAACTATTGGCGGGGTTCTCTCGATTTACCGTGGGTTGTCGGGAGCTCCCACACACTGTTCGAAATTAAATTTAGGTTTTATTTTATATTTCAATAATTTTTTCTCAATTATAACAAATCTTGGTTCTTTACGTTCAATATTAGGTTCTACTGTATATTATACGGTGTAATTTAAAAAAAATTATATCAATTATAATTTAAAAAGAAAATCATATCAATCATGTTAGGGAATTTATCTTAAAGTACAATCTTCAGACTTGTAATTTAATTTATTTTAAATACAATCTTCAAACTTGAAATAACATTGAAAAATGACTCTTTAAATTTAAATGAAACTAAATCAATAATCAGTTAAAAGAAAGTTAACCTTTGAATAAATTTAAATTTATAAGTAACTTTGAAAATGACTTCAGACTTGTACTCAAAAGTGTTTATCTTCTTTTCCATAATGAAATTTATGAAAAATGAAATTGATAAATTTAATAATATAATCCAAATAAAAGATCAAACAAAGTAAGACTTCAGGGTTCGGTTGAGCTAAATCTGAAAAGAAAAGAAAAAAAGACTTTAAAACTCTGTATAAACAAGCCATAAGCTCTGCATGGTGTTCCGTTTGGAAAAGAAAACTTCCCAAATATAATCAAAATAAACGATCAAACAAAGTAATAAAATTAATTATCACATGATCAAACAAAGAAGACTTCAGATTTAAGACTTTCAAGTCTAGAAAAGAAGACTTCATAAGCTCTGCATGTACTATATATATTAATAATTTGAACATAAATCTAAACAATTTGGAAATATTTTTTTATATATATATATTAATGAAAGGTTTTAAACACATAAAATTAAGAACTAAAATTTTGGGCCTTTATTCAAAATCTCACATTTTTTACGAGATAAGAAACGGTAGTCCACTTACATAATTTTTTTTTGGAACTGGTCTTTATGTAGATACGTAAGTTATTTGCGTAAAGACGGGTTAGAAAGAAAATTTGCTTTAAAAAGTGAATGTGTTTTGAGAGATTAAGGGGTCGTTTGTTTATCTCTTAATAGTTTTGCTAAGATGTAGTATCTAAATCATTAAGAGGTAGATCTTGTTTGACAAAAAAAAAATCTTTCTCTCCTCTGAATGATTTTGTATCTAGGACCTCCATTAATCATTCAACGCCTTGATTTCGTTGTAAATAATTACCAAACAATTACATTTCATTTTGCACTATATAATAAAAGTCTTTTAATCATTATGATCACTTAATCGTTTTACTCCAAACCATTTAACAACTATCAAACAGTACCTGACTATTTTAATCAACTTACGAGATTTTTAATCTACGCTAAAAACTAACGGAGGGGTTGTTTGTTTACCTCTTAATAGTTTCATTAAGAGGCAATATCTGAATCGTTAAGAGGTGAATCTTGTTTGGCAAAAAAAATATGCCTCTTAATGGTTATAAAACTCTCTGAATGATTTTGTATCATGAACATCCTTTAATCATTAAGAGCTCTAATTTCATTGTAAATAATTATCAAACAATTATATTTCATTTTGCACTATATCATGAGAATCTGTTAATTATTATAACCATTTAATGATTATGCACAAAACCATTTAGCAACTGCCAAACAATCCCGGATTCATAAAAAATTATATTTTAATTTAATTTCAAACTTAACAATATTATTTTAATATTACTTATTTATTTCTTAAAATTCTTTAAAGAAAAAATGATAAAATAAGTTCCGATAAATCCATACGAATGTGGAGAGTCTTTTTTTGGTAGCGCCAGATGTTGTATTCTTCGGCGTCGTTGCACAGGCATTTCTATCTTATGGCTCCCAAACCCCAACTTATCCGTCGACGTAATTCCTAAAACCCTAATTTGCAGAAAACCCTAATTTCTGTTATATTATTGTCTTCATCCTGTTGTTCTAGGTGAAATTGTCGTTTTCTAATTCCAAAACAATCTTCAGACTCGCATACAAATATCTTAACATTTTCACTGCAGTTGCAGATTCAACAATGCAAGGCACCACCAAAAAATCTAGGTTGATCGCCACTGCATCAGCTTCACCGTCGTCGTCTATGAAAGATTATTTCTCCAAATACGCTGAATACCTCAATCAATTCGTTAGGATTCTCGTTCTCTTATCCCACAACACTCGCACAGTTCTAACTTCTTATGTAAACCTACATTGTTCATCTGTTTTAACTAATTCATTCTGCATAATAGTTGGGTTGATGGCGTGGAGCGGTAGTTTCAATGTGTTTTTTTTTTTCGTTTCTTTTTCAAATGGGATGGAGGAAAACAATTCGTTGCATATGCTGCAAAATGATGTGGTTCCAAGTAATTTCCCACACCCTCTGGCATCTCGATAACCCATTTTAGTGAAACCGTTGACTTCTGTACTTTTGTGATTGCAAACTTGTTATGATGGCCATAGCAACGTTTCCCCCCAAATGAATTCGTGATGATCACTTATTTAAAGGATATGGGTTATCAAGGATTAGGTTAAATATCAACAATGCAATGGTAGGCCTCTAAAGAGAACCCCATTCTTACTTGGGGATGTTAATGGATTTTTACATTTCAAATTTAATATGAATCTAATTTCCCAAACTATGAAATCTAGTTATCGATCACCCCTAAATTTAGACAAATATAATGGGCTTTTTAACATGAAAAATAGGTCATTTGACCACATGGCCTCTTTGCAGCGTAGGCCGATGCTTGTGGTTTGTGGGGTTGATGGACTTGAGCACATTGTCACATTACCGAGCTAGCTCTGTAGGGTCTGGAACTGAGATGCAGGGCTAGATTCTTTACAAGAATGATTATTGCTGGTTCTTCTTAGTGAGGTCTTGTTTGAAATTAATATTGTTGTGTTGGTATTCAAGTATGTGGCTGGATTATATACTTGAGTTCATGCTCTCTGGGGTTAACTTGTGATCATAGATTAGGTAACGCCTAAAGGAAAAAATCAAGAAACATGACTTTAGATGGTTTTTTCAAGCTTAATATGGGCATCTATATGCATTTGTCAAGAGACTAAGGGGCTGTTTACACTTACCAGGTAAAAGCGCTTACCTATAACATTTACCTTATCAATTGAGCATGCCAAGGACCGATAATCTTACATGGTAGGAGGCATAGCAAGGTCCAAGAGTCTTACCCGGTAAGTGAGGGAAAAGACTCTTATCTGGTAAACACTTACCAGGTTTAAGACGCTTACCAACAATCCATTTTGATGTATGAGAATGTTACAGAATAAGGTAAGTGAAGGTGATGTCTACTGTCGGTAAGCACTTACCCGGTGAGCGTTTGGTAAACGGCCCCTAAGAGAGTGTTAGACGAAGTGGTCAAAAAAGGAGTGGAATACATTTGGGATTCGAATGAAAGCATATCTAAGGACACGATTTTTTATAAGAGAGTGCAATGCTTAGCTAATGTAGGTTTGTATAGTTTATAATAGTTTGGTAGCTATACTCTTTTGTATTAATCTATCATTTTTTTGTCTTCACTGTAGTTATATTTCATTTGCATTTCATTTCCAGCTCATTTGAATAATCAGGGATAATTGTATGGTGAAAAAAAATCTATTATTTTCCATGTTAGCGATGTTTGCAATTGAATCATTCTTCATGACTCTCTATAACTTGGTGTATAGTTATGTGCTTATTACTTGTTGATTAATACTTATTGCAGAATGACAAGAGGGAAAGGGTGGTGAAAGCAAGTCGTGATATCACCATTAATAGCAAAAAGGTGATATTTCAGGTGCACAGGTGAATCACGGTCCTTGGTTCCTTGAACCTTAATTGTTACTTCCTGTAGGCTACTTTATGTGAAATCCAGAGCACCACTTCTCTTTGAACTTTTTCATGTTATTCTTTTTTGTTGCAAGTCAAGCTATGGGTGTCATTCATGATCTCATAGCATCTACTTTTCTTGTACATAAATCTCTCTGTAACAAATATGAGCATTTGACACACCGTTATATCCCCCCTGGAGTTGTAACCAATATGACTAGATCCAGATTGTGCCTACTGTGTTGCTACTGAATTGACATAAGTTGATACCATTCATTTATGCTTATTTTATTTCCATCCTTCAACAGAATCAGCAAAAATAACAAAGATGAGGTGTTGGAGAGGGCAGAAAAGGATCTTTTAGCTGTCAGAGATCAGCATATAGCCCGGCTAGTAAATGAATTGCAAGGGACTGATTTCTGGAAGCTAAGACGAGCATACTCTCCAGGGGTTGGCCTCTTCATGCACTTTTTGCCTGATTGGTATAGATTAGAGTACTGAATCACTTAAATTTAATAATAGAGCCTGCTCCTGTACAGGTACAAGAATATGTTGAAGCTGCGACATTATGTAAATTCTGCACGAGTGGTACCCTGTTGAATCTTGAAGAGATAAATTCCATGTTATTACCACTGAGTGATGCTTCTTTGGAGCCTCTGCAAATTAATATCCTTGACTACATATTGGGGGTAAGTTCCATTGCGTGTAAAATAAACATGTATATTTTGTGCATTTCACAGTTGGATTTTTTTGCTGTTACATTGCTACTCTTAACTGGTAGAGTGCTACCTGTAATGGGCTATACTTTTTCATCTTTGGCATGTTGATTGTTTTGGTTTAGCTAGCTGATTTGACAGGAGAGTTGATGAGGTTGGCAATTGGAAGGATATCAGATGGCGAACTTGAATATGCTGAGAGGATATGCAGATTTGTGCGTGAAATCTACAGAGAACTTACGCTCGTGGCTCCAAAAATGGATGATACTTCAGACATGAAACAAAAGATGGATACAATGCTCCAGAGTGTAATGAAAATAGAAAATGGTATAGTTGTGACATTCGTGCTGCATTTCTTGGATTTGATTAAAGTTTTTGCATTCATTGACTTCGTTCCATCTTATAGGACACGATGGTAACAGAAGCTTCTAATACAAAACTACTTGCTCTAGTTAACGTGTAACTAAATATGTAGATAGGAGGACAAGTACATTGATACTGATTTAATGTGACGGTCACTGTGGTTGGTTCCAAGTTCAACATCTTAGCTATTAATGAGCTGAGTTTCAATAGTTGTGTCACTCAACCCACCCCAAATACTAATGTACACCAGTTTTCTAAACACTTGCATAAAGTTAGGGGCCGTTTACCAAACGTTTACCCGAGTAAGCGCTTACCAAGTTAGCCTTACCGGATGAATATGATAAGAACCAAGAATCTTACCCGGTAAGAGCGAGACAAGGACCAAGAGTCTTACCCGGTAAGTGAGGACGACGACTCTTACCACGGTAAGCGCTTACCAGGTAAATTGTTGCGTACGATGTCATTTTGGTGAACTAAAATCTTACCCGGTAAGGAAATGATAGTGTAAAATTTTACCGATGAGCACTTGCCGGATAAGTGTTTGGTAAACGGCCCCTTAGAGTTTTGAGCATGTATGTGCGACAAGGAGCATTTCTTTATTTAGTCTCAAAGCGCCCATCTTTATGATATTCTTGTGTTTGTTAGGGCTTACGACTTAGTTCTGTCTTTCTTTATGTTAGTAGCACCATCTATTCACTCTCTCTCCTGCACCCACTTAAGCCCAAGCCCAAGCCCATCCATACATGATATTCTAGAATAGCTAAGAGGGGGTAGTTTGGGTACTTATTAGAACAAATATATAGTATAAATAGGAAGAATGTGGGGGTTGAAAGGCAGGCAAAAATATAGTGAGTGGTCTATGGGAGAGTGCTAGCCTCTCGAATACTAGAGGTTTCCTTTATTTTCCATTCAAGTATCCATTCAATTAATCTGTTTCTATCTTCATTCTTAGTTTGTAACTGATAACAGTTCATAACAATTTTCTATTGCTTTTGGCCTATTATATCAAAGATTATCTTGAGAAATTGATTTGTAGCATTGTTGTATTAGCGTATTTCTTATATCTAAATAACTGGAATTAATATGATATGTGTTCATAGGGTCCAATAGTTGGATGTTATTTAATCTTGGACTATTTCTTAAAGTTTCCTTGATTATGCAGCGTGCTATAGTGTTCATGTGAGAGGTTCTGAATATATCCCACTGATTGGAACAGATGATACAAGTTACGCCTCACTGGGAATGTCCAGCCTCGACTAGTGAAGTAATATCCATGTTGAAAACCTTATTTTGTCAATAGTCGTATAAAATGCCACGTCCTTATATTTATAACCTGTCTTTTGCAGTTCCCTTGTGAAATTTATCTTTTAAAAGAAACAACTATTGAAGACCACAAGACCCTACTACACGAGCATGTGGTCTGCATTTCGAATGGGAAGGTGATGTATCCATAGTTTGTTATCTTCCTTTGATGACATTGATAGCAGCAGGGTCGTAGAGTGTATTTTGAGGTTTAAACCCTGTAGTATCTGGACTTAAACATGTTAGCATCACATGCCAAACTGTATTTTGATGATGTTTGCTTTGGTTAACATGTCTATAGCAGATATGGCAGTCTTCAATTTGTATGTTCCTACTGTTTAAATGCAACCCTAACTTGTAAGGACAGTATACTTTGTGCATAATGGGTCAAAGGCCAGTGTTGTATCTTTTGTTGATGGGGAAATTAATAGAAATAACCATTTTCAAGGATCAAATTCATCTCTTCGCCATTTTCCTCCAAGATTTTCAAAAAATATCACTACCTCCGCAAGTGGCACCTCCATGACTTGCAGAGGAGCTAAGACAAAAAAACATTCACGCTTCACCCACTTGCGGACCTGGGTGAAAAGTGATTGTTTTTTCAATTTTCACCCACTTGTGGAGGTGTCACTTACATACCTAGGTAAAAAGTGGATTTTTTGTCCTTTAGCTCCTCTGCAAGTCATGGATGTGCCACTTGCGGAAGTAGTGATATTTTGAAAATCTCTTGTGATAAATGGCCAAAAGATGAATTTGATCTCGAAAATGGTGATGATGCCTAAATAATACTTCTTCCATAGCATGGTTGAGGTGGATTTGTGGGGTCCCCATTTTAGCCCCTTGGTTAAATGGGGTTCGATGGTGCATTGGAAATGTAAAAAGAGAGGTTGATCTGTAAAATTGTAAAATTGAGAAGAGGTTTATTTAGCAATAGAAGAGGTATCATTCAGAATAACCCTTTTAGTGTATTTTTAGACATATTATCTGTTCTTGCAAAAAATATAGTTTTATAATGTTATAAAAATAATGGTTTATTTGTGACGAACACTAAACTATGATGGTTCAGAATGTTTCGGTTGAGTTCTTGTTCTCGTTCGTGTTTCATGGAATTTCCTATAATTTGTCTAATTGTCAATCAAACGTTCTGTTGAACTAAACTATTGATTATGTTGACGTTAAATTGTCAATTTATATCGTAATTTTTTATTATATGGAAAAATGACACTTAAAAATAAAATCCACTGATGTCATATTGACTGCAATAGATAAAAACTTATACAAAATAAAAATAATAAAAAATTTGTTATATTAATTAAATATTCATCCTTGCACTTACTATGGATGGCGGTGTTCAAAAACCCGACTAACCTGGTCAACCCAACTTGATGTGAAATAATATGGGTTGAATAAGCTCGATGTATAATCGAGTTGTAAAATCTTCAAAATGAAGGTACTGGGTTGGAATTTGGTTACACTCATTTGAATCCGATATCCTTTATTTTTTGGATTTAATATGATTTTTAATTTTTTATTAATATATATATATATATATATTGGACAATCACATCATCACATACCCTCTTTACATATATTTGTAATCCCTTCTCCATCTGTTTATGATTCTTTCGTATATGTTCAGTAAATGTGAACAAATTATATAAATTAAAAATATTAGTTGAATGTGGTATGCTTAAGGTTTAAATAATATAGATAGTTTGTACCAACCGATTGATGATGAAAAAAGAATTATAAGTAGAGGAAACGACATATTCAAAATTAGAAGAATATTTTGATATACCAAAGTATCAACCCGACCAACTATACAATTTGGGTTGGGTTTGAGATTTGTCGAATTGCAAACTTTGGGTTGGATGGTTCAAATGCCTTCAACTCAACCCATGAGCACCACTAACTAGAGATGACAAATGGACCCGTCCTGGTGGGAACCGATTATGGTTCGCCCGCCAGCTACAGGCTGGTTATGCTTTCCATAAAAAAACAAGGTCAGGCTCGATTTTTTTCAAAAAATTATTATCGTTAATATGACCATTTTTTGGATTTTTGACCCATTTTTAGTCTCTTCAACCCTCTATGCACTATATACAAGTCACATGGTTTAGAATTATCGTTATGATTAGTATACAAATGTATAGAGAGTCAAAAAGACAAAAAAAAAAAAAGGGGGTCAAAAATCTAAAAGAACGGTCACATGACCATTTTCAACGATCATATTAACAGTAAAAAAAAATAAAAAACAATTGGATCGCTCTCGTACCCGGCCTTGTTTTCGGATGAAAAACATAACTGATCCCAATCCTCCGTCGGTCCAAACCAGACCGGGCCCATTTGGCCATTCCCCTAGCTATGGACTCATGGATTGGCGAATATTGGGTTCCCGTAATTTGGGCTCACTGTCCAAGTAACTACTTGAATGAATTACAATTTACAATATATATTTAAAGTTGATATGTTTTTTGTATTCGAGTCGTTTACCAAACTTTCAGTCAGGTAAATGCTTTCTGCTAAAATTTAACAGTATCGTTTACTTATCGGGTAAATTTTTAATTCACCAAAATGATATCATATGCAATAGTTCACCCGGTAAACGTTAACCGGGGTAAAAGTCGTTGCCATCACTTACCGGATAATATTCTTGATATTTGTCATATTCATTCAGTGAGGTAACGTGACTTGGTTAGCGTTTACATAAGTAATTATTTGGTAAGCGACCCCTAGTTTGTTAATTCCTAATCTTTATCTTTTATTGGGAAAACTCATATTTAAAATGAAAATTTCGAATATTAACTTCACGGTGAGGTATAACCTTTGCCTTTTTCATATAATTAAAAGGGTACTCGTGCAATGCATAAAAATACATCTCCATTTTAATGTTTTATTTTATTTTGTCTCCGTTGATATTATAATATGATTTTATGTGGTACTGAAAAAACGATAATATTTCTATGTTTTGAATAAAGTTTCGAAAAATAATGTATTGATTTTAGTATCAATTTAAATGTTTAAATATTTAAAAGTTTTTTGTTTTTTTGTGTAATGTCTTTAATTCAATTTTTTTATTATAATTCAATTTAGATTTAAATATGAAATCATTTATTTTTTGATTAATAATATAATTTTTTTATAAAGATAATAATTAGTACTTTGTTAGAATTCAATAATTATCCTAAATATTTTTTAGATTTTTTATATTTAAAATGAGATATCGATCCAGCATTTGATTATATTTATCTGCAGTTAGTTACACGAATTCAAACATGAAGCTTTAATAAGTTGTACATACGCACAATTTACTTGTAATATTGAATTTCAAGTAATATGAATCAATAAACAATACTTAATGCATAAACAATGATTTTTAAAAGTTTTTGTCAAATACGTTATAATATGTCATAGATATAATCATAATATGTAACTATACGGTCCAAATGATAAATAACAAAAAATATATATATAATATAACGATCATTAATAATTTGTAATCCGTTAGGATGCTTCGAAAGCTTGATTCCTCGTTCACTTGGCTCTCAATTTCAAGATTTTATACTAATTACATCGTTTAACCCTACTAAAATGGGCCCAAACCGAAAGCAACTCATTTTATTCACGAAAGTCTTGTAACAATATATCGAAATCTATCTTATTCAATAAACCCCTTTATTGTTCGATCCAAAAATTGAGTTCATTTAAGAACCAAAACCAAATTAGTGTCCAATTTGGCTTTGGTTTTGAACCAACGCATGGCACACCTAAACAAAAAACCGGTTGTTCCGTACAGTACAACACGGCGGCAGGCGACGGCCGACAAGCGGCAGCCGACACGGGAGTTAAGGAAAAAACAAGTGATAGCGAGGAAAAAGTGGGGATTCAAATGGAAAACGTGGTTGTGAAGGATACACATAGATGGGTAGTACATAATGGTACAAGCATTAATAGCTGACCCCCTTTACATTATTAGCAACCAATTAATATGCCTACTGTCAAAATCCATGAGCTACCCTTTAGCCCTTTTTAAGTACAAACCTATTAGCAACGTGCTTTTCTCTTCGGAATCTAGAAAGGACGGTAGTTAAATTCTTATAATAACTTCACCTGCGTTCCTCGATCAGCTTGCATGCATCAACTAACTACTCAGGCAGTTGTGAATAATCTAGAGTCATCACAGATGAACCTTTTTATTGCTATAAAAGCTTTTATAGCGTTTAGATTTGAACGCAGTGTAGATGAGATTTTCCACTGCAAACCCCCCTAAGATTTAACTGGTACACCGCAACCCATGTTGCATTTAAATTCCATCCATTTAGTTGGTTAAAGACTAAACGTTACGATTATTAAAAGAAGGGTTGTATTTGTGGTTTTTGTGTGGTGTGTTTGTTTGAAGAGATAAAATATTAGGGTCCAATAAAAATATTGACGTTTTTGTAAGGTAGATGTATGGGGTTTTATCGAAATAGAGCTGAGAAAACCGAGATGAAAGATACAAGACGTGAGTAGGTACCATGATACAGTCGGCCTTTATAGTGTAGATATTTTAAACGAGGAAATTGTTCAGAATAGTAAATAATGTTTCACGTCTTCACTTTATAGCCATATTTCCAACATCGTGTGCGAAATAGCTGAACACAGTTAGCGTTAAACAACTTGTGTAATCCACTTTTTTTAATAAAAAAAAAAAAAAATAGATATCACATAAGTTACCTAAGTGCTACTTACACGTAGTGTCTGGGTGGCATTACTATGTGGATTACATTCCAACGTAACATCTAATTTTTTAAATAAAATATTGAAAAATGGATTAGGCTCACTTACGTATTCCCCGGGCATTCAGTCAATTCGTTGAAAATGTGATTATAAAATGAAAAGAGAAGATCTTGATCGACTATTTTGGACAATTTCACCATCCAATTTCATTTCAGTCAATTCGGGTTATTATGCAACCATTTGTATTCCTACAACTCTTACAACCAAATCAGAAACGTCCATTTGATCTTCAACGGTTATCATTTAATCGGTTGTAACAACCCTTAATTAAAAAAAACCAAAAAGTAATTGGATGGTGGGTAGATGGGTCGCATCGATTATGTAATTTAAAGGGTTGTATTTGGACCCCTCTCTCTCTCTCTCTCTCTTTATATATATATATATATATATATATATATATATCAGAACAATTTTGAAAAAATAACTTATTGTCACGATAAATTCAAGAGAAAATTAACTAGACCAAAACATGTTGTACCGTTCGAAAATTATCCAAAATAGACTAAGTGGCTGTTGGACAGTTGTTGAATGGTTTGATGCAGAATGATTAAGTGGTGTGAATGATTAACAGACTCTTATAATATAGTGCAAAATGAAATATGTTGTTTGATAATTATTCAAAATGAAAATTAGGGTGCTGAATGGTTAAAAGAGACTCAATATACAAAATCATTCATAGACTTTTAGAACCATTAAGAGACATATTTTTTTTTTGTCAAACAAGATTCATCTCTTAACGATTCAAGTGTTGCCTATTAATAAAACCATTAAGAAATAAACAAACAACCTTCTAAATTTCTTAAAATGGCTTCTGTAATCATGTTTTATTTATTATTTAATAGACAAAAAGTTGTTGGTGTTTAACCAAACTCCTTTCATTACTCTGAAAATTTACATGTGTTATTCCATATAACTATCTTTAATGGAGAATTATTATATGTTAATTTACAACATTAATGTATAACATAACATAGGCATAAACATCGTATATACATATGTATATATAAACATACAAATTAAGTTCAATAAATAAGATGACATTGTCTTAAATCGTTTTAATGATAGTTAAAATTATAACGTATTTATTCACTAATTGTTTAATAGTTAGTGTCAATTCGCACATACACAGTGTATTCTTGTCAACTCACATAGTCGAAGCAAAAGTCTGAAAATAAATTAACTTGTTACAAAAGGCAAATCAAAAATTAAAAAACGTGTATCATGTAAGCAGTAAACTTTAAGCTCATAGATTTTATTTCAAAGAGTAAATTACACAAATCGTCCGTGTAATTTACTAAAATTATGGGAATTGTCACTCGAGTTTTGAAATTGCATTAGAGCATTCGTCGTTTTATTTGTCATATTTAAATTGGAGATGATCACAGGTAGGCTCTTTCTTTTGTTTATATTTTTAAAAGATCTACATACTTCATATATTTCTATAATACTATAATGATACTCGCACAATTCAGCGAGATATATTTCGATGTCAATGTTTCATTTTATTTTTTGGTCTCTGTTGATGTTATAATACGAATTTATGAGTTTTGAGCAATTAATAATGTTTTTCTTAATAAAATATAAATTTGAAGATATCATAAAAATTAAAAAAAATATAAAAGTTCTCATTTTTTTATGTAATTTCCTTAATTCATTTTTTTTATTATAATTTGATTTAGGTTTAATGAAAAAATAATTTGTTTTTGGTTTAATAAAATATAATATTTATAAAAATAATAACTAAATATTCTGTTAGAACTCAATAATTATCTTAATTATATTTTATATTTAAAAGAAGAATTTATCATATATTTGATTATATTTATCTACAATTAGTTACACGAACTCAAACATGATGCTTAATAAGTTGTACTTACGCATAATTTACTTATAATATTAAATTTTAAGTAATATGTATCAATAAACAATATATCAAACATAAAAAATGATTTTTAAGAGTTTTTATTAAATATTTTATAATATAGTATAGATAAAAAGTTTACATTAACAAAATTCAGAATACTTGATTAAACACGTAATAAACAGTTAATCAATGATATCAACAGATAATCTTAACAATCAATAAAATCGAGAAAAACAAATAAAAACAAACAAAAATCATGATTTTAAAAGTCAAAACTCGAATGCAATTACAATAATTTTAGTAAACCACGTTAACAATTTATTTAATTTATTTATATATAAAAAAATACTCGATTATTCAGTTCACGACCTTAGCAATTTTGAAAAGACATATTTAAAAAAGTAAAATACCAAAAAAAAAATAAAAAATGAAAAAGCAAATGGGGTATTGACACGTCTGCTAGGGCCATAGCTTGTAAGATATCTGTTCATTGGCGCCAAGTCACGTGACTCCGGTCGGGTTTTCCAGAACCCGAAAACAGTAATCTATGGGTCTTTTTAATTATCCTACATTTGTTTATGTATATGGGGCGGTGTGCAGTCAAACCCCCTTTGACCATCCTATTATATTGTTTGCATATTTTTATTTATTATTTTATTTCCTTTTATAATTTTGTAATAAATTATAAAGAAAAATAAAAAGTGATAGATATTTTGGTTGCGGTCGATTCAAAATGAGATTTTTATTAACCTGGATACTTAATCCGCGATTCAAAATGGTTTTACGGTTGATAGGAGTGGTTAGGGTGATCAAAAACCCGATCACTCCGATTAATCCGACTAACCCAACGTTAAATAATTTAATTTGAAGCAACCTGATGTCTAATCGAATTATAAAATTTTAAACCGTAGGTAGTGAGTTATTATTATTTGAACTTAACCTAACTCGATGAACCCGATATCTTTTTATTTATTGGATTTGATATGATTGTTGAATTTGTATTAATATATAAATCGGACAATTACATTTTCACATACGTTCTTCATATACACATATTTTAAATCTATTCACATCTTTATATAACTCATTCGTATATATGTTCAATAACTGTGAACGTATATATGTAAATTGAGACAATTAACTGAATGAGATATACGTAAGAAGTATGGATAAATTGTATTAAATGGTTGATGATGAAAAAGAAATCATGAGTATAAAAACAACATTTTAAGGTTAGAAGAATATTTGCCGAATAGGTGTACCTTTAAAATGAATCAAAGGTCCGTAAGGTCGTCCGATGTAGTTCTAGCTGAATTCTACCGTTTCGAGGGATTTTTTAGCTCTTTTTGTTGATTTTGAGGGTTCTTTTAAAGTTTTTAGTTGATTTGAATAGACTTTTTCGGTTTTTTGTTTGATGTTCCTTATATTTTTTTAAAATCCTCCAGAATACCACTCAAAGTTTAACGAATTCATCTTTTAGTCCCAAAAAAATCACTTGCAAAATTTAGTTGAACAAATAAACAAAAAACCGCTCTAACTATCATTTAAAAGATGCATACATGCATTAAACTACCATTTTACAGGAAATAATTTAAAAATACACGTCTTAGTGGACTTGCAGTTAAAAAAAATAGTTTATGAAATAAATTTTCAAAACACACACTAAAAACAAATTACCGAATAAATATATTTAAAATTATAGACCTTTAAACCACAAAGACGATACTTGATTGGTTTGAACTTGAACTTCAAAGATCAAAAATGTCTGAAGGTCTCAGGTTCAAATTCAATAAGAAATAAGAATCATTTTTGAACTTCATTAATGATTAATTTAATCATAGTTATATAACTACCTTATTTTGAGTTACAATTATCAAGTGATCTTATATAGATCATGAAAAGATGGAGATAATGACAATCTCATCTCAACTATTTTTTATTCTCATGTCATAAATTGCCATTTATTTGAGTTCATCACAAATCTAACGAGATTGAAATAAATACAATAAATAGTTCTTTTTAATTATACAATTAAAAAAAGATTTGTTATTACTGATCTAACTAGAGTGTACAAAAAATTATCAATCTGTAAAACCCGTCTAACCTAATATGCTAACAATTCATTTAAACTCAACCCGTCTAACCGGTAAACCGCTAACTCGTCAATTAAGATGATTGAAATTGGGTTGGGCGTTTAGCTCAACCCGTCCAACCGATCGCTAATATATATTTTTTATAAAATTATATATATATATATATATATATATATATATTAATAATGTATAAATTTTATATAATTTTTATTGATATTATGTTTGTATTTCATTTTAGCTAAACATATAGGTTACCAAAAGAGATTCATGGTCAAAGAATGATGACAAATAATCTAATTAATAAAAAAAATTATTGAGATCTTTTTTTTGCAGCGATACCAAATTGAAATGTCGGAGAATATGAATGATATCAATATATATTTGGTGGTCCAATCCATCAATCTAAATACCCCGTAATTTTATGTTGTACTTTAGTGGAAAGAAAATGCTTAGTTATAGAATTTCGCTACAACAACATTAGATCTTATAAGATGCCTAGAATGTCTAAACGACTAAGCGTCTTAATATTATACTTTATAGAACGAAACAAAAAAAAATGTCTTATCTAAAATAGTTAAAATATGTTTATAAGATGATTTTCGGGCGTCTTAACAAATTTTATGATGTTTTTAAAATAAAGTGTCGTATTATTGTTTTTTATACGACACGACTTGAAAAAATGTCATATGAACATAGATGTCCTATAAATAAATGAGTTTACGTGACACTTATCAAAATATTTTTATAAAATAACTAATACGACATTTATTTAAATATCATTCAAAAACATTTGTTAAAACGCCATATAAACATATTGTAACATTTTTAGATAGAACGTTCTATAGTATGATATATAAACTTAAGTTTAATGAATTATTTCATTCGTCAAGTTTATGTAACTACTAATCCGTCAATTCAACCCAACTGAACCCAATCTAACCCTTGGGTTGGATTGAGATTTTTCCAAATCAACACATTTTATGTTGGATTGTAAAAATATTGTAAATCGTCCGACCCAACTACAACCATAGATCTAACTATAGTTTTCTAATTTAGTAGGGTAAAATGTTTGGACAAACACGTGCTCTTCAAGTGGGAACCAAAATGTAATATTAAATCTTCAAGGGACCAAAAATTTATAATCCGACCCAACTACAACCATAGATCTAACTATAGTTTTCTAATTTAGTAGGGTAAAATGTTTGGACAAACACGTGCTCTTCAAGTGGGAACCAAAATGTAATATTAAATCTTCAAGGGACCAAAAATTTATAAATGGACGACCACAGTGGGAGTCGAACCCACGACCTTCTGATCCGAAGTCAGACGCGCTAATCCACTGCGCTATGCGGTCGGTTATGCTTCATTTCCTTCAGCTATCTTAAGAACTAAATTAAGATAATTAAAATACGTGTGTAATTATTAATAAAATATAAACAAGTAAATAAAACCCTCGTTAATTTTTATAAAATAAAAATCAACCAATTTGACAAAACCAGAAAATCAAAACCAAGATTTTTTAGTATTCAAAATTGAAGTAATAATTATTTAGCAACGGATATTGTATCTTTGGAATACGTTATTTGTATAAAGTATTAGATTCGACATGTGATTATAAAATTTCCATTGTCTAAAATCCTTATTTAAGGAATTGTTTAGCTAACAAACAAAGTTTAGTCTTTCACCTAACTGATATTTAATTAAGGGGCTGTTTGGTAATTGTTGAATGATTTGGTACAAAATGATTAAGAGGCCATCATGATATAGTGCAAAATGAAATATAATTGTTTGATAATTGTGTACAATTAAATTAGGGCTCTTTATGGTTAAGAGAGATCCATGATACAAAATCATTCAGAGGGTTTCAGAACTATTAAGAGGCATATTTTTTTTTGTCAAACAAGATTCACCTTTTAAGGGTTCAGATGTTGTCTCTTAATGGAACTATTAAGAGCTAAACAAACAACCCCTAACTTTCAAAATCCAATGATATGGTTTTAAATATAACATTAAAATGTTTGTATTTTTGTTTTAACTTCATCAGAAAATTCACGAGTTAAAGAAACGACTACTTCAATCACATGTGATTTTACATTAACAGTCGACACAAGAGTGTATTGTCAACATGATCTTGCCAAAATTGCGTAAATCACATGTTATTTTACACGTGATTTCAGTTTCAAATCATTTATGATTCAGTCGTTTTTTATTTTCTTATTTGGTTATATATATTTTCATATCTCTTTCTCTTTATGTATATATTAAATTTAAGTGACTTAAGATAACGGTACTACATTTTTCCACCTTTCTTTATTTGTAACGTAAATAATTTTTGGACTTCTTATCAAACTTTAAATGAATGATATAACTGTAAAAGTATAAATGCATAATAAATGAAAATAAAACAATTCAGGGACGGTTTACTCAAATGCTTACCCGATAAGTACTTACCAATAGGAGTCAACATTATAATTTATTTTTCTGGATAAGAAGATTGTAGTGCATCAAAACGATATAGTATGCAACAATTTACCTAGTAAGCACTTACCCAGGTAAGAGTCTTCACTCTCACTTACTGGGTAAAAACTCTCCATTCTTTCACCACTCTTATCGGGTAAGACCCTCCATCATTTTACCGTTCTAACCAGGTATGATTCTAAACCCTTATCATGTTCATTTGCAAAAGAAAATTACCCGTTAAACACTTACTAAATAAACGTTTAGTAAACGGCCCCTCAATTTGTTAACTATAAACAATTTTAAGTTTTTCATTTTTTAATAGTATTAAATGAATGCTGCCTTGTTATAAATCTGGGTTTAAGTTTTTCATCATTGACTTTTTCAGGCTAAGCTCTAACTTTGACTTTGTGAGCATATTGCCCCAAACATGGTCATCAAAACATGGGTCCATATCAACAACCCTTCCACTTGGCGATCTAACTCATTCACTTTCCAAAATTAGAAGCTAATCAGGATATGACTCGCTATAGTTCATCATCGTCATCATCATCTAGAGTAAAGAGGAACCTGATAACCTCCATTGATAAGTTGCCAAAGCTAGAATACAAAGTGTTCGATGAAATGTCTGACTTACAGACAACTTTCGGATCTTGAGAAATGTTGTGTTTCTTGGTTGACGTGGTGCCGTGCTGGGTTTGATGCCGGATGCCTTGATTCAACAGGCAATTTGAAGTGCATATCTATTCTGGTGCATGTCGACAAAAACAATCATTGGTGGGAAACACACACCAACTCCCATCCTTTGGATTTGTTTTTCTAAAAATGACTCCATTAAATGGAGAACATGTTGAATATTTTGTGGGTGTTTTTGGAAAAAAACTTGTAATTTAATACTTTATGTTTTTTGGGTATTAATTTTCAAATCTTGTACTTTTTTTGAATGATTTAAAAACATGATCTGATGTGTAAGTTGTAATGATTAGTATTCAATAAGAAAACCGGGTTGAGTGGCTATAAACAAAAAATTTGGGAATAGTTTAACTTATCACGGGATACTTCAATAATTAAAGCGGCGATTCGAAAAAACCAACAACTTATTTTCGACTAATTGGTATTTTGAGAATAAAAAAAAACCTAATGATATAACGTAAAAATACATATCTATACTATTTTATTAAGCAAATTTAACAAAAGTCTTAAAGTCTTAAAATTCTAAATGACCAAAATACTTTTTATACTCACTTTTTCAATTTTTCATTTTTTTCATTTTTTCACCCCCTCCTCTCCTCACATACACTCACCCCCTCACATGCATCCACCCTCTCACAACCTATTTTTTTTTAAATCTTAATTTTAAATTTACACTTTATATCCCTATAATTAATTAATTAATTAATTAATTTACTTTACGTCATTTACTTTTAAATGTTTCATTTTAAACATTTATCAAATTAGCATACATAATTGTATATCAATTAAAACATGTTTAAAAAATACATTTTTATTTTAACAAGTTACACCATTATAATCGTCTCGTTAATACCTTCGAAATGAGTCCAATATTGAATAGTTTTTTACTTA
>NC_037540.1:6526432-6650555 GCF_001531365.2 Cynara cardunculus var. scolymus
ATAGTCTGTAATTGGAACCATAACTCTTATTTATTCAAATTGTATTAATATGTAAATACCAAGTGTAACCTATATCATCGTTAAATCTTATCTTATAAAACCAGTGAAACTTCAAAATCGTTAAAATTCATGGCTCCCGCCGCATTGCGCGGGTACACAACTAGTATATATATATATATATGTATATATATATATGTATATATATATATATATATATACAATATGGGCAACACATGTTATAACTAGGGACGACAATGAGTAATGGTAAATTCATTATCTGTTATGTTTCGAACAATTGGATAAAAGTACGATTAAAGAAAATTGTATCGATTTATCAACATATCAATTACCCGTTTACACGAAACTTTAGTGGGTTGGGTATGAATAAAAAAGTTTTCATTATCCACTACTCGTTTATCCGAAATTTTAGTGCTTGGGGTATTGATAAAAGGCTTTTCATGATCCATTACATGTTTATTGAAATTTTAATGGGTAGAGTATGTATAAAAAAGTTTTTCATTATCCATTACCCAATAGCTGTTATGAAATTATATATATATATATATATATATATATATGTATGTATGTATAACTGTTTAAAGCTAAATATTAATAGATTTATAGATATAAATATCAAGTTAAATAGAAGTTCCAACAAAATTGGAAGTTATGGTAAGAAGGTTCTGTAAGGGATCTCCACCCCTTAGATCAATCCTAGTTGAAGATCAAACCCTAATGAGATATACCGAGATGCATCGGATCAACTTATGTATTATAAGCAATTCATATGGTGAAGGTGAGATTAAAAGTGATCAAAGGTTCAGATACTTTCTTATGTTTCTCACATTAACTCATTCTTACACAATTCTTCGTGAAGCTAAATATTACCCTGTAGTATTTTTTTATAATGGTATCATACATGTTTTATGTTAGTGTATAATTTAATTTACCTTTTACATATCTACTAAAAGAGTTCATGATGATAAAATGAGAAACAAAATGAGGCCTAGAAAAACAAATACAATGAAAACTCTTGTTTTATAATTTTTATATTGTTTTTAAAACATTATACTATGATTATATTTCGAGTCATTAAAAAATATTACATAACAAATTAGATGTAAAATTATTACTATATTTATGAACTTATGTTTTAGATAGATGTTTGAGGTTAAATAATATTACTTATAGTTCAAATTAAAATCCTGCCAAATGTAAGAACAAATCTGAACTATTGATTATTTTTAATCTCATGCCCACTCAATGGATTATGCTTATCGTGAGAACTGATTCGGTACATCATATTAGTGTTGATTTTCAATTAAAATTGATATAAAGGATAAAGATTATTTTTTACCTTTCTCACCATAACTTATATTCTTAACGAAACGTAATCCTATATATAAAAATCATAACCTAATGGATAGTAAAATATCCCACTACCAAGACAATATCAAATATTAATCAAATAAATATTAATAAAAACAACTCTAGTTCTTATAATTCATCGTCTTTCTCGATTTTATTTTATAAAATTATACGGTTCTAAGAAAATAAACGAGTTCTTTTTATTAATCATTAGTTTTATAAAATATCAGTTCAACTTTTTTTTTTATAAACATATAAAAAGGGTGAATGTTAAAAAAGAAAAATAAATGTATAATGTGAATAGGGGTGTAAATGATGCGAGTCGAGCTCGAGTATCACTATACTTGACTCGAATTCGAAATCCAATTTCCAAGCTCGAACTCGACTCGAAACTCGCGAGTAGTAAATATCAAAGCTCGACTCGAACTTCATAACTATTTCTCAAGTTCGAGCTCAGCTCGAATCAAACTCGAACTCGAGCTCAAATCAAGCTCGAAACAAACTTGAATTGCAACTCAAATGAAGCTTGAAACAAACTTGAATTGCAACGCAAATGAAGCTCGAAACAAACTCGAATTGCAAACTCAAATCAAGCTCAAAACAAACTCGAATTGCAACTCAAATCAAGTTTGAACTCGAACTCAAACTCAAATCAAGCTCACCCATTGAAATTTATGAAATTTTAGGGTATTTATCTTATAAATTTTAAAACTTAAAGGTGTTCTTTTAGTTTTTATAAAACTAAAAGTTTCAACTTCAAACTTTATCATCAAAAAGACAAAGTTAGAAATTTCATTCACCTCTCTCTCTCTTTGTAACATATTTTCTCTCTTACTTTACCATCTTTCTTCCAATGTAAGACAATTTCACTAACCCTTTTTATAGTTTTTTTAATTATGATTTAACAAAAAATAATTGATTAATTTTTATAATTAAAAATATATAATTTTGTTTAAGTATCTAAAAATATAAGACATTTTTATTATTTATATTTTATAAATTTTATCATAAAAACTGATTATATTTTATAACTAATTATATATAAAATAATCGAGTATCTCACGAGCTTTTCGAGTCGAGTATTAGAGAGCTTGACTCGACTCCTTAATATGTCGAGTGAAGCTCGAGTTCGAGCAAAACCTATTCGAGTTGAGTATTAATCGAATCGATTTCGAATAACTCGTGAATTGTCTCGTATTATTTACACCCTCTGAGTGTAGGTGTGAGGGGGCGGAAGTGGAATAGGAGAAACATGTGCAAGAGACAAAAGGGGCCGTGGTAACCGCAAAGACATGCGCATATGTGCCCGCACCCAATTTTTGACCCCCTATTCCGCACCTTCTTCTATTTTTGTTTTTTTAATAAAAACAAAATAATTAAAATTATTTTTAATTATTTTTTTTCCAAAAACACACTAACGATTATCCAACTTTAATAACATTCAGTTCTAAATTAATAAAACATAAATTATACAGTAGTTATATATATATATATATTCTTATTTAAGTTAGATTCATGTTAAATCATGCATTAAAAAAATAAAAAATAAGTCTTGATATTGATATATGTTAAAAATAAATTAATAAATATTAACATATTTAATAATTTATTACAATATTTAATAGGAGAAACGGTTGGAAAAGAGGCAAGTGTTGATGTGTCTCCACACACTTGGGAGATAATTACAGTAGTTTCCTTAAATACGTTCCTAGGTAAAAGTAAAAACCGATGGCCACTTTAGCAAACAGAAACGCTAAGTCGCTATCATGTACGAGTTCCGTGCTAACATGCGCCAACCCGTATCCCTGTTTTCTGCATCCTTTTTAAGTACTTGTAGGCCTGGGTTTAATGGAGCCAGTTGTATTTGCATTTTGCACGTTCAACTTCATGTGTGAGACTAAATTTACATGCTTTTTCAGAGGGAAAACACACCCTTTCTTTGGATTTCATTTGGGTGCTGCTTCGGTATATTAGGGAAACAATACACACATATATATATATATATATATATATATATATTTCTTTATGAAATCAAATCCATATATCCTGCAAAACTAATTTGGATCTTCCCTTCTCAATTTGCGATTCTAACCGTGAAGAATCAAGAACACCCATCAAGAATTTTGCAATGGGTATGCAGTTTTCCTTTTCCTCTTTGTTTCTCTGCTAATTTCTGTTGTTCTCTGTGTGTGTGTGTGTGTGATCATATATTCATATTGGGTTTGTTTTGAAGACTTCAAACTCATATGATCTTGTATGTATTTGGGTTGATAAATTTATATTGGAACCTGGTTTTTGAAAGGTTTAATAGAAACAGAAACAAGAAATTAAAGCTTGAATTCTTTGTAATTTTGTGGTGTTGTGCCCATCAATTCATCTTTGCCGAATGTTTGGTGTGTTTGACTATGTGATTTGCTGTAAAAATGGCTTCCAACCACCATTGCCGACATGGAAAGTGAGACTTGAACGCCCTTTTTCCGGTGGTTCAAGACTCTTTCTTTCTCTGTCTTCTTTTTTCCACATATTCCTATTTATATTCTATGTATTTCTACAGAGATCAGTTGGAGCTACTCTCGAAACATGGAAGACGAATATCAGAAGTTTATCCGTCGAATGAATCCACCCCGAGTTGTAATCGACAACGAATCCTGCAAAAATGCTACCATCATCCAGGTATATACACACACACACACATATATATATATATATATATGTATATATATATATATGTATGTATGTATATATCGGCATATTGTTCAATATCAAAGGAAAATTGTCTATATAAATTTCATTGTGACCTTATCTTCGATGATTGGGGGTGTTCTTGTATTTTGTTTTTTGATCGAGTTTATAATGTATGAAACCTCCATTGAAGCAGGTGGACAGTGCTAACAAACATGGGATTCTTTTAGAAGTTGTACAAGTTCTTACTGATCTCAACTTCATTGTTACAAAGGCTTACATTAGTTCTGATGGAGGGTGGTTCATGGATGGTAATTCCCATCTACAGATTGTTATTGTTTAGTCCGATGATTTCGTATTTGAGTGATGTCGATTGACAGATCCATCTTACTGTTTCTTGGACAGTTTTTAATGTCACTGATCCAGAAGGGAACAAAATCACAGATGAAGAAATCTTGGATTACATTCAAAAGGTAAGATTCTCTTAGTATATGTTAAGTAACTTTTTAATTCCGACATGTTTGAGAATGACACTCCTTAACGGAAGGAAAGAATGCCTAAAAACCTGTTAAAAAGGTCATTTAGCTAAATAACCCCGGTGGGGATCTGTGATATCCTGAAAACAAACCTGATTAATTTGAGTTGATCTCAGGTTCTTGGCTCTGAAACCAGCTTTACCACCATGAAGTCCGTTGGAGTGACATGCTCAACGGACTCCACTGTAATCGAGTTGATAGGAACCGACAGACCCGGATTACTATCAGAAGTGTCTGCGGTTTTGACACACTTGAAGTGTAACGTGTTGAATGCCGAGGTTTGGACTCACAACACACGAGCCGCGTTCATAGTGCAAGTGACGGATGACGAATCAGGGTCAGCCATTGATGACCCTGATAGACTTTCGATTATAAAGCAAATGCTTAGCAACGTGCTTAAAGGGAGCAACAAAGCTCGAGAAGCCAAGACCGTAGTCTCTCATGGTGTTATCCACACCGAGAGACGGCTGCACCAGATGATGCTTGCAGATCGCGATTATGAGAGAGGTAGCGATGCTGGTTTAGACGAAACACAAAGGCCGGATGTGAACGTTGTGAACTGGTACGATAAAGATTGTTCGGTGGTCACGATTCGATGCAAGGATAGGCCTAAGCTACTGTTCGACACCATTTGCACGTTGACGGATATGGAGTACGTTGTTTTTCATGGCCATGTGGATGCCGAAGGCCCCGAAGCTTATCAGGTTTGTTAACTTTTCGTGGGTTTCCCTACTATTTATTCCAATTCTACAAAATAAAGCTGATTTTATTGTAGTGAATTGCTCTTAATGTGTTTTCTGGTCATAAAGGAATACTGTATCAGACACGTAGACGGTTCACTTGTGAAATCAGACGCCGAGAGGCAAAGAGTGATCCAATGCATTGAATCAGCCATTGAAAGAAGAGTTTCCGAGGTAAAACATCTAGAAAAATGCCATAGTTTTATTCTCTGGAATCGAAAGTTATTGCTATCGTAGATACCGAAATCAGCTAGACTTGCACCATTTTTTTATCGGTATATACTATATATCGGAACCAAAATTCTCTGAGCTTTCATTGGTAAATAACCTATCGGGGTTCCACATATTCTCACATGACGTTTGTTTTTTTGTGTAGGGCCTGAAGCTAGAACTATGTACAACGGATAGAACCGGTCTGCTATCTGATGTAACTCGCATTTTTCGTGAGAACAGCCTGACGGTGACGAGAGCGGAGGTGGCAACACGGAACGGCAAAGCCGTTAACACGTTCTACGTTCGTGATGCATCTGGGTATCCGGTGGACAACAAGATTATCGATTCTATCAGGAAAGAAATCGGGCAAACGATCCTTAAAGTGAAATGCAACCCGCACGAGTTGATCGAAAATCGCCAAGAATCTCCGACCAGATTCCTGTTTGGTGGATTGTTCAAATCGAAATCTTTTTGCAACTTTGGGCTTGTTAGATCCTACTCTTGAAAACACACTTTTAGATTCATCACTTGTTAACTTAGATCGACACGACTGAATGACAATCACCAATACCCTTTGTATAGTTTGTAAATACATCAAGATTCAACTTAATTTTCATAGATTTCTATTCCTCTTTTTGTGGGTTTGTTTCTTGATCATCTTGTTTGAAGATCAAGGTCAAGGTCAAGGTCAAAGTCAATGTGATGTAACCCTGGTTCCAAATGGCAGTGAGGTCAGGGTTCATGAGACATGCATCAAGTCATTGTACTGTACAATGTGTTAAAGCAGTCAAGTACCAAATTGTGGAAAAAGGCTGTTTGAATTAGGAATTGTTGGTATCGAAAAAGATTGAGAAACATATTTGGTGATGAAAAGGAGTTGCACCAAATCTTTTGACGAAAAAAGTGGTGCTGTTTCAATGTTCAAAGATGTGCAGAGACTTTGAAGGAAACTCTGATTCTAGACCCTTGTTGCTTTCATACTTCAAACATCAGTAATTACCTTTTACATTTTTAATGTATGATTTAACCTGATTTTGACATTAACACAGGTACACATATGCATCTCCATTCATGTCAGAATTAAGTATAGAACTCGTTTTATATTGGGAAGTGGTTAACAATGATAAAAATGGTGTTTCTTGAATTTGAGATTTGGTGTATTGTACAGTACAACCAGTCTATGCACATGGGTCCCTAATATAGGTAATAGCTGGTCAAGATTGCTAGTTCTAATCTAACCATACAGAAATTTACCATTTGCATTTTCTCTACCAAGCTATAGAAGTAAGGTTACATGTTTGACCTTGACCTTTATACTTCATATCCAATTTTTTTTTTTTGGATTAACCTGAATATTCAACCTTTATGCTAGTCGACTAATCCCCAGACGACCACATGTTTTGCAGATAGGCCATAGTCATCGCATTTGAACCTCCATAGCCACAAGAGGATTTTTATTCCTCCTTGGATTTGAACCTGGTACCTCTTGATACTTTTGATCTTTGGAATCAAGCTCAAACCAATCAGACACCACCTTTGTAGTTCTTCATATCCACTTTTGATTCTAGGGTTCATGAAAAACCACAAAAATCCCAATTCCAATTGCAATTTAAACACAATTCATTCATGCCAACAACAATATTATGTACAGGTGATGATTTGTGGGTTTGGACTGATTCGAATTAGTTCAGACCTGATTAAACATAATTTTTTTGTGCAATGAATTTAATATAGTAAACCCAAACTTGTTTTTACGGACTAACGGACCTAGTTTTTTCGATTAAGAAAACAGAACTTATACAAAATTGTAAGTTATGTAAATCCTTTTAAAGTACATAATTTTCTTTTCAACATAAAATAAGACGTAAAAGATACTAATGAACATAACATAAGGAAAAAAAATAGTTTCATAATATATGGAGTATGAATATTTTCTCTCCAGTGATTTTTCAACTTTTAAAGTCCAGGTTTTTTAATAACAAAATATTTAACCGTATAATATTTCAAGATCAAGATTTAAGACGTCTTGTGTTACATATCACATATAATATATATTTGAGAGGTCATTGGTACTTAGTAGAGGGAGGCCAACCCAAAGCCACTTTAAAATCTTTTTAACAAAAAGAAGTAGAAAAATATAGCGAGACGTGCCGCGCTGTTCTTTTTTTTTTTCATTGCCTGAGCCGACCCATTAATTTTAACGGTGTCCAGCCCGGGACCACCCATTAATTTTAATGTCAAGCCTGAGCCCACCAAATTTTCAAAGAATTGTTGTCCAAGCCAGCTTTTTTAACGGACTGGACGGACCAGGTCCAACAGGGTGTACCATCCCTGAACAACTTTAATCGAGAACAAACCCTCCATTCAAACACAAAAATAAAATCAAGTCTACGAAGTTTAGTTGAAACATCATGTTTCCTTCAAACAAAAACGCTATTTTATGGTGTAGAGGTCATTTAGTTTAATGATCTTAAATGAGTTTTGAATTACAATACGCTTCAATTGCCAAGTTAGTCGTCATAATGTGACCGTCTAACACAAAAGTGTAGAGTATTCTAGATTCCCTTCCATCCTTCTAAGATTTCTTACATTCTAGAACGTCATTTATAAATATCTAGATGCAGTGTATATTCTACCTGATGTAATTCGAATTTGGTTGTCCAAATTAGGAGAATGCTTCAATGAAAGTGGAAATCATCATAATCCACACCCTCAAAAGCCAGGTGGAAATAAAAGTGATTAATGTTTGGCCCAACACCATTTGTTCTTGAAAGATATGGTTATGTGATGTTAAAAAAGGAATTCAGGTTGACGTTATATTAATTATTAGAGATGTTACAATAACTAACATGTTTATTCCCGAATTAGACATGTAACTATTTGCACGCAACGGCCTATCAACTACCAAGATAGGTAAATGATGTATTATATGATTACGTCTTAAAAAAGAGATAAGATAGCAACAAACCATTGTCATTATTTTTATGCTAACGATGGTTACAATACTTTTTTGTTTTGTTTTTTTTTGTAAGGGTGTCCGGGCCAAAGCCCGACTAATCCCCGGCAAATTTGGAGGCTAAACATGGCCCCACTTAAATGTCGCCAACACTCCCCTCCCAGGGCTCAAACTCGGGTTCATGACTATGTCATGCCCAAGCCTTTACCACTAGGCTGGAAGGTATTTGACATGGTTACAGTACTTGCTGGTAAGTACTGTAACCTTTCTACCAGCAAGGTTACAGTACTTGCTGGGAGAAAAATGTTCCAAGTCTTTTGAGTATTAATAGAATCATTTGCTACCAATGAAAACTAGAAATAACTAGTTTGGTGGGTTTTTGGGGAGCGGGAAATGTTTACACCAGTAAAATTAACGAGTATTAAAAGATATTTGTAAGGATAAAATTGTCTGTATGAATTAATTTCCATAGAAATTGGAATTTTATAAATTGAGAGGTACATGTTTGATAATGGTTTTCTATATTATTAAACCACTATCAAACAATCATATATAAACTGTGATTAAAGGTCCAGATCCTTAAAGATGATTAAGAATCCATATCATGTGCCTATTAAGTTCTTAACTATATTCATTCTAATGCCTATCTTCTAAGAATTGGGCTGGCAGAATCATGTGATGGGATCTGCTGCTTACTGGGCTTGGAGAAAAGCAATTACTTAAAAGCCGTTTACTCAAATGTTTATTCGGTAAGTACTTACCGATATGAGTCAACACTATAATTTATTTTTTTGGGTAAAGTTGTAGTGCATCAAAACGATGTAATATGCAATAATTTACTCGGTAAACGCTTACCCGAGTAAGAATCGTCACTCTCACTTAGTGGGTAAGACTCTTCATCCTTTCACCACTCTTACCTAGTAAGACTCGCCATTCTTTTACCGCTCTAACCAGGTAAGATTCTAAACCTTTACCAAGTTAATCTGGTAAAGAAAATTATCCGGTAAACACTTACTAGATAAGCGTTTAGTAAACGGCCCCTTAAATTCCACTTTTGGCCCTCCCAAGGGTTTACTCAAAAACCTAAAAATATTCCGATGCTTCAATAATACTAGTCTTCTAAAAAGCTCGCGATAACAACTGTTGTGGCGTGTCGTGACATGCCGTGACTTAAGCCTTGTGTCTTATAGATCATATTATACCTGTGTAACGCCATGGCCTAATGCATGGATTTTGTAAATGCAATAATTGATTTTTCTTACCTTTTTAATGTCTTATTTGTTAGTTTCTAATGTATAACTTAATTTAAATTATTTAATATCATTGACACAATAAGTAACGTTAGAAAATATATGATTATATGATTAATATTATATATGATATAAAGATTTGCCGCCATAAGTCACGCCTTGAAAAACGCTGCGGCCTCGCCGTGGCTTCTAAGGCTTGAGATTTAACCTCGACGCCACATCATGCCTCACGTCATTTAGAACCTTGAATATACATAAATAGTCACATTATCGTTTGTATTTTTGCTTTGAACGATCCTTTTCTCTAACTTCTTTAAAAAACATCTATTAAAAAATAATCACTTCTATGTATTTGGATTTTATTAAAAATAAAATAAAAACCAAACGTGATGGTATAGACTTTTATTTTATTAAGTAATAAATGATAATTTAATATATGGGTTGTGTTCCGTTTAAAAGGAGACTCAACGTGAGAAGTGTAAGAAAGAATCTCCACCTTTAAATGTATATTAGGATGAGATGCATCTAGATATACTAAATCAATTCCCATTACAAATGGAATTCATAAATGAATTTAAAATTAAAAGTGATCAAAATTCCAAATGCCTCTTTATATTTCTCAATTTAACTCTTTATTTCACAAATTTTTAATTTACTTATTAGAATACTCAACGAGCTCACTGCCCGGCCCATGTACGTGGCCCACTACCATTGGTTATAGTTTCAATTTAATTTTGCAAAAAGTTGAGAAAACCAAATAAATTTCCTATTTTGAATAATTAACTTCTTATTTTTTTTTAATAAATAAACCATTAAATTTTAAAAATTGGTTACCTACGTTTTTTTAACTCAAAAAACTTTCCCACAACCGGCTTGTAAGGTTTTAAATTAGATAAAACCCTAAATCAATTTTACCATTTTCCAAACCATACGTTATTCAAACCCCTCACACCCAACACCATCACTCCCCCTTGCTACCCCATTGTCATCGCTCTCCATCAACGCCCATTGTCACTGTGAATCTCACACTTTTTTATATGTCCTTTGTAGATCAATTCACATTCTTTTCCGACAATTTAATAGAGTACATATAAACAGATCAAAAAAGAGAATCGAAAACCCCCCAAATAAACAAGAAGGGGCCCACGGCAGTGATGAGTGGTGATGGAGAGCGGACAACAATGGAAGAGTTAGAGTGACGGTGTTAGGTGTGGGGCTTGAAAGTCGTAGGGTTTGAGAAAGGTAATTCAACCGATTTATATATTTTTTAACTTTAAAACCTTATTAGAATTCAAATAGTTACAAGTGGTTTTTTTTTGGGTTAAGAAAATGTATGTAACTAGTTATAAAAGTTTGACAGTTTTTTATCAAAGAAAATATTTATGAACTTAATCCTTCAAAATGAAAAAGTTTAATGAGTTGTTCATTTAGAAAAAAAAAATCCAGACTTAATCTTTTAAACAGAGAAAATTCATTGGGTATTCTAGACTTTCCCTTTAATTTCATACAAAATATCAAAAATAAAATGAACTGGGTTGCTTCGGTTTTGAACTTGTCTAGACCAAACCAAATAAAAACGATTAAATACATGAAATAACAACATACTTTTATATAAAATTTTTATTATAGCATTCTATTTTCATTTTTACTTATTAAAAAATGTACTTTCAAATTAATTTTTTTATCAAAACATCGTACTTTGAAAAATCTTTTTATGGTAAAAAAAAATAACAATTCTTATTTATATTTTTCAAAAATACATATTTTTTAAAAATGTTAGCGAGATATTGTGTTATACTAGTTTTATTAATATTGATATATTAATGAATAATCTAGAAACTTTCTAATTTGTTTAATATATTTATTAAATAACATGTAAAATGTCTAAATAATAAAATATTAGAATAAAAAGTACAATGTTGTATAAGTGTTATAATAAAATAATTTTGAAATTGCAATGTTGTAATAAAAAAATGCCACATCAGCTACAATACATGTGAACAACCTACGTGGAATCGTGGATAGTAAGATGACATGAAAACCTAATATAATGAGTAAATATAAATCAAAAGGTCATCCAATGTTATAATAAATATATTTTTCAAAGTATAACGTACTAATAAAAAATAATTTGAAAATACATTACTTTAATAAAAAAACTAAAAATACAATGTTATAATAAACAAATTTATGAAAGTAGGTTGCTATTTTATACATTTTATTCAAATAAAAACCCAATTTTAAAGATATCTAGAAGCTAGAACCAAACATAATCGTTCAAGTCTAGTTTTCTCCGGTCCTATTTGGTTTTTTCGGTCTTTGCATGCACATTTTGGCTCATGTGAATGGATTTTGGGTTGGCGGAAGTGGCGAGAGGAGGAGATTATAATCATGTAGTCTTTCTTGTTTGTAGTTTTCTTCTATAACAAACAATAGCTTACAAGTTACAATCCAACCGAACAGAACCGAACCCAATCCAATCCGACCCGACATGTTAGTCATTCTTACGGAATCATTCCACAAATAACCGGAATCCAAATGTATCTTCGTTCTTACACGATACTCGTATGCTGATCAATGCTTGCTTTTCTATATTACCCGTTCTTTTCCGTCATCATCATACTCACGCTCTCGATCCCGGTTTTAATAAATAAATAAAAAAGAAATAATGTCAATTAGCCTGGATTTGACAATAGTAGTAGGAATTCTGTCAAGATCAAGCTGGTGTTACATTTACGTCATTTGTCCATATTAAATAAGCTCATTAAGCATCAAAATCAGCACCAACAATGTGTCATCTGATCTTTCCAAGAAAACCATTAAGCCAACAAGAACACAAGCCAAATGGCTAAATGCCAACAAAAAAAGCCAAACATATCTTTCGAACTTATTGGTTCAGACCGTTGCTTTGGGGTGTTTCACTTGATTTCTCTATAAATCCCCAAACTCAACATCATGTAATTGCATTACCAGAATGGCAACTTTTCTGGGAATCTTTATAGCCATACTATGCTCTGTAACCCTCCTACTTCTCTTCAAATTCCTTCACAAATTTTGGTGGATTCAGATGAACATAAAGCGTGTATTAAGCCCACAAGGAATTCACGGACCTCCGTATAGTTTCATCCATGGCAACACCAAAGAAATATCCAACATGAGGAAGAAATCCATGAGCTTTCCCATGGACACATCGCATTACATATTTCCACGGGTTCAACCTCATATCGATTCATGGTTCCGCATATATGGTTGGTGTTATTCTCGTCGTTGGTTTATGATTTATGCAGGTTTTAAGACGTTTTTGTCGATGCAGGTAAGAATTTCGTGTATTGGCATGGTCCAGAAGCTATGTTGGTTGTTACTGAACCTGTGATCCTCAAGGAAATAATGAGTAATCGAGAGATTTCGATGGGGAAACAAGATATGGGGCCGATTATGAAGAAGATCGTTGGAGAAGGTCTGATTTCGTCTGAAGGTGATAAATGGGCGAAACAACGAAAGATCGCGAATCATGCTTTCCATGCCGAAAGATTGAAAGTAAGTTCGTTCGAATCATATATATATAAACGTGTTACAATAAGTTAATAGAACGTTTTTTAATATATTTTGAAATGAAAAGTCATGTATGACGTTTTATAAAGTTGATTTTGTTGTAGTGCGACAATGAAGTCATTTTTCTTGTTCGTTTGGCTGCAGAACATGGTTCCGGCGATGGTTCAAAGTGTCGACATGATGCTAACACGGTGGAAAGAAGCCGGAAACGAAGAGATGGACGTCTACGAAGAGTTCAGAATTTTGACATCAGAAGTCATTTCTCGAACCGCCTTCGGCAGTAGCTACGAAGAGGGGAAACAAGTTTTCCAAAAGCTTGGGGAGTTGACCATGATAGCTTCCAAGAACTCGTACAGAATCAGGCTTCCTGGATTCGGGTAAATTTAACCGACCTACCTTTCGTATCATCAATCAGACATATATTGAAAAGAAATGGTTCAAGTCTAGCTGATGTGACAGTCTAAACCGTTTTTAAACTTCACAGGAAGATCTTTAAAGATAAAGACGATGTAGAATCTGATAAGCTGCAAGCGGGCATTCGCGATCTCATTATGCAGATGATATCAAGCCGAGAGAAGACGATGGATGAAGACGACTCCAGAAATGATTATCTTGGACTACTTCTGAAATCTCATCATGACATCCATGAAAATTTCAAGCTTTCCACACAGGATATTATCGACGACTGCAAAACGTTTTACGCTGCTGGGCATGGAACGGTCTCGCTTTTGCTCTCGTGGGCGACTCTTCTTCTCGCCATCCATACCGAATGGCAAGAGAAGGCACGAGAAGAGGTGCGGCAAGTATTCGGTAACGAAAACCCAACTTCAGAAGGCATTGCAAGACTCAAGACAGTAAGCTTATTGATCTCGTTAACAATTTCCCTAAACAAAATCGGTTTTATAGGATATCAGACATGTCCAAGTGCATGTTTGCTAGTAACTTCATGAACTTAACAGTACTAACACCTTATTTTGTCACCTATACATCACTGTTTGGTAGTAACTTAAACAATGTACAACAGTCTATTAAGACATTCTATTAAGCCGATTTTGTGTGGTGTCTTATTACAGATGGGGATGATCATCAATGAGACATTAAGACTATACCCACCTGGAATTGCTATAACCAGAAGAGTTGGGAGGGAAATGAAAGTTGGAAATCTGAATCTTCCTGCAAATATAAATCTGCAAATACCAGCATTGGCTCTTCATCATGATCCCAAAATATGGGGACAAGAGGCTCATCTCTTCAAACCCGATAGATTTTCCGATGGGATTGTGAAAGCGACTAACGACAATCCAGAAGCATTTCTACCTTTCGGTTATGGACCTCGAAACTGCGTGGGCTCTAGTTTTGGAATAAACGAAGCTAAAACCGCCCTCTCGAAGATCTTGCAACGTTACAGATTCTGCCGATCCCCAAACTACGTTCATGCACCACTTCATCGTATCACACTTCGTCCGAACTCCGGTGTTCAGATCATTTTTCGGGCTCTTTAAATATAACTCGTATGTAGTTTTATTTTGAATGTGTGACAATAACCTTAATGCTGGTTCTTTTTGCCAAGGAAAATTGCATTTCGTCATATTAATCGTTACATTGTCATCAACTTTAATACGTGTGCAAGGGAAAATTGACTAAAATGATCATTTTTCACGTCCAAATTGGTCTCCTAATCATTTCTTTACGGGTTTACCCAAATGTCACTACTTGCACAATATCCAAGTCCGTAATATTATGGAGCTAGTTAAAAAGGAAAAAGAACCATCTGAATGGTTTTGTATCATGTACATCCCTCAACCATTAATCACTCTAATTTCATTTTAAACAATTATATTTCATTTTTCACGATATCATGAAAGCCTCTTAATCATTCTGACCTCTTAATCATTAAACAACTGTCTAACAACAAAAAGTAAACTATGATTTTCGTCCCTGTAGTTTGTGAATTTTTTTTGATTTTCGTCCCTGTAATTTGTTGCTAATTTTGTCCTTGAAATTAAATCTATTAAAATCTTTCATTTAACTTAGAGGTATTTTAATCTTTTTGAATTTTTTTGTTTATTAAATTTCTTTTTTGTTATTTTAGTCTTTTTTATTTAATCAAACTATATATTTTTTGATAAAAGGATTAATACATAAAAAAGTGATACTATTTTGTTATTATTTATGATAAAGTAATTATATAATTTTCATATTTTTGGTCATTATAGTTTTAGTTTCTTCTCAATTTGATTTCCATTAGTAACATCATTTAAGTGTAAGTTGTTGAGTACCCCTCACATGATAGTATTTTATTTTATTTATTCATTAGAGACTAAATGATTAATATTTTTAAAGGAAAAAAATAAGAAAAAATATATTCTTATGTAAGGAGTATTCAATGGCTTGCATATAAACGATGTTAGTCCTGTAAATCAAACTTAAAAAAACTAAAATATAATGAAGAATATAAAAAAAAAGTAGTTATACTAAAAATATTTTAATTATTTTATAATAAACAATATTGATTTTTTTTAATGACAAAAAAAAGGAAGGACATGGAAGAGAGCTTCGACATGGTAAACAATATTAGAATAATATAATTCTTTTCATCTATTAACTTCTTTGTTAAAAAATATAGTTTTATTAAATCAAAAACACAAAAAAATCAAAAAAATAATAATCAAAAAGACTAAAATACCTTTAAATTAATGGAAGAATTCTAACATATTTAGGGGCCGTTTATCAAACGCTTACTCAGGTAAGTGAACACCAAGTCACATTATTTTACCGGATGAATATGGTAAAGATCAAGATTCTTACCCGGTAAGAACAAGATATGGACCAAGAGTCTTACCCGGTAAGTGAGAGCGACGACTCTTACCATGGTAAGAGCTTACCGGGTAAATTGTTGCATACGATACCGTTTTGGTGGACTAAAATCTTACCCGGTAAGTAAATGATAATGTTAAACTTTACCCATAAGTGTTTACTGGATAAGTGTTTGGTAAACGTCCCCTTAATCTCAGGAACAAAAACAATAATAAATTATAAAAACGAAAATCACAATTTTAAAACCACATCGTAGTTTTATCATCTAGAGAATTTTTTATTTGTTTTTTCAAAGTTGAGTATTTTTGGTAGACTTTTAGCTTTAATAGAAAATGTTGTATTATTTCCATCGATGATTTAAGATGTTAAATATTTTGATAATATAAATAATGTTGAAAAAAAAAACAGTTGAAATTAAATGTAAGATTTTAAAGAAAAAATGATTTTTTTTTTAATTTTCTACTGAATTTTTAAACAAGAAAATCTGGTAGAATCAAATGGCGTCAATAGTAGACGACCGCCACTGCATTTTTACAGGAATATATTGGTATCCAATACCCTCTTCTTTTCAACCAACACTTCGCATATTTCCAACATCCCATTTGTGTTTTTCATGCAATCCATAATTAAACACTAACCAACCTACACCTACACCTACACCTACACCTACCTACTTAATACTTTTAGTTTATACCTTTTTCAAACAAATTCTTGCCTTTTGTATATGTGTCTTGTAAGTATGGGTATTCGAATCAGTTTGTCTGCATCGGTAATCCTTGGATTACCATGAATGGGCTGATTCATCGCAGTTCAATCTCTATAACCATAAAAGCTTTGGTAGCGTCTGAATTTAAACCTAGAAAAAGGGTCTTAACCCGTGTAATTTAATGTGTTTATATCATAAATGTAAATTTTGTGGACAGGTGGCAAGTTTTTGGAAAAGCAAGAAAACAGGTGAAGAAAATGGGGTTCCAGAACAACGCAGACTCCTACGTCCGAGAGTCATTTATGCGTGAGGAGTTGCGCAAGAAATAATTTTTTTTTTTTTTTGTTTTGTTTTTGTGATGGAAAGGTGTTATGTTTCGAGGTATTAATGAATTATGGTGCAATATTAACAACTGTTTGGTTTGCAGATCAATGAAATCTTTTGGGAGAATTGGAATTCGGTTTTTGAGAGATTTGGATTTGTTGGAATTAATGTAAAGGGAAAATTGCATCAAAATGAAACCAACTTTCACATGATTCTTATTTTGGGGAACGAACTTTCAAAATCATCATTTTGGGGAACCAACTTTCACCTGATTTTCATTTTGGGGAACCAACTTTCAAAATCATCATTTTGGGAACCAACTTGCACCTAATTCCTATTTTAGGGAACTAACTTGCAAAATAATTATAGAAAAATGGGAAAATTACACCAAAATGAAACCAACTATCACCTGATTCCTATTTTGGGGAACCAACTTTTAAAATCGTCATTTAGGGGTCTTTATCGAACTTTTTGTTTATTTAAAGGTCTGATTGATCTGTTGAACATGTAACAGATAATTTAAGGGTCTCTATCAAACTTTTGGTTGGATTTGTCAAATTTGATTTAAACTTTAATATTGACACAGATTGGTTAGATATAAAAATCTTGAATGTGATATTTAATATTTATTTTTTATTGCATCAATTAATTTTTTTCTATTAAATTGATTTTTTTATTGCATTAGTAAAAAACAATTTTTATCGTGGTAATTTGGATTTTCTCGAAAAATCTTCAATTTGATATCTGAATTTAAAAAACGAGATTTGAAATGAAAAATAGATTTTATTGCATTAATTTTTAAAAAGAAATGAATTTTAGTTATTTTTCAATAATTATTTTGCAAGTTGGTTTCCCAAAATAGGAATCAGATGCAAGTTGGTTCCCCAAAATGACGATTTTGAAAGTTGGTTCCCCAAAATAGGAATCAGGTGAAAGTTGGTTCCCCAAAATGACGATTTTGAAAGTTGGTTCCCCAAAATGACCATTTTGAAAGTTGGTTCCCCAAAATAGGAATCAGGTGAAAGTTGGTTTCCCAAAATAAAAATCAAGTGAAAGTTGGTTCCCTAAAATAATAATTTTGAAAGTTGGTTCCCCAAAATAGAAATCAGGTGAAAGTTGGTTTCATTTTTGTGCAATTTTCCCTAATGTAAAACAACCATTTAGGGTCATTAGACTAGAAAGGATGGTAACGATTCATTTATCTTGTGATAACGAGGGAGATGGGAGACCCGATTCCCATCAATTAAAGTTTAACATCCTTAAAATGTAAATGGCATTAGAGAAGATGTAACCTTTTAGAAATAAGTCATAACCAAACACATATGTCTTAGCTTATCGAATAAATCACACACACTATTAATCCCATTAAGTCATTTCCAAAACGTACTTGTACACTTCTGTTTCGGCTATACAGCGTTTTAGCCTCCACAGCAAGATCCACAGGCTGGAGGGGCGTCTGGAGAAAGAGCCAATTAATAACATTGTTAAGTTTTTAAAATAGAGAAAGGCTATCGAAAACTTAGGGGACATTTACCAAAGGCATACCGGGTAAGTGTTTACCAAGTGTTACCACATTCACTTACCTTATTGGATAACGTTTTCGGCCATTAAAATAGATTGTTGATAAATGTCTTTTACCCGGTAATAGCTTACCGGGTAAGAGTTGTTCTCTCTCAGTTACCGGGTAAGATTTTTGGTCATTGGTATGCATCTTAGCAGGTAAGATTCTCGCTCCTTACCGTGCTCACATGGTGAAGTGATGACACTTGTTAAGCATTTGGTAAACAAATGCTAATGAAATTATAACTTACTGTGGTCGATGCCTCTAACGTGGTCAAGGCCACGTAGACCACCACGATATGGGCCGCCACCCCCGCCACCGCCACTGCCACCACCACCTCCCCACTTCTTGCTGCTACTGGAGCTTTTCTTATAATCATCAGATTTTTCCATCTATAAGTGGAAGGAAGGAAGAAAGGACGATGATTGTTGTATGAAAGAAAACATTACTTAATGAGATGGTTATGGAAAGGAAAAGCTTATATTACCGAAAACAAAGTCATGAAGAAGACTTGGAAGTAATTAATGATTGCCAAAAAGAAATCAGTTACTGTTTTCAGTCGCCATATCGATCGCTTGGATTTCACAACACCTAGTTAATAAATGAAAACAAAGCAACACCATAAGCAACATATCACTAGCTAGCTCCAATTATATCCCAATTCACTCGGTATTAGTTCTTGAACCTAAAAATTAGGGTTTAGGGAGATCAGATACTAATACAACATTCAATGATAGCAAATAAAGTCGCCGTAAATGCTCATAATTCTTCTGATATTTACCACATAATACATCCTTTTTATGATATCTAGTGCTCCATCCCCAAATAAGCTGTAGATGGTCAAAGGAGTATAACCCAAATTATCAAATCAGATGCTCCAAAAGAGTCTCAATTCTTCCATATATAGAAACTCCAGAATCCAATAACAACGATTTCAACTTCAAATTCATCTAATCACCATGGAAACTTGAGTTTTACAAATTTTTAAACCTTTCAGGTTAAATACAGCCATAGAAAACAACGTATATGAAGCTCAATATATGAAATATACATTCAATAACCAAATAACTTCGATTTCCGAAATCAACAAAAGCAATTGAGGAAGAGATTGCGATTGAAGCGTACCTCGTTCGACGTAAGCCATAGAAGATCCGCGTGGACTTGGGGAGTCTTCTCAAACGCTGAAGATGATATAACTCGACCTTCGTGGAAGTTTTGAGAAAAGAAAAATGCTTACGTGTCGAGTTTTTATTGGCGCAGTGACGTGAAAATTGGGTGCTTTTGATCGAGCATAGGAAAAATCACCCGATAGTTTTTGCTTAATATTTCAAAATAGGCCCAAAATAAAACATTGCAAGAGTTTGTTAGACTTGTAATTTTTATTAATTGCATATTTAAATAATCATTTAAGGGCCGTTTACCAAACGCTTACTCGGTAAGCGCTTATCGGTAAAATTTAACATTATTATTTACTTGGTGGATAAGATTTTAGTCCATCAAAACGACATTGTATGCAACAATTTACCCGGTAAGCGCTTACCGTAGTAAGAGTCGTTGTCCTCACTTACCAGGTAAGACTCTTGGTTCTTGTCACGCTCTTAACGGGTAAGATTCTTGGTTCTTATCATATTCATTGGGTAAGATAATGTAACTTGGTAAGTATTTACCCAAGTAAGTGTTTGATAAACGTTCCCTTAGTTAAAATTAAAAACAATTAAACAAGAACAAACAAGAGGATCCACAGGAATCATGTAAACAACAGTACCACCTAAGACCTCATAAAACTGAGAAAACGACCGAAAGACAACAAAGAACAGCCAACAAAATAAGAATTAAAGCAACAGGCTAAAAGATCAAATTGCAACGCATTGCGAAACACAGTTTTTGGAGAAATTGATGAACCTTGACAAGATCCAATTAAATGAGCAAGTTTGAACCAACCCAAATAAATCTTCATTTAAACCAGCTCCCTTGAAAACACGGGTGTTCCTATTTCTCCATATGATGTAAGTTGTGGTCTAAAGGACTGATTGCCATAAACCTTTCAAAGAAACCACGACATGGTTACCTCCATCGAACAAGAGAAGATATGAGATAAAAGATGGAACTGTGCAGTTGTTATTCCATGACTTAAAAATAGTTTCCCACAACTTTTTTAGCAAAAAGCACAACCTAATAACCAATGTTCAAAAATTCTGGTAGCGTCTTTATAGATTGGACGTAGAATCGAGTTGAGATGAATTTCTATTTCGTTTAACTTTTGAAAAACTAGTAATCCTTTTTTGAAGGACCCTACAAACAAAAATGTCAACTTCTAATGGTTCGATCTTGTACCATACCATAGGGGTTTCCAATCTTGATGTCTCCAAGATTTTATTGTCCGGTTTACTTCTATCGTCTTCCAAATCTTTTGATTGTAAAAAATAAAAATCAATTTTATTGACACATTCTTTTCACTGTTACACTTTGACTTAAATTTCAAATTAGTTTTTACAACAATTCAATAAATTAAAATGTACGATACATAAAAAAGAAATTAAAATTAATAAAGTTTTACTTATTAAATATTTTTTTAATATGGGGATGGAATTGAATTGTTTAGCGTTAAATACAATTAGAGGATGTTCATAATTTTTGAGATAAAGTATACATACCATCCCCAACCGAGTTAGTCCATTTAACAAATAAGTTGTAGTACGTTTACACTGAACTATTTTACAAAATATGCTCTTCGTACTTGCAAAGAGTCTGCAACCCAAAAAACACATAAAAATACTCTTTCAAAGACAAATTGGAAGAAATAGTTATGTTCAAGAAGGCTCGTCGCAACATCCACCATAGTGGGCCACGACTCAAGGCTTGTGTCTCACGCCACGTTAAGCCTGATAGACATCATGGTGTAAAGTGCAATACTATGATATTTGATTTTACTTATTTTTTTAATGTCTTATTTGTTAGTTTTCAATATATAACTTCATTTAAATTGTTTATTATCACTGATTCAATATATATATATATATTTATGATATAGAGATTTGCTGCCATAACCTCGTTATGGCTTCCAAGGCTTGAGGGTTGGTCTTGCCGTCACACCTTACACTATTTAATACCTTGAAATACAGACTTCTTTGTGGTAGCATCATTATGTCATTTTAACCAATCTGAATTCTGATCAATAACCATCAGCAGCTACCTAATGATAGAGGACATTTGTTTTGTGCCTGTAAAAGGTATGATCAGATAACATTACTCGGTGTATATAGCTACATTTGCATAACGTCAAAACTTGTGGATGTGCATATAACTATCATCTACCTTGGCTAGAGTTCCCAAAATTCATCCCAACTTAACCTATTTCATACTACAATACACCCAAATTTACCTCCAAATGAGATACCATGCCTCCGAGGTCTGATCCATAAAACAAAACTGAAGTGGGTCATGTAAAAGGTACAGCTTCGAAGCAATGCCAGCAGCAACCGCCTGTCAACAATTTAACATGTCAGATTACGGAACCCAGGCACAAGAACACAGGTTTAGCAGTATATGTACACACACCTACACACACACACCTACATGTATAATATTTGTATGTATATGCGTGTATAAATATATCACTGGCCATTGTCGAAAAGAGCAGCAGATGACTGTATATTAATGACAAAAAAATGAGTCCAAATCTATTCATAATTCCATCACCCCTACTATTAAAATTCATAATATTTCCAATTCAATAATACTATTCTGACTTCTCTCTGTAAATCCAGAAGCAAAGCCAAATACTGTTATAGAAAGTACGCTACCCGACCTTGATCAAACCAGCTCTTGTTGGGTGACAAACACCACTTTATCCAAGCATGCAGGAGCTAAGAAATCGAGAAGCCATTTATCTTGTAGCAAAAAAGTAAGAACCATTCAAAAAGCAACAAAACCATGATTCTGCCACTTTATTCCAGTGTAAAATGTGCCTTTGCTATAATTTCTATTCAATCAAACTTCTGTTGACCTTATTATTGTTTATGGAAATCGAGAAGATGACCAGAATGGAAACCAGAGTCATAAGCACAATATCAACAAATGACTAGAGACCAGTGCAGTGGACACACACACACATGCATAATTACACACATTCAGGAAAAACAGAAGGCCACATAAGGGAAAAATTAGCACATACCAGATGAAAAAATATTATGTTTCTTACAAGTTTTAACTGAGAACAGATTTGAGAAAGGAAACTCTCGTCCTTTGGACCAACCTATGATCAAACCGAGTTCCTAGATCACATTCTCTTCATATTCTAATAACATTTGTCCTAAAATGAAGCCAGTTCTATTTTTGGTTCAACCATTCATAGAACAAAAAAATGAAACCGATGTGCAAGAACTACCTACATATATTCAATTGTGCTATCTCAACCAAACTAGCAGTTTGTAAATATCCTTTTCATAGTCTAATAGCATGAGTCCTTCACCAAAACATGTTCTATTTCAGTTCAACCATTAATATATTTGAAGACAATCAATTTGGAAGAACTGCTGTTCAATTGTGCAATCTCAAAACTGAAATAAAGATGCTTCAAAAAGCTTGCTAATAATAGAAAGTCTCTTACCTGAAGTAGATAACTGTACTTCTTGAGGTGAGAAATCATTCACAACACAACAGAGGACGAACACTTTATTTCCTCCTCTTTTTGTTCTTGCCAAGTTGTCCAGATTTGAATGCATGCTCTTGTTCCTGAAGAAAAGCTCTAGCTCTCCCATACTCCTCGGCCTTTTCTTCTTCTAGGCGTGCCTTATCTCTAGCCTTTGCCTCAGCCAAGAAGTAATTATCCTTCCGCAGCTCACGAGCAGCCCCTTTAGCTTCACGCTTTACAAGTTTCCTTAACTTTCTATCCTCAGCCCGTTGACGATCAGGATCATAATCTCTATTGCTGACAAAGCTGTCAAAAACAATCCACAAACAAGACAGCCAGTCAGTTTAGAAAGTATCATTGATGTTCAACAAGCCAAATCCAGATTGACATGCAGAGCATTCACTATGAAATGTTATCAAGACAATGATCACATAAGAGAATTACTTTTCCTCAAACTTCGGATTAAGTAACTTAATAGGAACCGGCTTTTGCTTCCGCATTTGCAACGGTCGACGTAAGATGTGATGTTCATCAGCTTTCTTCTCTATCTGCTGCGCAGTAGCTCTCAGTTTATCTTTTAATGCAACAGGCATGTGATCTTGTGCTGTTAGTTCCACTAGTAAATTGGAAATTGGCAAGAATATCTCGGGAAATGATTTAAATTCTTCATAAATGTTCGCATATCCTTGTAGCGTATCAACTACTGTTACAAGCATGCTCGCCCTGCATAAAAGCAAATTTCACTAAAGATTGCAATGACAATGATACCACAAATGCAAAAATTATATTACACCATGATAACAATTTGACAATGACTATATTAAAACTCAAAGATCTTTTGTTAATATTAAAACTGAGCTAGAGACCCTCCAATATTAACGATGACTATGTATCAATGATTTTACATTTTGACCCAAATATTAAGACTCAACTCTATATCAATGTTGGCTATGCATAAATGATTTCACAATTCATTCTAGATGAAGTTCATAATCCAGTGGTTTACTGTGTGCATGAACAAAAACATAGCCATATCAAACATACACCGGACTAAATATCCATTCTCATCTTCCAATGACTCCAACTCAAAGTTCTGAATACGGTTATCCTATAAACAGCAAGAACTACAAACCTGAAATTTTCAGAACTAAAATAAAGGCAGTCATCTGGTAAGTCCATTAACGTAAGGAAATCCAGAGGCTTCATTTCATCTACGGCACCATGTATATGCAGCAGAGGCTTTGGGGCTTTTAATTCCATTAGGTGATATAACTGCGACAGGGTTTACTTTGTAAGTTAGCAACAATACAAGCATCTCTCTTATCAACATGTTCAAATATTTGTTTCAGATCTAAGAGACATGTGAAACAAACCTCAGAGTCTTGAGATGGTTCAGACTTTTTGTCCAAAGCTGCCACTAACAAGGTCCGCAGAAACACCAAGGCCTCGGGGCAGAATTTTCTTGACTGCTTGCAGACCTATATAGTAAGACCATAATCATTTACTATGGAAGCAAGAAAGGCAAAAGGTACACTATTGTTATAAATATCAGCAACAAATGATCAAAGCACAACAACCACCCAAGAAGGCATCCAAAATAGTATTCCTGAATAAAAAGAATAGATTATATCATCAAGAGATAACCAAATTCTTGATATCACTTACCCCTTTGTAGAATTATATGACAAACTATAGAAATTAGTGTTATTTATTTTGTCACTCGCAGTTGCAGCCATCTGTTGGAAGGGGAAATTTAGTCTTTTATGGCTCCTGAAAAGTCCTTCCGCCAATTAGAGGTCACTTTAAAGTTAATGCCATAATGTAGGGGGTTTGAAAGTAATTCTCTATGCATTTATATAAAAATTTATTGCCACAAACTAGGTTTTAACCTAACCTAATCCTTTTAATGCTTATTTATCCTTTGTGGTATTATGGTAAATCGATGGTCTTGAGTGCAGTACTCATACTATAGAGTTGCAAGGCAACAATGAATAATCATATTTGGAAGCTATCTTCAGAATACAGTTAGCATAAACAGCTCCTTATCCTGAGAGTGGATTGAAAAGCACTTACAGAAAGAACCATAGAGCATAAGAAAGAGCCAATCGCCACATCACGGCCAGATATAATGGGGCATCGTGTCAGATATTCACACATCAATAATATTGCAGGGGTCATAACAACATGACGAAAATCTGAGCAAGGAAATATCATGGACCAGAGCCTTAGGAGAAATAATGTCTTCATAGAGGGCCAACAGCTTTTTTCTGCAACAAAAGTAAAAGAAGACTAATGTGATATTGCAGTAAAAATCCAAAATGGAAAAGATGTATGAAATAAACCTGAATTCTTGATATCCTCTGCAAAAAGTGATCGAGTTCGAAGTAGTCGCTGACGAGCACAAATGGCAGCAAAGTACGGGATTTCTATACTCATTTCCATTAATGGCTTGACAAGTAAGTTTAACAACCTAAAATTTAATGGCTTTTTATTTGCTGAAACAGAAAAATACTGCAGTAGTAGGCCATAGAATACCTGAAAAAGAAAAGCAAAAAGGAGCATTTTCATACATCAGTACTGATTATGATGACTGATGAGTATGTGAAGTTGAAAGAAGCATTTACATAAACCAAGTTTCAACTATTTTTTAACATGTCAACATAACCAAATAACTAGTCTGAAATAATAAATAAATACCACACTTTAAGAAAACATTTATTCGACTACTCATTCCATCATTATTTTGTTAAAGTTGGAACAAAGAGTAAGCCTAAGGTGAAAAAAATGACACTTGTCCTAAAAGTAAACTTTTTGTTTATATGTTTCCCATATGTGTGCCAAACTCTCATTAGCCGATGCCAGATGTCCTCAAAATATATCCTTTTACTTTGTTTTTTTCTTTTTGTAAACAGCATCCTTTTACTTTATTAATTACGTACTTCTATGATGAGCAAGAACAAGATTAGGGGAAATGGGATTTGTGAGATGGAAAACTACACATAGGGCAGGAAAGAACTATTAGTCTCTAAATGTTATGTGATCACACAAGCCTACTACCTCATGTATAATATTATACTGTATTTGTATGCATATACCAGTTAAGAAGACACTTCAGGTCAATCAAGTGATATGCAATACAAAACATGAACTTAAAACCAGTAGCAGATCATACTTGGATTTTCTTCCGATTTTCTGCTGCAACTTTGATTGCATTGAATGCACGAATTCGCCTGATTGCTTCAATGATTTCGCTATCAGAACGATTTTCCAACAATGAAGACAAGTCATCCATGGTTTTTGGAGCTTCAATTGTATATGGAAGGTCTCCTTGTAGAGGCCCAGGAAGTTTGACCTTTGCAACCTTTTTCTCAGCATCTAAATTATCCACATGTTCATTAGTATTTACAGCCTGTTTATGGTCCCTTGGTTTTACCTCCAAGTTCACACCATCATCCTCTCCTGCTTTTTCCTCCAAGTCGGTGTCATCATCATCATCATCATCATCATCACTTTGTTCCCAGTCTTTTAGAGATTGTGGCATGTCACTTGCCAAGTCATCTCCCTCTTCATCATCATCTTCTTCCTCTCCATCATCATCATCACCATCATCGGATGATTCACCATCATCGCTATCAACATCAATTTCATTTTCTTTTCTCAACATCTGTTCAATCCAGGCCAATTTGGTTTTTGGTTCATCAATAGCAAAGGAATCTCCAAGATCATCCCCAGAAATAGAAGTCAGCTTCTTGGAGGCAGAATTTCCCTGATCATCATCATTATCCTCATCGCTTGTGTCATCAGCAGCATGCATCCTTTTCTGCCGCTCTTCCTGCAATCATGAACCACCATGTACAAGATATTGTTTTAGAATACAATGGAGAATTCTGGACAATTATGTAATAGAAGTCCGACCATGACAGATGATACTATGCACTTTTTGTTTTATATGTCGCATCATGGTAAAAACAATTATTCCACATAGTACATTCCATAACAGAATTTCACAACATTCCACTTTACCCACACACTTTTAATTCTTAGTTGCCAAAATATGTGGTTTGTTGTTCAAGGGAAAATCATAGCAAAGTACCTAATTATAAAAAAACGACTCACCACGAAAGTGGGAGTGATAATTATCTTCTTATATTTTGCTCAATTGCCTACTCTCTTAATTATTTGTATTTCCATTTTGTTTATAGACAACAATATGATGGATTAAAATGACAAATGAAATGAATACAAGAAAAACTAGGAAGCCTAGATCCTGGAATACACTATGTATTCACTGCAATGCTCAATGTGTAATACATGCATAGCAACCATCTCCTCGCGGACAATCGGATACATCATTTCTATCCAAGGGACCCCTTAAATACCAACAGAAGAACCTATATGATGGACTTAGGTAAGTTCAATGATGGCATAATTACAGAAGCATCTGGAGGTCATGTATGCAACATACTCCGAAAGCTTCTAAACATTATTAACTAGAAAGAATAAGAACCACAATGGGGGTAGTGAGAACTGTAATAGATACGGAGAGTTGAACCAATCATTGGACTTGGACAAGGAACATTAACACTTCTAGAGAGCTATTGCGCTCTTTTTTGATTATGTAATAATAAATCAGAATAATGACTACATGATTCATATCTATTGTGGGCTTTGTAGAATAAAAGATTAGCAAAAAAAGGTTCTTAAACCCAATGCCAAGCAGTCACAAGCAAAGGACCGCAATTGATTCTTATTATAGAATTGCTGTTCTTTACATAGGTGGGACAAGAAAGGATGACAGCCTTCTGTCTAAACCACGCTGGGGATGGTGAGAACCACAATCAATACAATGAGTTGAACCAATCATCATACTTGGACAAGAAAAAGAACATTAACATACCTCCAATTGCTCTAGTCGCTCTTTTTCATCTTGTGCAAGTTCTTCAGGAGTTTTTGTCCTATTTGATGGACGGGCACGCATATCCAGCACCATTTCATTGAGTAGTTTATCATAAGCATCAGCTTTCTCCTACAAGTCATTGATTGTATTTTAAATGATAAATCTAATGCAAAAAAACTACAACTGCTAAAAAAGGCTTGCATTTACTGGTATATCTTATTGCAGAGTGTACAACATATTTACGTATTTTAAACTAACAACCAATAAAGAGCATAAAAAGAATGCCTTCTTAATGTGAAAAATCAAATGGACATCTGCCAAAACTCGAGAAATTAGATGCAACACCTCATAAATCAAGCTATTTACCAATCTAAGACCAGATGTTCAGAATTAGCAAGTGTAAATCTACAGAGATAAATCATACCTGATCAGGTTCAACTTTACTGGAAATAACATGATTAATGCTCTTGCTCGTAACATCTTTCACAACATTTATTTGGTTAGGTTGGGCCAAAGAGGACTGCACAGACGTAAATTGTTCATCCAATTTTTTGATCAACAGGTCATTTTCTTCCTTGTCCTTAGCTTTCTCCGCCTGGCAGTATATCAGCAATGGAAGGATAGAAACCATGTTATGCACAAAAATTAGTAATAACCATCAAAGAATGCTCAAAAAATAACATAAAGTAGTTATATGATCACCACCTTGAAAAATTTGCTCTTGGATATTATCTCGTCATACACCTCCTTTTTAGTCTTCTGCCTCTGCAATAAAGAAGACACTGTATCAACAAAAAAACCCAGGAGAAAATATTAAAGGTGTCAAACATCTCAAACTAATACAAGAGAAAGGCTAGTGCAGCCTATTACCAAGTTTGGTTCCAAGGTATCTATGTCCTACAGCCTAGAAATAAAAGTAAAATGAACCACAGTATGTGAGGCACAAGGAATATATGTTGAGACATAGCAAAGGCATTTCACAAACACTGATCCAATACCAAAGTAAATAGAATTATAGAAAGTGAAAATACAAAAGGAGATGGCTGTGTGAAGGCACAACACACAAAAGCAATTTTTGGCTTTGCAGAGAATTGTGCATTTATCTTATCTACAGCTATCATGTGTGCATCCAGCAGTAGATACATAATTGGGAGAGAATTGGTGTTTAGTAACAAGGACTAAGAAACAATAGCTTAAAAGTGAAACACATGCAGATATGAAACATCAACATTCAAGAAATTTAACTCATCTCACATTTTCTTCTCCTTCGATTCCCGTTGCATGAGCACCAGGGGTGCCATGGGCACTAAGCTGTTTTAAGATGACAGACCTCTCTGTAAAAAGTGAGAATTATGTTAAAGCAAACAAAGATAAGAAAAAAGGTTTCAGATACCAAGCAACTAGTTAATCTTTCCAAATCAATCCACTAAAGCATGCATTTTCTCTCACAAGTAAAGTATTGTCCCACATATGTATGCGAAAACAATCTAACACTAAAAAACAAGGCAGCATCCCCAATTTTTTCATATGGTCAGTGCTTCAAAATAGCCAAGTGACAAACTTCAGGAGTGAAAACCCCTCCTCTTCCTTTGGAGCCTAATCAAATAATATGTTTGTTCTTTAACTTCTTTGATAATGAAGAACAAAAAAGAGGCAAAAAATCATGTGTTAGTGATACAGATGATTAAAAGTGTGATCATTTGATGGGGTTTTTAAAAAAAATCATCACATTCCCCAAGTAACGGGTGCAATTTAAAATCTGGACACGTCAATAAGACAAAAATATCAACCATCTCCAATTAGTGCAATTCACATCTCGACATAATAGGGTAGTAGGCTAGATGTAGGGACTTGTAGCTAGAGTGGATGGGCAGGAGGGAGTTAGAGAGGTTGTTGGGGTGGCAAGCTGGCAGTCTAGAACTCTAGGTTAGGGATGTGTTTTTGCATTTCTGCTCGGTTTGTGTTCTGGTTTCGACACATAAGGAGGTAAACTCCCCAGGGTTCCCAAGGACATAAATGGCCTCCTTCAACACACTTTCTACATCAGAAGACACTTCAGATAAAATACAACTCGAGCCAGAGCAACTCATAAAATTTGAGAAGGCAAGAAAATTATCAGACTCAAACATATGCGTAAGAAATAGAGGAAATATATAACTATAATCTCCCTACTTTCATGGTATGCTTCAAACATCCACTCCTTAAATTAATGAAAGGTATGCATCAACTCCTCAACTTGGGTTCTTAGATACAACTTTATATTCCTACCTCATGCCAAGGGCTTTATTTATCACCGCTGATGTGCCCTAGCGGTAAGGGGTAGGTAATCAAATGAGAGATCTTTGTTTAATGGTTTCGATCCAGGGCATCAACTGACTGTTGCTAGGGAGAATGCAATTTCTCTCCCCCCATGATGACCGCAGGACTGGTGCGGTGGGAGACGCTCCAGAGGGTGTTGCATACCCTTTTTTTAGTTGGGTGACGGTTTAGATTCATCGCGGTTAAAAATAACAAAATATCTTCTTTTCCATAAAATAACTGAAAGCTTTCCATACAGTAACATATCCCATCAGTGGGAGCATTAGGACATCTAGGACCTGAAACATCGCAATGCGCTTTCCATTTAAGGTGTATGGATAGCTATAATGTAATAATATTCGCCGAACATTATTCTCTCAACTGCATCATTTAAAATCAATTCCCAAGAGTCTGCAACTGGCAACTTCTTGTAATTTATTTTTACAAAATCACTAATAAGAAGTTCCAATATGCAACTTATTTAATCCATTATCCATATAATTCCAGAATAACTATATCACATTCTTGTCTAGATACAAAAATACACAACAATCAGCACATGAAGCACATAACGTTCTGAACAAGTCAAATGCTACATCAGAAGTTATGGGTTAGATTGTTCGTCAAGGTTTCATACATAGGTGTGACTCTTCCCATACCCCCTCAATGCCAATGAAAAGGAGAAAGATTAATGCATGTGCAAAAATAAAATGCTGTATAAAGAGGCCAACCAATGTAAGTTGTCAAGCGCCTACGATTATCCCTTCTACTCTTAATGCTAAATTACTTGTATGGCTTCATAGAATTATGTAGGCCTTTAAAATGGACACTGGCCTACAATGGTCATAGGATGACAATTGATTGAAACAAATAAAGTAGTAGCACTACACTGGAATAACTTAAAAAACCATGTTCTAGTAGAATGTCAAAGCTTTGGTGTAGATTATTTGCTACAGTTGTCCAACGCAAATATCATCTATTCTATACGATATTCACAAGAACCATGTCTCTGCTGTATAACGTTGATCCTTACAAGAGTTCCCATATGCATACGGTCACCACAAAATGCACACAATATCATTAAGCCTTCTATTAAAAGTTGTATCTTTTTGAGTGAAAACATTACTCTAACTGAACTGAAAGTTATGTTTGAAAGCCCAGCGTTCACCACCTAAATTATGAAACTTCATAGCTTTAAATCAGGCCATTCTATCTTCTGTTGCAATCTTAACTTTTTTATCATGAAAAGTGCACATCAAGTTTCAAACTGTTATTTAATTCCTATTTAAGTAAACAAACAACAAACTTACTCTCAGCCTCTGTAACCTCCCCATCTTCCTCCTCGTCAAATGGTACCTCATCCTCGAAATCATCCCTTTCAGGATACAAACTGCCATCTTCAATATCAAACTCGTCCTCTTCCCCATCAGATAAATTATACTTGCTTTTCTTGCTAAGTTTCACCTATAAGAAATATGATAAACAAATTAGCAATCACTATAGACAAATTAATCAAAAATATATAATACAATAAACAAAACAAGTACTACTTTTTTACCCGAAATGGACAAAAATACAGAGACCGACCTAGAAAATTTTCAAATGGTGGCACAAATTGACCATAAGGGTGAAACCAATAGAAAATTTCCACAAAATTCATATTAGATAAGTCTGGCTAGTTTCTTGCTTTTGCAAGTGAAGGTCATGGGTATGACCCCTCTTATTGCCGCTTTCCTCCAATTTTGCACAAAAGCTATAGAAACCCAAAATTAAAAACGGGATTTGAACCCTAGCCTTTTCAAAGAAAAACTTTAATCTGACAACCTAAACCATTTCAGCCATAACATACTTTTGTCACAAGTTAAGTTTTGAGAAATATAAGACACATAACGAAATATTAAAGTGGCACCCTTAAGAAATGTTATTTTTTTCCTATTACGACAGAACGAGAAAGCAGTGGCATGGGACACCATATGATTCCACATTGGCCCGCCCGGCCCTACAAAATATACGACAGAGACTTGACAGCCAAACTATAAGAAACATTTCCTTTACTTAGACCAAATCAAACTACCGCTCCTTATTCGCCACAATCGAATGGTACTGCCGAACGTAAAAATAGAACTCCAAATGAAATGATGAATGTCTTGTTATTAGATTTCGGGATACCCCAAAACATGTGGGGGGAAGCCCTTCTATCCGCTAACTATATTCTCGACAAAATACCTCATAAGAAAATTGGAAAAACTCCATATGAATTATGGAATGGTCGATTACCTTCATATAAATATATGAAAGTATGGGGATGCTTGGCAAAAGTGGTGGTTCCAAATCCCAAACGGGTTGTCATTGGACCTAAAACCGTTGATTGTATTTTCATAGGGTACGTGCAAAATAGTTCAGCTTACCGATTCTTGGTATACAAATCAGATATACCAGATATTCATGAAAATACAATAATGGAATCGACAAATGCCTCCTTTTTGAGCATGTATTCCATATAAAGATACATCATACTCCAAACACACGAGACATCAAGAAAATTTGAGTAAATTGATTGAAAATTCTGAAAATTCGGTTAGTGAAATGGACAAGCCTAGACATAGTAAATGGTTTAGAATATCCAAATCATTTGGACCTGATTTTCAAACTACTCTATTGTTAGAAAATGATTCGCAAACGTTTATGGAAGCTATGTCTATGCCTGATGCTCCTTTGTGGAAGGAAGCAATGAAAAGTGAAGTAGACTCCATTATGCAAAACCATACGTGGGAGTTAGTTGATCTACCTCCCGGTAGTAAACCATTGGGATGCAAATGGATTTTCAAACGAAAATTGAAAACGGATGGTTCAATTGACAAATATAAAGTCAGACTTGTAGTTGAAGGATTTAAGCAACAAGAAGGTCTAGATTTCTTTGACACTTATTCTCCGATGACGAGAATAACATCAATTAGAATGTTGATAGCTATTGCAGCTTTACACAATCTTGATATACACCAAATGGATGTTAAAACAGCTTTCCTAAATGGGGATTTAGAAGAGGAAATATATATGTCCCAGTCTGAAGGATATGTTGTTCCTGGGAAAGAAAACAAGGTTTGTAGGCTTGTAAAATCCTTGTATAGATTAAAACAAGCTCCTAAGCAATGGCATGAAAAATTTGACAAAGCAATGACGTTGGATGGTTTTAAAATAAATGAAAGTGATAAATGTGTTTACATCAAAGACACTCCAAAAGAATATGTGTTGGTTTGTCTATATGTTGATGATATGCTCGTTATTGGCAGTAATGATGCTATCATCAAAGCTACTAAGAAGATGCTTAGTAGTAAGTTTGATATGAAATATATGGGCATTGCAGATGTTATATTAGGAGTTAAAGTTACAAAAACCACTGAAGGTTATACTTTAACTCAATCACATTATGCAAATAAAATACTTGAACGTTTTAAGAATTATTCAAGTGGAATTGCCAAGAGTCCTGAAGATGTCAATCTTCATCTTTGTAAAAATACCGGTGAAAATATATTACAATTAGAATATGCTAGAGTAATTGGAAGTTTAATGTATATTACTAATTGTACCAGACCGAATATGGCACATGTTGTGAATATACTTGGTCGTTATACAAGTAATCCAGGACGTAATCATTGGAAAGGCATAACTAAAGTGTTGAATTATTTACGTCATACTCAAAGTTATGGGTTACACTATAGAAAATATCCAGCAGTATTGGAAGGTCACAGTGATGCCAACTAGATATCAGTCGCCAAGAAGTCGAAATCAACTAGTGGTTATGTATTTTGTCTTGGTGGTGCAGCTGTATCCTGGAAATCTACCAAACAAACTTTGTTGGCTAGATCAACAATGAAATCTGAATTTATTGCTTTAGATAAAGCGGGTGAAGAGGCAGAGTGGCTTCGAAACTTTTTAGAAGATATACCTATGTGGCCAAAGCCCATGCTTGCCATATGTATTCATTGCCATAATCAATCAGCAATATTGAGAGCATTAAGTTGTATGTATAACGATAAGTCTCGTCATATCCGAAGACGACACAAAACTATAAGACAACTGCTCACAAATGGAATTATTTCTATTGACTATGTAAAGTCAGCTGACAATCTAGCGGATCCATTTACAAAAGGTTTGTCACGTGAAAAAGTTGTCAAATCATCAAGAGGAATGGGTTTAAACTTTAAAGCCTATGACGAAAGATGGAACTTGATGGCAACCCCACCTAATAGATTGGAGATCCCAAGAAATAGGTTCCAAGGGACAACCAAATCGAGTTGAATCGACGACAACATTGTGAGATTTAAATCTCTAACCCATTCTTAGGATGATAAACAGTGTTAACTGCATGGCGAGGATAAGCTAAGCTTTTAACGATTCTTATAGCTTTGAAATATAAGTGGGGTATAGCAGGAATACTCCTTATAAGAAATCGCCTAGTGAGTGTGAAATGAGGCCGTTTCTAGGCGAATGAGGAGAGGCTACATTCTCCAAGTTCACTCATGAATAACCAGGGTTGTTCAAGGCCGAAATGAACACAACCATAGAACTCAATATGTGAGGAGATGTTTTGTGTGTTAGTTGTTGTCTAGATTTACATTGAAGTCTGGGTAGTTCAAGACATCATGATACTACCTAGCCGAGTAAATTCGATGATTATTCACTAAGGTTGAAAAATTGCTATCATTCCCAAAGCAGAACTTCTCCATTGTCCTCTCCTTTTGTAGTAGTGTCTTTAGTTTTCATTGTAATTTCCAGTTATGTGGGGGATTGTTGGATATTTTTTTTTTAATTTAAATGGAAATTATTTTAGTTTTGGTTGGTTGACAGTTTTGTGTCGGTTTCTTTTTAACTGTTTTGGCACTTATTTATACTGCATTTTCCCTCCGTAATTTTTTGTGTTTTTTCCCTCCATTTTATACGTATGATTCTCTTCTCTGCTTTTCTGCATTATGTTTTGGTTGTTGTCCTATTGTTAAAGGAGAGTTGCACATAATCGAGTTCGAAGAACTTCACATATCGGTGCCGCGATTGACGAAGGTGCGTATACGTTGTTGTATCCTGGGAGACATATCGTCATCTGATTCCACCGGCAAATACGGGATGATTTTTTCTTAAGGAGATATATCTAAATCTCAACTCAATGTTCAATTCATTGTTATTTATAATCCCTATATGTATTGTTTATGTTTACGTTCTGACAAAGTGAATATAATGTTATGAAGGAAACTTAAAAACCACACAAAGAAATTGATGGAAGGGGATGATTTATTAAAGCAAGCTTCTGTGGCTTTTATAGCCGAATACAAAACAGAATGCAAAACTGAAAAAGCAACAAATAAGGAAGATACCAAAAAACTCCTGAAAACTAGGACCTACTGGATTAAATCAAAAAAACAATCTTTGACCAACATATAAGTCCTAACAGTAACTTGAATTCAGGAATCTTAACAAATGAAAAACTGGTTTGTCCTTTCTTTCCCCAAAACTCAGTTGCTCCATAACCACCAAGTGCATAATCCTATTAATAAAGCACACTAATTTCCGACAAGTCAAATGTTGCATAATTTATGATTCTATTAAAAATGATACAAACCAAAACGCATCTAAGCTGTCAATTTCAGCCTATAGCCAAGTAACAAGAATATTTCCATCTATCTTCTATAAATTTCTGTATAATCAAATAAAATAAAAAGAAATATGAATATCCAATTAGAAAAACAATTACCCGCATTTCTCTTTGAGATCTGAGAATGGCCTTATCAAACTCGCCAAGCTCCTCATTTTGCTCTCCAATTCGCTTATCCACAAACACTGATGACTTACCACTCTGCTCGTAATCTTTCAGCAATGTTTTCTTCCTCTGTACTTTTTGCCACATAACAAACAAATCAAATTTACATTTCAAGCTTCACAAACCTAAGCTATAGTAAATGTTTTATACAAGTAGAAGAAAATTTTGCATCAGCAGATAAAAGAAAGGAGACAAGTCAATAGAACATGTCATATATCTTCCAACGAACTATCTTCCACAAGAATTAGAGTCCACATTCCGTAGCTCACAACGATATGATTAAAAAATGCAATTCGGTTGGTAAATTTGAGGTGATACTCTCAAATTAGAATGTAATTTTGGTTTTGGGAAGTACTATAACCTATCATTTTTCAAAAGAAAAAACAAATCTGCAATGCAATTGGTTATTATGCAACAAAGATATTAATTCACATCGATCAGTTTTTCTCAATAAGTTAAAAAAAAAAAAAAAAACTAATCGTTCGTGAATTAAAATCTCCGTGAAACGGCAAGGTCTCTTTCTCCGAAAGCGAAAGAATATTAAGCAACAAAGATCATCTGCAGCGGGATCATATGTCTAGAGATAGAGATTATTGCCTTCTCAATAGCGAGGGTGCGTGCGAGGCCAATACGGCGTTCCTCTCCTTTGCGTTTCTTGCCAAGGATATCAAATTTGCGACGAGACCAAATGGTTTCAAAGGGGTTAGGTTTTGCCGCTGGAGCTTTGACTTTCATGGCTATGGCGTTGGGATTTATCTTCTTCTTATTCTTCTTCTTCTTATTTGCACTGTCATTGTTACTTGCAACTCTCGACACTTTCACCATTGTAGCAGCTCGCTTGAGCTCTCCTTCGACAACCACCAGTGATTTTGTCTCTGCAGGTAGAGAATTGCAGGATGCCGAGAGAGAAGGGTTTTAGGGTATTGCAATCAGGGAGGGAGGTTTATACTCTGGGCTGGGCGTATATTTATTTTCATACATCCGGCCCAAGGTTTATATTCTGGGCTGGTCTTATATTTAATTTCATCCATGAGGCCCAAGCCCAACTATTATGGCTTCTTGTTCTTGCCCAATGCCCTATATACCAAAGTTTAAATTTGAAATTTCTAGTTCCATTAGGGTGCATCGGTTTTGATCCTTATAAAAAATTTCTAAGACCAATCTATACCCGGTTATCATCATATCGGTCCCATCGGGCTGGGACAATATAAAATACTCTGAAAATAAATGATAAGTTAGTTAAATGATAATATAAAATACTCTGAAAATAAGGTTATTTTTGGTTAGCTAGAAATAGCTTTTTTAAAAATTAACTTATAAGCCATCTTAATCTTCTTTGGCTAACCAAGCATGACCTTTATCAAGTATGAGAACATCCATAATGAAGTGATTTATAAGAACCTTAAACTGGTTTTTTTTGCCACATCAATGCTAAAATGATAAAATAAGAGTCTGCAAGACCGTTTACCAAACATTTACACAGGAAAACAACATAGCACTTTCTTTTTCATATTTATTAATTATCTATTATTAAATTAATTTTAATTCTAATTCTAATTCATATATATTTTATAAATTATCAGTTATAAACTATGAAACTTGTGAGAACCTCATGAATAACCAATAGAAAACAACCATTGTAGATGCTTTTGAGTTTAGTTTGCATCTTGCTAGTAAAACCTTATGTATCTAGTGGAGAGAAGTTGTGAGATGTTGTTGTATGGACGTTTGGCGTTGTTCATTTGGATTTATGTACTACTCACCTTTGTTGACATTTCTTTCAAATAGGCATGAGAATGGTTCTGACTCATTGGGAAACCCAGTCCACTCATTTCGGTTGAGGACGGGAGTTCCCCTCTGAACCCGGGATGAGGATGGGGATGAGGACGGGGACGAGCACTACTAAAAAAAGGGTATCACCGACGGATTTTTCTGGCGGAATTTCCGTCGGAAATATTCCCGACGGATCCCAAAAAAGTCAAATAAAGTCAACTTTTATTCATATTCGCCACAGATCTCCAACAAATCCCCCACTAAATTTTTTGGAAAAAATTAAAATTATTTAAAACGGTTTTTCAACGGATTTGTGACGRATTTTATACTCATTCAAAACTGTCACAAATCCGTCAGAAATCCGTCGCAAAATTTGCCTAATTTATTTAAATAAATTAATTAGCGTTAATCAAAAACAATTTCTGACGGATTTCCGACGAAATTTAATTTTTAATAAAAACAAATCGAATTCCATCGAAAATCCGTCGGAAATTGTTTTGATTAACGCTAATTAAAAAAAAAGAATATATATATATATATATATATATATTTGTTAGGAAAAAAATTCTTTAAACTTTCCGATGGAATTTAATTTTTATTTAAAAAAAATAAATTCCGTCGAAAATCCGTCGGAAATTTTAAACCTTTATATATATTTTGTTAGGAAAAAAATAAAAAAACCAATTTTTCTTTGAAATTTCCGACGGATTTCGGACGGAATTTGATTTTTTTAAAATAAAAATTAAATTCCGTCAGAATTCCGTTCTGAAATTTTAAACCTCTATATATATATATATATATATATATATATCTATCTATCTATCTATCTATCTATCTATCTATCTCTTGTTAGGAAAAAAAATAAAAAAAACATTTTTTTAAAATTTCCGACGGAATTTAATTTTAATTTAAAAAATTTAAATTCCGTCGGAAATTTTAAACCTTCATATATATTTTGTTAGGAAAAAAAAATAAAAAACCAATTTTCTTTGAAATTTCCGACAGATTATTGACGGAATTTAATTTTTTTTAAATAAAAATTAAATTCCGTCAGAAATCCGTCGGAAATTGTAAACCTATATATATTTTGTTAGGAAAAAAATAAAAAATAAACATTTTACCTTTTAAAATTTCCGATGGAATTTAATTTTTATTTAAAAAAATTAAATTTCGTCGGAAATCCATTGAAAATTTTAAACCTTTATATATATTTTGTTAGGAAAAAAATAAAAAACCAATTTTTCTTTGAAATTTCTGACGGAATTTTATTTTTTTCAAATTAAAATTAAATTCTGTAAGAAATCCGTCGGAAAGTTTAAACCTATATATATATATATATATATATATATATATATCTTATGACGGAATTTAATTTTTATTTAAAAAAATTAAAATAAAAATTAAATTCCGTCGGAAATTTTAAACCTTTATATATTTTTTGTTAGGAAAAAAATAAAAAACCAATTTTTCTTTGAAATTTCCGACGGAATTTAATTTTTTTTAAATAAAAATTAAATTCCGTCGGAAATCCGTCGGAAATTTCAAAGAAAAATTGGTTTAATTTTAATTATTTCCAGGTTTAAGTTATTATAATTTTTTTATTAAATATTACCAACGGGGTAGTTGTATGTTCAGTTACATTTAATGGATCTATTGGCTTTGTTCGGTTCAATTGGACTTTTATATATATTATTGGGTTTTGGTGGAATTTAATGGATCTTAGTGAATTTTTTTAGTTCAAATAGGTTTTAATGGAGCTATTAGGTCTTATTCGGTTCAATTTGGTATTAACAGGTACTAATTGGGCCTTATTTGGTTCAATTGGGTTTTAATGAATAAATTGGGCTTTAATAGATCTATTGAGTCTGATTTCGTTCAACTGAGCTTTAACGGGTACTATTAAACTTATTCAGTTCAATTAGACTTTAATGGATCTTAGTGGACTTTAACAAGTACTATTTTGTTCAACTAGGCTTTAATGGAGCTAATAGGTCTTATTTGGTTCAATTGGGCATTTACGGATATTAATGGGCTTTAACGGGTATTATTGGGTTTTAGTCGGTTCAACTGGGTTTTAAAGGGTATTACTAGACTTTAATGGATCTTAGTGGACTTTAATAGATCTATTAGGCTTTAATGGACCTATTGGGTCTTATTCAGTTGAATTGGGTATTAACGGGTTCAATTAGGATTTAACGGGTACTACTGGGCTTTATTCGGTTAAATTGCGCATTAACGAGTATATGAAGCTTTATTCGGTTCAACTGAGCTTTAATGGATCTTAGTGAACTTTAACAGGTACTTTTGGTTCAACTAGGCTTTAATGGAGCTAATAGGTCTTATTCGATTCAATTGAGATTTAATGAATCTATTGAGCTTTATTCGGTTCAACTGGGCTTTAATGGATCTTAATGGACTTTAACAGGTACTATTTGGTTCAACTAGGCTTTAATGGAGCTAATAGGTCTTGACCGGGACATCCTCACAAGCAAACTCGAGTGGATCGCCTAATGTAGATAGTGAGGTGTGTACATCTTAAACCTTTGATGTTTATTTATTTCATTTATACTTCTTATTAGAAATTTTAACGTTTTATTTTATTTGTAGTTAATTAACAACTTACAGTCCCAAATTCAAGAAATGTGCACTCGAGATGAAATCCGACAGAAGGAGATTGAGGAACTTCTTCGTCGAGAAGAGATCCGAAACAGGGAAGATGAGATCCGGAAGAAAAAGCATGCAGACATGATGGATATGATGAAGAGGTTTATACAATCTCAACAGTTTCCGCCGACCCCGCCGCAATAGATTTGATATTGTGTATTTATAAACTAACGTCATCAATCGAATTTATATATGTATATTATTTCGTYCGGATAATCATATTAGGTATTTATGACATATTTGTGTATTGTATATTTGTATTTAATGACATGATCTTTATATTTTAGGATTTTATATTTTGGTTTTTTGGGTTTTTTGGTTTTTTTTCCTGTACCAGTTAAATTTCCGACGGATTTTTTGTGGAAAATTATTCGGTAAATAATTAGATATAAGTTTTATTTAAAAAAATTCTGGCTGATTTTCCGACGGAAAATCCGTCGGTAAATATTTTCCGTCCATTAAAAATAAAAAAATTATTTTCATATTTTAAATTAGAAAAAAATTTAAATAATAATTACCGACGGAATTTCCGTCGGAAATCCGTCGCTTTTTATTTTTGAAATAAAAACCGGTTATTATTTTGGAAGAAAATGGAAAAAGTTTACCGACGGAAATTCCGTCGGTGAATCTAATCTCATTTTATATTACTTCTAATTAACCCGGGTAATGGATAACATATTATAAAATTGCACGACGGATTTCCGACGGATTTTTTCATCGGAAAATACAAATCCGTCGGAAATTCCGTCGGAAAATGCATTTAGCGGCGGGGGTTTTTCTGATGGCAAAATCCGTCGGAAAGTTGTTTTTCCGACGGATTTTGCCGTCGGAAAAACCAGATTTTTTAGTAGTGGAGAATTCCTGTTTGTCTCAATCCAGGGATGTGTATCGCACTCTCCGCCTGCCCCGTACCGTAATATATATTAATTAATAAATAAAATATATATTATCATTTCAACTAAATCCGTAATTCATAATTTCTTATTTTTAACTAGGTTTAGAATCTAAAATTGTTATTTGTTAGACGGTAATATGTAATATTTTGGATGTCAAGTCAAAATATCAATTACTTGATATGTTTTAGATATTGCTCAATATAGTTTTAAATATTACTCGATATGTTTTGGTACGCGTCCCATTAAGTCTTTTTTTTTTTTTGGTTAAATTGAATTTCTTTTGGTTTTAACTTATTAATTATCATATGATGTTATGATTTTTTTTCCGTATTAAATTAAATTCTTTTTGATTTTAGGTTATGATTTTTTTTTCCGTATTAAATTAAATTCTTTTTGATTTTAGGTTTATTGAAAATTTGTGAAATTTAAACATGTGTGATGTCTCACATATTTGATTTAAAATAACTTACATAGATGAGGGATCGGAGACGGAGATGAGGATTGAGGTCCCCGCTCCATTCTCACGCCTACTTTCAAACGAGTAACAATCAAACACTTCTCTGAAATCTTTTAGTACGGACATTCATACATTATCTTACAAACTATCGTACTTGCGGGGACAAAAGTTTTCCCTTTGTGTTCAAATAAATATTTTGAAGACTCATTTTACATCCACATTTGATTATATCTCTAAAATCTTTTTCAAGCATTCAAAACTATTTTCTCTTTTCACATCTTTTAAACACTCATCCAAAAGGGAGATTGATTTAGGAATTATTTGTATTTTTATTTAATATTCTTATTTATAAGATATTTCCACACATTTCTAGTTAAGAAATACAAGAAAAGATAGTTGTAACAATCATTGTTGAAAGTTCGTGTTATAGCATAAAGAGCTCATATATATTAGTAGACCGATGTCTTGAGAAGGGTTTCGGGAAAGAAGAATAGGCATGTTTGATGATCCTTTCTTTAATTTCCGCTTCATATTTCTCTCCCCGACTCATTACCATTTAGCAATAATACTTGTACGTTAATCAACCTAACTTTGGGGAGTTTGGCACAATATGATCGATGTTTTTGGTGAAGTTAATATAATTATTGTCGTTAGCAATTTCATTAGATATTTATTTGTAATTCTTGTTCGATATATGAAGTACAACCCTCTTCCCGTATTTGTGGACTAGTTACACTATGAATAGTGGAACACATAACTCTCGGGGTCATTATTTGTGCTACTAATTATTACTATCGTAGTCGTGTCTCGTATGGTTATATTTGTTTTGGTTATTTAATCATATACGTTGTTTCGATCCATTTTGCTCTGCATTTGGTTGTTCAGGTCAATCACACGGTTGATCATTGGGGGGGGGGGGGGAGAAAAACATTAGTCACCCTAACAAACCCCAAATCTCTACCGTTTTATTTCGGCTCTATTTAATAAATCTAAGAGGGCTTTTAGTTTGATGAAATGGTTTTGAGAGATCTGGATATAGAATGTTTGGTACGTTTGTTTTGTATTTGGATTGGAATTGAATTCCATTATTTATAAAAACAAATTTTATATGAATAATTATAAAAAATAATTTATATTTAATTGATTATTACCAAACAAAATGTTTTTAACAGATTTACAATATTATTATATATAAATCCTACGAAATCTCGTGAAATTCTTCAAACCAAACATGTGATTGTATTGGAATTCAATTACAAATCCCTTCAAATTCATTCCAATCCTACAAACTAAACGGGACCTTAAATGTATTATCGTTTCCTTGTTTTTTGCTCTTGCAATTCTCTACATCTAACTGACCTAAGCTTTGGCATTTTGAATATTTGCTTCTATGATCTTTAAGTTAGGGGGTGTTTGAGATTGCTTATTTGAAACAATTTATACTTTTCTATAAAAACACTTATCAACTTATTATAAATCAGAAGGGTTTAACTTCTTCCAAAACTCCTTATTACCGGTTTGGCACCGGTATAAGTTGTTTATCCAAACACTCAAAAGTGCTTATTACCGGTACCACCAAATCAAATGTATATTTTCATCCAAAAAAGCCAAAATTTATGACAAATAGGAATCATTAACTATTCGTTGACTCAGAATTCCTGAATGATTCTTTCCATTTGATCCCTATATCAGCCAAAAATTGTACTAAAATACATTATACAGGGATTTTACCACGAATAATTCATATTTAATTTTAATCCATTTTTTCTAGCTTGGCTAGGCGGAATAGCCGAGCCACTTCCCTTGAGTTTGGAACCCTGAACACACTGCCGGTGGTGAATAAGCCGGAGGAAGGTGAGGATGATGGTCCTAATGATGATCCCACATGTATTTCGTGCATATCTCACCGGTGGATTTAAAAAACCTCGTGAATTAACTTGGGTTACAGGTGTGGTTCTGGGTGTATTGACTGCATCTTTTGGTGTAACTGGTTATTCCTTACCACGGAATAAGTCAAAAAGTTGTTTTTATAAGCAATCACAAACAACACCTTAGTCATCAGTTTTAGGGTTTTGATTTAAATTTTATCATTTTGTTCTTGATTATTATCTTTTCGATCCAACTGTTCTGTTGGTTACCTGAGATAGACTCCAACTATGTATGTATGAATACAACCATTTAATTTGTGTATTGAGATTATATTGTAAATGAGTTCAGTAAATGTATGCATCTAAATAATATGTATTTTTTCACAAGTCCTACTAGAAGCTGAAATAAGAGCATGATGAAACCAAACATGCTTTCTCCAAAACGATATCAAGAGAATGGTTGAAGATAACGACACAACAACGTACTAAGTAACGATAAAAAAGGGAAACTACAAATTCGGCAATCATGATCGATAACCAATGTAACTTAGCTCTGGTACCGAAAACATAAAAATGAAATGTCACACAACACACGAATAAATAAACAGCAAGGCGGGTTTCTGTTGTTCCCGCTTTATACACGCATTACACGATAATTCTTGAGCAAACATACAACACTTGATCGTTGATTGTTTGATGTTGTTCTTTCTTCCTTAAAAATCTCATTTAACAAAAGCATTATTTATAATTATTAAAGCATTGATTGGGTCACCAGGTTATTATTCATGAAGGAAAGCACCTCAGGTGGCATGAATATATCGGCTGCAGACTGAGGTCGAGGTCGTTGGTCCTCCCTTCAGCTGCTTCTCCACCACCACCACCTTGGTTGTAATTTTCTCTATATCAAAATAAATTAACAAAGTCCTGATTTTGTCATTTGTATATTTTAAAAGAATAATGTAACGATTTTCTCGTTATCAATAAGCACCTGTTGGATATGTATTACAAAACGCTGCGACAAAAGTGATCTATTAAGACGCCCATGATCGAGTAACAGAGAACTTAACGATACTTAAAGTTTATATAACTAAAAATTACCCGTCTTATACATAGAAGTTACAGTATTAGTTATCAAGACGCAGTTGGCAACCTAACAATAAGCTATTTATAGATCTTCTTGGTTGGCTTTTTTATATGATATTTCTTGAAGAATATCATATAAAAACGCCATAAAAATTAGATTTAATTTGTTGTAGTGAAAAGATGTTTTTTTTCAATTTTAAAAGAAGTGCCGAAAGCGCTATAAAACGGTAAAGATTATACGAGAAAATGATTACCCAATGTTGAGAGCAGGAGGTGGTGGTGGCATGAGGAAGGTTGCATCAGTATCGACATAGTTATGCTGTTCCCATGGAACGTTTTGTGTTATTGTCTTCTCTTTCTCCTTCTCTTTGATCTATTCATGGAATGAACATTTGATATCACTCGATTGTTCCGTGCGACAATAACAAAATTTATAAGAATCGATTAACGAATAACGAACATGGAAATGGAAGATGAACATCAAAGGGTTTTTAAACCTAGCTAGCAGCTTTATTTAATTTAACTTTGCATTTGTTGAAGTCAAAAAAGAGCAGTAGCAACTTACTTTCTTTGTCAATGTAGTGTTCTGCTCCTGTATAGCCTTCCCCTGGTGGTTCATCATGCATGAGAAATCAGATGAAGTCACTAAAAACCAAAGAATTTGAATGTATATCTAGATTGCAAGGATAGATGCATGTGTGTTACATGTGGATATATATAGAGAGAGACTTGGGATCACGTGAGACCAGCTTATTTTCGTGAGACCCGTGAGACCATCTTTTTTACACTTGAAACTTCATAGCAAAATGCTATGAAGGTAACCTTCACAGTGTTTTTGTTGTGAAGGTTCGACTTTTTTAAACCTTCACAGTGTTTTTGCTGTGAAGTTTCAAGTGTAAAAACGTGGTCTCACGGGTCTCACAAAAACAGCCTGGTCTCACGTGAACCCAACCCTATATATATATATATATATATGGTATATTTCTTTTACAACCTTGTGCATTTGTACAACCTTTGCAACCCAATTAATTGAGATATTTATAGAAATGATTGGAGTTCATTTATTATGATTTGAATATTTATGAAATATGAATAGAGTTTATTAATTATGATTAATATTTTATATTAGGAAACAATTAATTGATTAAAAATTGAATGGTTGAGATGAGGGTTGTATAGGGTGTAGGAATGGCAAAGGGTGTARAATAACATCCCTCTATATATATATATATATATATATATATAATGAGTTCAAGATTCTATATAGTTACTGAAATAAGCACGCATCCATATGCATCAGCTTCAACAAGAACAGAAGTTCTTTATGCACACAAATTGAGAGGACAATAAAAGGCTTCCCCCCCCCCCTGTTGACTAAAACACTGGAATTTCTAACAAGGCAGTGTTGAATTTCCTAGTCTATCTTCTATTTCTGGTGTACAGTGATATGGTGAAGAATCAGTTTTAATGAAAAAATCAAGATGATAAACCAGATATAACCTTAAATGAAATGCAAAAAAACTGTCATCGTAGAAGAAAAAATAAAGGAAAAAGATCCCCACCTTTTTCTGAAGCTCGGAGATTGATTCATGCAGGAGTTGATTCTGTTACACAAAATTTCCAGTGAATCTATGTATGATCTATAGATATATCAATAAACAATTAAATATATATGCTGTTTGCATGAATACTTTTCTTGAGCGAATATTCTTAAGACCAGTATCCAGTTGTTGCTCCAAATTTTGGATCTCTTTCAAGCTCAATGACTCTATATCTTCACCCATATAGTGCCTAAACATTTAAATAAACAACCAAGAGTTCAAAAATTCAGTTTCTTATATAAAAAGAAGGAAGAATGAAGTGTCGGAAAGATGCATCTTTTTGTGGATTACATTCTCACCTGTGATTTCTTTGTAAGAGCTCAGCCCTAGATTTAAGTTTGTTGTACTCCAGGGTCCAGCTTCTCTGTGGATATATACAGATTCAACATATCATCATTAAAAGAAAAACGAGTTGTTAGTTTAAAATCTCATTTAACTATAACTAGATCAAAAACATCATCTCTAGTGAAGTGATGGGTGCGACGAATGATTTTAGCATATGAAGTAGGGTACCGGTGCAGCATCTGCTGCAACTAGCTGTCTCTCAGTGTAAGAATATCGTTCATATCGCTCCAAGATGCTCTCCATGCTGTGACAAGTCAAAACAAGAACATTAAACATACACATTTTCAAGTCCAATTTAGACACCATTTGTTAGTTAGGAATTAAAATTTCCCAAAAAGCTTATTGAGACTATTGATAACAAACAGTGAGGATGTACAATCAGAAAAAAGAAAAATACAAGAGAAAGATGAAAATCAGGAAAAAAACCAAAGCTTATTAAGACATGAGACAAAACTAGTTACATTGACTAAACTTTACAGTTAAAGATTTGGGGAACCCTTTTTAATTTGTAGTTAAACCTAAACATTGAACTATATAGATACTCAAGGCATCAATCTTAACTGCCTATATAGAAGAAAATTAATGGTCAGATTAATTGGAAGTGATGATGGTAGAAATTAGTGATAGCGAGATTGGGAGCATAATATTCAGAAACTTATGTCAAGAGGGCTGAACATTGAGGTCATAGGTCCAATTTGTTACACAATTCTATTATGTTGATCAGTTTTCTACACTAGATTTCTTGGGGGAATAATGTAAATATGTTGAGATACACAATCGGAAACAAGAAGTAAAACACAAACAAAAAGCATATGTAAAGAGGAAGTAAAAGTCACTACAATGGTTATAGACTTTGCACCTGTTTCTCTTGTGATATAGCATTTAACTTGGTAGTATTTAGTCATAATATTCCTAAATGCCATACCTAGAAAGTCGTTGGCTTAAACTACACTTTACTCCTCGTCTTCTTAATAAATCTTCTTCTCCATAACTGATTGTGTAAGTCAGTAATTTCATTAGAACTAAATTTTTGAAAGATTGTGGTTCAAACTATGTTTAGATCTTCTTTCTCTTAATGTTTTACACACTCTCTAGCATGGTAGCAGTTGATAGAGCGGTTTTGCTGCTTTTCATCTCTCTCCCCTCTCCATAAGCTTAGCAACATTTTTGTAGGTTTTTACTTTATAGTCCATTTAGAATTCGTTAAATGATACTTTATGTTATTTTGCATGCTTGTTCTATGTACTTCTGTTTACAAGCCTTCTACAAATTTCATCAACCATTTCACAAAGTATGTACCCAGATAATCCAACGTCCCGAATCCATCCCTTGACTAGTTAAACCAAACCAAACCAAACCAATAAAAACAGACCCGACAAATCTCACATGACGCATACCTTACCTCTACGATGAGGAGAATACAACGGTTTACTAGTTATGAACACAACTAGGTTTTCAACAACTTCTATGGCATAAACTAGTGTATGTAAACTATTATTGTTCTGATCAATAGCACTGGCTTGTAAGGGTACACTTGGGTAAAGTTAAGGAAAAAGATATAAATGCAAAGTGATTTCATAAGCAAGTATTAAAGAAGATAGAAACTACAAAAGGGCAAATATAGATATATTAAAAATGGAGGCCATGAAACACAAACAGGACCAAGAGGCTAGCTATTTGATTGAATGCCTAGGTATAACAATGGGAGTTTAAACGTTCGGAAAACAATACAAAGATAAAAATACAAACCCAAGACAAGACACTAAGGACAAAAGAATGCTACAACTTTTTTGGTATTCTAAACACTAAGAACAAAAGAATCCTTTTCCGAATACGCTTTTTTTCTCAATTAAAAAAAAAGAATAAAGAAAAAAAATACAAATACAAGATTACAATAAACTATCATGAGCTACACGTGACCAGCAAACAAAGTATTGGACAACAATTAACCATCACAAAATTGTCATGGAGAAACAGATGGGACCAAGTAGCACAGTTGTAAGTCCTACAATTGAAGATATAATGACACATGGCATAAGGTTTGAAAAAGTGAAGGTATGGCTCTGCATGAGATGTCCTTGGCAAAATCAGAGTTTAAAGGAGAAGAAATGAGTGGTAGACCAAGTTCTTAAACCTGGGTATCATTAACATTTTAATGTTTTTGAAATATGCCCTACCATTATATTTTATTTGTATTCTATATGCATTACAAGGCACTAATTTCTTAGTATATGCATTCAAATTCCTAATTATCTCAATCTCATAATTTTGATAATTCCTAAATATTTGCTATATTAGTTAGGGTGTGATTCTCCTTCTTTATTAACATATACGTTTTTCAACTTTGTATCTATCTAAAGTTGCCTATATAATGCAAAGGCCATCCTACACGGTATTTTTTGCTGGAATATAATCTCCTTCTTGGTATCGGAGTCATTTAGGTTAACACCACAAAATTCGATCCTATGGCTTCTACCTCTTCAACTCCTGTTAATGAGACCTCTTCCTCTTGTCCCATCTCCCTCCCCTCTCCCCTTTCTACCTTGGTTCACATGTTGAACATTAAACTTTCCTTTTCTAACTATCTTTTATGGAATAATCAACTTATGCAGCTTCTCCAATATTAAAAGGTTTCGTAGTTTGTTGATAGATTATGTTCATCACCTTTTGAACATACTGATCATCAACTTTGCATGCTACTTTTCTTTTCCTTGTCTAAGAAGCTATATCGTTAGTTGTGGTTTGCAACACCACACAAGATCTCGTGACATGACTCTTAATACCAATTAGCAAAATCTACGTGCAAGAATATGAACAAAAAAAATTCAAATGCCTCGAGGTCCTGGTTCAAATCCAAAGAGGAATAAAATCTCCATGTGGCCACGGAGGTTCAAATGCAGTGACTCTTGGATACCCGCAAAGTAGGTGGTCATCGTGGGATTAGTCGGATCGCATAACGGATTGGATATCCAAGTTAATAAAAAAAAATTCAGAATTCTTTATGACCTATTGGCTTCAATTGGGAAGCTAGTGGGTGACTCCTACAAATCTATATGGTTTCTTTGAGGTTTGGAGCAAAATTAACCACCTCTTTCTCCATTTTATATGTTGCTCCTCTCGCTACCCCGGTTCAACAATCTTATTGCTTAGGCAAAAAAACATCATATTTTTTGCAATTCCTTAAACTTGAAGCTATTCATCTTTTGCTGCTCATGTTCATCCATCTATACATGTCATGTACTCATATACCAACATTCAAGGTCACCGTGGTGACCGCAATAACAATCAAGGTCGTTATTATGGAAAATGACCTTGTATTTAAGGACACAAAGTCTGTGTCACTGTTGCGACAACAAAAAACTTGGCAGAAACCTTCAACGCCCCAAGTTCCCTCTCTAATCCAAATTCCTTGTGTGGGTATATTGGCTCCGCTTATTCTGCCCATATGACCTTAAATGCTTCCAACATTATTGTTAATGCAAGAGAACTTTTGTTAATTTTATTTAGTGTCTATATTGAATGTTGTCTAGCCGTTAAGAAGATGATAACACTACTAGAAAACCAGGTATCAACGACAAATATCTGCGAGGAAAAGTTTCCCTCGCAGATCAGCGAGGGATCAACGAGGGAAATGCCAAAAAACTCATTCCCTCGCTGATCTGAGAGGGAAAATTTCCCTCGCTGATCCCTCGCTGATCAACGAGGGATCAGCGAGGGAATTGCCAAAATTCACATAGCTCTAGGGATCAGTTGTGTATTAAATAATATGAGTGCTCTAGAGTCCCTAAGATATAGCTCTAGAATACTCTAGTGAAAGCTATAAATAGATTGTGGCAGATCAGTTTGTAAAGATGAAGAAATGAGATAATGAACAAAAGCTTTCTGTCTCTAAATTATTCTTTCTATTTTCTTCTATTCTATAAACTATCTTATATCTAACAAGTGGTATCGGAGAATCAACCCATCTTGCTAAACTATAACTATTGCAGCATCAACAACAATATTCTCGACGCCAACACCTCCAATATTTGAGGGAAAAATTATGAATACTAGAGCATCAAAATGAAATTTTTCTTAAGAGCAAATGCGTAATGAGAGATAATAGATAATGGCCTTAGAAAATGGGAGGAGGGAGTTACATACAATGAGGCTCAATTGAAAAGGAAGAAAGAAGGTGAGCTGAAGATGCCAAAGCTCTGTCCTCTGTTTTTAATGTTGTTTTAGGCATCATATTTCCCAGAATTATGCGTGCGACATCGACAAAATTTGCATGAGATTCGCTTTAAAAAGGAATTTCAAGGGAATGACAGAGTAAGAGCAACCAAACTTAATTATCTAAGAAAAGATTTTGAAAGTATGAAGATGGGGATTTTGAAAATATGAAGATGGGGGAGAATAAATCCACTAGATTACTAGAAGTTGTAAACCAAATGAAAACTTAGGGAGAGACATCTCTAATGCAATAATTTTTGCAGAAAATTCTTGCGGCCTTTTTAACCGACACGTAAATAAAATTGTCATTATAATTGAAGAATCAAAGAATTTAGCCTAATGAGTTTTTTGCAAGTACCTGATAAAAAGTTGAAGAAAATCACGGAGATTGCATCTGAAGATGGTTATAGTAATAGTTCTTGGAAGAAGAAAGAGCTTGGAGATTTAAGTGGTAATCATGAAAAACAGGACAAGAAGAAAATTTTCCTCCTTGTGGAACTTGTAAGAAGAAAAATCATGTAGAAAAGGATTTGCTACTTTAAAGGGGGACCTCAATGCCAATATTACAAGAGATATGGTCATGTAGACAAGGACTGCAAAATAAAAGAAAAGGAGTCTAAGATGGAGGCCCATTTCTGAAAAACCAAGATGAAGATTATTTGTTTTGTGCACGTCAAACATCAACTTCTGGAAACAAGGAGAGATGGTTAATTGACAGTGGTTACAGTAATCATATGATAGATAATTCAAATATTTTTTACAAGTTGGATAGCTTGATAAGTTCCGATGCAATGAGGAATGGTGCTGTTGTTGAGTCCAAAGGCAAAGGTACCATTGTTGTTGAAACGAATAAAGGTACGAAATACATCAATGATGTTCTTCTTGTAGTGTGCCCCAAATGATTAAAAACGGATTCTCACTTTTGTTTTTGGATAACCATTACACCATATTTGATTTTGACAAGAAAAGATTGCTAAAGTTGTTGTGAAGAACAATTTTTTTCCTTTAACATGGAAATATGAAAATTCAAATAGAGCAAACATGAAGGCACTTGTTGCAACATAGAAGGAATGGGCACTTCAATGTGCGTGCATAGAGTTACCTACAAAAGCAAGGCATGGTAAGAGACCTTCAATTTGGAGCTTGTTCATACATATGTATGTGATCCTTATTGAACAACATCTCTTCATGGGAAAATTATTTCATCTTGTTCATTGATGATTTCACTTGAATGATCTGGGTGTATTTCATGAAGGAAAAATCAGAAGTTTTTGGCATCTTCAAAAAGTTCAAAGTTCTAGGAGAAACTCAAAGTGGATGCAAATTGAAGATGTTGAGGTCTGATCAAGGAAAGGAATATACTTCATCAGAATTTGATAAATTTTGTGAAGATGAAGGTATTGAACGTCACCTTACAACTGAGTATACACCCCCAACATAATGTTGTTTCAAAGAGGAACAATATAACTGTTGTGGAAATGGCTAGATGCATGCTCATGGAAAAGAAGGTTCCAAAGAAGTTTTTGGCATATATTGTTTACGGAGTCGTGTATTTGCTTAATAGACCTTCCACTTCAAGGGAAAACTCCAATCGAAGCTTGGAATGGGGAAAAAACCTACAACCAAAAATTTAAAAGTGCTTGGTTCGGTTTGCTATGTTCATATTCCATCCCAGAAAAGAAACAAGCTCTATGAAAAGGCAAAAAAAGGAATCTTCATCGGCTATGACTCAAAAGTCAAAAGGTTACAAGATCTTCAACCCTAATACTAGTAAGATCATAGTAAGTAGAGGCGTGGAAGTCGATGAAGATGCTATCTGGAATTAGGAAGAGGAAAAGATTGAAAGAAAAAAGGTTATAGTCCATGATCTTCTTAATCAACAAAATGTTTAAGAATTATATGGTGATCTCGACAATGGTGTAACTTCAAATTCTCATACACCTCCAACATCTCCTGTGCAAGCAGACTCCCCAAGTTCGGTGCTAACTCAGAAAATGCTAGTGGTCCTCGAGTTAAATAATCATTCTTTAAGTTGTATGAAAATTGTCCAATCAATTCACTTAGAAGTTGAATACAGTGAGAGGTATCACTTTGCTACTGAAATACCACGAGATAATGATGAAGACTCCAAACACAAAGAACGACGGGATTGCTATGGAGAATAAAATGGAGATGATCGAAAAGAATGAGACATGGGAGTTGGTCGATAGGTTTAAAAATCGAAAGGTGATAAGTGAAATAGGTCTATGAAACCAAGTTGAATCCTGATGGTACTAGCAACAAACACAAGGCCATATTAGTTGTCTAAGGCTATTCTTAGCAAAGCTGGTATAGACTAAGGGGACGCTTTTGCTCCAGTAGCCAGAAACGACACCATAAGTATTCTTATTGCATTAGTAGCTCAAGAGAGGTGGAATTTTTTTTAGCTTGAGGTTAAATATGATTTTCTAAATGGTGAACTTGAGGAAGAGCTTCACATTGAGTAGCCTCTTGGATTCATTATTGAAGGAAAAATAAAAAAGGTGTGTAAACTAAAAAGTCCTTCTATGGCCTAAAACAAGGCTCTACGAGCTTGGTTCAACAAAATAAATTCTTACTTCATAGAGCCAGACTTCTAGAGAAGCAAAAATGAGCACATTGAGTACATAAAGAAGAAACAAAAAAAATATTTGCTCATGATATCCCTCTATGTTAACGATCTCCTGCTAACATGAAACAGTTCAAGATGATCTTTGCATTCAAAGAGGAGATGCAAGAAGTTGGATATACAACCGACTTGGGGTTGATGAATTATTTTCTTGGCATGGAGATTCACCAATCAAAAGATTGAATTTTCCAAAGCAGTTGCAACACCCATCGTTGCAAAATGAGAAGCTTTCTAAAAACAACGGGTACAAAAAAGTGGACCCAAAGCAATACAAGAGCTTAATAGGAAGCTTGTTGTACTTAACAACAACAAGACCAGATCTAATGTTGCTGCAAGCATAGTGTCAAGGTTTTTAAATGAACCAAGTGAAGTTCACTTCTTTGGCTGACTTAAGTATAAAATCTTTAAAGGGTCCTTCAAATTATGACATGAATGTTTAGGGCATGTTAGCTACCGTGCAATTTCAATTTAAACATAAAGGATATTTATCGATAGAGTAATATTTTGTCATCCTTGGGTCATGTTTTAAGGGATTGGTTGTGACTTTAGTTGGCATAAGTTGGTATGCCGATTGTTTCTCAGTTTTGAGATAGTATTGTGCTTAGTTAGTTTGGTTCTCAATTTTTATGGGTTTGGGTTCTCTCTTATAATGTCTCACTATATACTAATCTTTCAATATTAATAATTTTAACTATGTAAAAAATGTATCAACATCACAAGGTTGGAAAATACTAAAAGTTGAGGCACTAAAAGATTCATCAAGGAGAGGAGAAATACGAGGGTAGATGCATACAAATATTAAAAACTTCTCATGATTTGTTGAAAACCACTTCACTGATTACATGTCGTTCCTAGAATGATGAGGCCTGATTATTTTTCTTGATTTTTCAAAAAAAAAAAAAAAATTACTCATCAAGAATTTATATTCAAGATGTCTGACATATCACTTTCAATTGATAAAATAATTGATTCATTCAATCTATCTTGAGACATTATGGATCTCATATACATATATATATATATATGTATATGTATATGTATATGTATATATATGTATATGTATATGTATATGTATATGTATGTGTATGTATATGTATGTGTATGTAAATGTATATGTATGTATATGTATATGTATATGTATATGTATATATATGTATATGTATATATATGTATATGTATATATATGTATATGTATATACATATATATATATATATGTATATACACACGCACACATATCTACCTAGAGACCTCTTAATTGTTAACCAAAGAAATAGTACAAACTTTGTTAATCGGATCATTTTCATCATTTTCATATATTGATACTACATTCTTTAAACATCTCATTCACTTAATTATTATATTCCTAAATTATCTTATTCACTTAATTATTTTAGTTATGTATTTTTTGGTTTTCTAATAAACTTGTTTAACCTTCCTTAATTATCTCATTTAGTTTGTTGGTTTCACCTATGAACTTTGGTAAAAAAAATTGTACAACCAAAGTTCATACACGAAACAACATTATGAACGGAAATCTTTATTTTTCATCTATGAACTTTAAACAAAAATCATTGTTGAACTTTATGGTTTCATGAACTTTCATTATCTGGTTTCACCTATGAATTTTAAACAAAAATCATTGTTTTACTTTCTGGTTTTACCTATGAGCTCTCTGCATTTACCTATAAACAAAAATCATTTAAATATTGTTATTGATTATAAAAAAAAATTTAAATATTATTATTGATTAGCTTTCAAAAATAAAAATAATTTATTCCAACAATGCCCTTTATTTAATACCATTTAATTTATTTCCTTTTTTTATTAGATTATAACCTCCTATTTAACTACAACCGTTGATCAAAAAAATAAAAGACTCAAATCGATTAACAAAATTAATACTATTTATATGGTTAACAAATAATTGTGCCTCTATTTACATATATAAGATCTTAATAACTTTAGCTTCGAAAAACTTTCTTTAAACATACACAACACAACATTTACATGTATAATTAATAATATTATATATGCAATGCATACATTAGGAAATGAATCTAATTGCTTTACGTAATTAAGTACCTTAACTGGATCAGTATTAACATGTTTGCTCAAAATTTGCTTCAAACCCATTATTTTGGGAAAATAAATCAAGTTCATCAGTGTCCAAATACTCACCAAACTTGTTTCACAAAAAAGTTTTAAAATCACCATCTTCTAAATTTTGTAGCTTATCTAAATAAAAGAACCCAATAATATTTTCATATGCCATAAATTGTTTAAATCATATTTCAGTGAAAGTAACAGAATCTGAATGATCCATTATATGTTTAAATTACTCCATACATTATATCATATTATTATCTTTTCAATTTCTAGGCCTTTTTTTAGGGTCTTGTATTTTGAGATTCTTAAATTTTGAGGCCTTCATATGTGGATAAGAATATGATCTCTCTAACTTCTCCTTCCTACTCACCAACCATAAAACCACATCATCCATTTATGAGAGAGAACAAAAAGATAATTTATATTAAATAAAAATAATATTTTAAGTAATTTATGTGACATGGAAATGGGACAAACCAACTATCTGCTTGAAAGGAAGAGAATAGTATAGAATAACCAGAAACAAGGATCGCAAGCATCAATGGAAGGAACAAAAGTTAGGGCTATCTTTAACCAAGATACACCCTTGATTGAGACAAATGAAAATACCCTTGGCAGGGAGAAACACCATTTAGAAGTTGTTCTAGGACTTGGTTGAGAAGAAGAGAGAAGACCATACTCCAGAAAGAAATTTAAGAATCATCGATTTAGAAGAGAAGATGGTTTATTTTTGTAGAAGGCAGCTATTAAGACGATGATCAAGCACTATAAAAAAAACTGGGTTTATAAGACACCATTAATTTCTAAGGCGTGCTATAGGACCAAAAATAGAGCGTCATATCTAAAGGCGTTGTAATAAACTTATAGATTACTTTAGACGTCTTAACAAGATTTTTAGGATGCTTTTAATAAAAAAATGTCTCATTAACAATTTTATAGGACACTTGTTTTTATAAGACAATTTTTCAAATAGTATCCTATATATAAAACTGAGACGTTTTGTATAAAAAATGTTCTAAAAAACTTGTTATAAAGCTCCAAATATTCTATAAACTTATTACAACACTTTTAGATATGACGCTTTTATTTTTTTGTTCCTATAAATTAAGTCATATAAAACGATCTATTATGACACTTGATGATTTTTGTCGTCCTATAAACCCGATTTTATTGTAGTGAAGGCTCACACACCAAAGTATATATTAATTATCTGGTTTTAGCATAATTGGAAACATTCAATCGTTCCTAATGAAAGGTTTCCTAAATCTAGGGACTAGAAATCTATACCACCATTAAAAATAAAAGATTCATTTAATTAGACCCTTTTATTTGGTTTCGAAGTTAATATTGGAAACATGATCGTCAACGATTTTGATATTTGAAAAAATGGTGTTACTTTTACTGATCAATTGTGAAATGACATAATCTATTGCCAACATATATTAGCTATTACATTGCACTTTCAAAGTGCATATTTGTTACTTCGATCTGCAAATTTAGAATGTCTCATAACATTAATAATAGTAATCTATTTGGACCATCGGGCTTACCAACTTCGTTATAGCGTTTCTTTTTATTAGAAAACCAAGTAAGAGTGTGAGAGATGTTGTATTCACTTTATCTTCAAAGTTTCTTAAAATGTTTTGGTTTTACATATGATATAGGTATGATGGTCATGTCATTTGTAATGACTTCATTGATCAATCAATTTTGTTGAAGTAATTGATTACACCTACAAAAACTATATCTATAACTACGTCCCAACTCACTAAATTCAATTGTCAATGATCTTAAATGAGTTTTGATCGATATGTCTCATGTGATAAGCAGTGATCCGAGGCATATCCAAGCTATGCACATCTGAAATCCAAGAAAAATCTAGCAAAATGCTTCACCAAGTTCTTCCAACAGAATCAAATCCCAGTAAGAAAGAATTCAAGTTTTGTTCTGATGGTGAAAATGACAAGGTGAATTATATTTATACCTGCTCCTATAGAGGGAGGGGGGGGGGGGGATCTGAGTGAGGTAGGGGGTATGAAATAGGTGGTATGGGAGTAGGAAGGGAGTATGAATAAATCCCAAATGATAATAGAATAAACCTTCAATCTCCAGGTACATTCTTTAAGGTTGTAAACTTAACCGATTTTAAATGAGCAAGTAAAGTCCCTAGATTCTCTAGCTTTTTTCTTTATGGAGTCTAAATTAAAGTAAACTTGTAAAAAATGACATGAATTTCCCAACCCAGCTTTGAATACAAAAGAAGCATGAAAAACTATATATTCCCACGTCAGGTCTTATTAAGAGAATTTGATGGTAGTGGTAGAAGGAGAAGTGATAGAACATAACCATTAATTTCATAAGATTCCATCTAAACAAGAACTGAAATTTAGAGTTGAAAATTCAAAATATATATGGTCGACTTAATGGATTGCTTTTCTAACCAACAAGAACAAAATATATAGTAAGTGCGGTTAATTTATATACATATATATATATATATATATATATATACACACACATATACATGCATATGTGTGTGTGTATTTATGTATGACTGTTATTAATTTATATTTTTAAGACAGCGATCTTTTTTTCTTTGAACTGAAACACACCCCAATCTACTTTGTATAACAATACGACTTTTAACATCAACACACGCTTACTGATTCCTGATGAGTTAGTACGTACAGACTCTTTCTAAAATTCTTATGAAGGAGATGGTATAAATATAGTCTTATAATAATATATATATTGATCGTAATAATTCTTTATGTAAGAAAATAAAATAAAAAAAGAGGGAAAAAAGTATATCGCGGCTTTTAATTATGATTTTTTTTTTCAGAAAAATTAATATATATATATATATATATATATATATCAGATCTTTCACTTTAGATTAGCATACTTGTTTTATAGTATCTATAAAAAGAATAAAGTAAAATAAAAACCAGGTGAAAGACTGAGGGTTACACATATTTCCCACTGTATTTCGATCAATTATCCATGAGATCATGGTTAGATCAAAATCTGAAAGATTTAAGGTCCCCTTTATAGTTGACGTACAACAGCCTATGACAAAGAGGTTTTCTTTTCCGTAGATCTGAATTGATTGATTCGTCTTATTGTTTAAGGGCGAGATTAAATAATTTATTAGTTTTTCCTTTAGGTTTGTATGTGGACTGTGTATTTTTTGAAACAAAAATGGAGAACTGTTGCAGATTTAGAACCCTAGATGAAATAAGAATATATAAAAATGAGATGGATAGAAGAGGAAAGGATAAAGGGTACCAAGAGTCAGTAGAGAACTCAAAGAGCTTTCCTTTGTTGGAGAAGACAATTAAAGCAACTTCGGCATCACAAAGAACCGAGATCTCATGGGCTTTCTTCAATAGCCCTCCTCTCCTCTTTGAGAAAGTTACCTGCCTGTTTATCTTGTTCTCTATCCTCCTTAGTTGTACCTTTCCTCTCCCCATCTCTCTCTCTTCAGAAAACCAAACAACCAAATCCAGGGACTGTAGATACTCTTGGCTAGAAAAGGAAAGCTGTGAGTTTATTGTTGTTTTCTTTCTAGAAGGGGTTGGGATGGGGGGGTTTTGCTTTTATGCTTCACTGAACCCTTCCTTTTTCCTATAATGAACTTCAAACACCCTTGGCTTCTATGTTTCAGCAAAAGGGGGAAGAGCTTATTAAATAAATGAAAATCTAACACAAGAGCCTAGATGCCAAAAGAGTTTTGTCCCTGCTTTGTTGGTCAGTATCAGCAAACTACACCAACATTTTGTTTTATCCTTGCAACAACAATAATTGTACTGTAAGAAGGTGGTCTCAAAAAGACATATATACCCTTACAAAAGTAGTTACACCAAAAGAGGAGGGGGTTTGATCCAATTAGGAAGCTTCAGTTGGAGTTATATCATTTTGGGTTCATTTTACACGGTTTATTTTGTTGCATATTTCTCTTTCCATGGTTGCGTTTGTTCTATTTTTCCTTTTGTCTTTCGTTCTGTTCCGTTCCGATAGGTTTGTTTTGAGAATGTTTGAACGTAATGGATGTTCATTTATCCCAATTGTTATACGCTTGAACGATCACTTATTTGAAACTAAAGGTGTCAGAAAAGTTACTAGTTTATGGAAGCCAAGGGTTCATAATGATGTTGCTTTTTGAACCAATATAACATGATTTTTTTTGGAATTTCATTTGCGAACTTATGAGTACACAACACAATCAAAAACTGTGCAAATATAAAAACTAAACAAGTGAAATCACATAAATACGACATATTGATTTTATTGTAATTTATACTTGTTATCCTATGTTCAATCATTCGAGTAGCCTTGAGAGTTTCCAAAAAACCGTACTTTTTATGGTCAAACACAAGCCAATATAAATACATAGTGCAATCACTCGATAAATTGTTCTAATGAACAATGAAATTGATACAATGATTAAACGTAAGATATCACATTTAAATGATCAAAATTAATCAAATTTAGGTTACTTACGAAATCTAAATTTATGCTCAAAACAAGTGGCCCATGGATGAACGTACTTAGGTATCGTATGGTATGCGACAAAAGTTTAACTAATGGAGTTGACCATTACGGAAAAAACTTAATATAGCACGCCATGTTGCCCCAGATTAGATCAATCAGATCAGCCTTAAGTTTTGATTTATCCTTCTACAAATTATTCTTGTGAACCTTTTCTTATGAAGTCTTGCCTGAATCAATCGGCCTTCTGAACTCTTCTACAAACATCAACAAACTTTGTTTTAACTTCAATGACATCTCCTGAATACTGTTTATGTTTCGGGGTGCTACCTCTTGACCCTGCAATGCGACCCCCTTAACCTTGGGTTCAAATTAGCTTATATAGACAAGCGTGCGATCTACTCCTCCTAACCAATATTATAGCTTATAAATCACAAATTCCACCAAATGATTAATAATATTAAAATCACCAACCAACAATTTAATATGCACACTCGTATTAAATTTTTGCCTCATTCGCATGTCTTGTAAAATTTCGATATTCCGCGCGGGCTATGAGGTTTATGTTTGCATTTTAATTTGATGTTGTAGACTTTTCTTGATGGTTAAGATAATCAAACAATGCATAATACACACATACAATACCATTTATGTGTGTGTATATATATATATGGGTTATTATACAACTCTTTACATTTGTACAACCAATACAACTCAATATCAACCGTCCATTTAATTTGATGAATATGTGATTTCATAAAAGTTTTGATTATTTCCTAATATAAAGTCTTGATCATAATTAATGAACCCTAATTATCTTCCATATATATTTAAATCATAATAAATCAACTCTCATTATTTTCATAAATATCTCAATTGATTGAATTGCATTGGTTGTACAAATATGATTGGTTGCATTGTCATCTCTCTCTCTCTATATTTATATAAATAAACATTTGATGGCTAATTAGTTTTGTGACAACGAAGACATACTACAAGATGACATACTTTTAGTGGTCGTAATTATGGTGGAAATTTTTGTTTGTGATTTCCAACTGATCATCAATGGATATCTGAACTTTTGCGTCTCTAAACATTTATGTCGATGGCTTTTGTTGGTGCAAGTATACCACATCCCTATATATTTTTATATATTTGTCTTGATGATTAAAACAAATGAAATGTTTAATTGATTACAAATTTTAATTGATGTGCATATTTATGATATATCGAGAATTAAGTAAGGAATCGTGTTTGGTCAAGTAATCCATAAAAGTCATTGTCCTCGGGAAACTTGCCATATTGCCTCGAGATCTACGTCAAAGACGAAATTCAAAGATTGGATTGGAACGTATGCCCGTCACATGTTTGAAGATCAAATCAGAGCCAATGTGAAGTTATCATCCGAAATTTTACATGATATCAAGTAGTATTTAATTTATCTCGACTTAGATGAATTATTTTTTAAATTGAGGTGTTAGAAAATAAATTTGAAAAGAATTTATAGAACTTGTTTTCATAAAATAAATATGGATGTTCCAACAAGAGATATTTTATAAAATCGAGATAAATTTTATAAAAATCTTAGTTATTAATTTTTTTTGTAATTTCTTTTAATTGAATTCAAATTTGTGAAAACGAAATCAAAAGATTAAATGTCTTATTTTATTTGAAATTAGAAAATAAAAAATCTATGAACAATGTTGCGGAAGTCTGCAGAAAGCTTCTATGGATCTTAGTTGACTCTTATGACAAAAAGTACTTTTCAACGGCTATAATTTAGTGGTCAGGAAAAATGGTCTGCGGGTTTCCGAGGAAGGCTTTTGCAGACGTTTGTGTAATGCATTTGCAGAGATCCACGAGTATCTTTTTCGAAATTCTCATATATGTTCTATGGGGTTTTGAGCTTCATTTTGAAACACCAACTTTTGCTCTTCAACTATGGAAATTCCTCTTAGAACTCTGTCAAGAACATTTTGAATGTTTTTCAAATCTATGCCTTGATTTTTATGTCAAGTTCATCCATTTGAGAGTTAGCATTTCCACCACTTGATCAACGTTGTAAGTTCTTCATATTGTAAGTGGTGTGAGTAACACTTCACATTTCTTAATATTTTGATTAGAGTTGTTCATCTTTTTGAAATCGTTTAAGTATTGTGTTAGGTTTGAAAAGTTTTCTCCTTACATTACTCTTTGTGTTTTTATCATCATTGTGTGAGATTTGAGTCATCTCCCTACCCATATAACCATCGAGTGATTCTCCTTTTTTTGGTGAAAGGTTTGAGTGTTTTCTACCTTTTTCAAAAGGTCCAGTGTTTTACATCTTCTTTGAAAAATCAATTTGTACGATTTTTGTTCTACCATTTAAAGAACAACAAAGTGAAGTGTCTCGGTGTGGACGTAGCCAAGTTGGGTGAACCATGGTAAAACTATTGTCAAGTATCTCTAACCCTAGTCTCTTTGCATTTCATATTGTACTATGGTTATGTATGTGTTATATTTGTGTCCAATCCTTATTTTTATCTTTATATACTTGAAGCAACAAAAGAAGTATTAAAAAATTTAATTTTAAGGATCGTGGCAACCTTTCCCCCCATGGTTGCACTTACTACTTTCATAAACATCGATAATTAATCCATCAATGCTCTCTGCTGAACCAACTATAGTTGTAGAATTTGCTTGAGGTGTATTATTTATGGGGATATATTGCTACCAATTACATGTGATGGTTTTCTTTAGTATTTATGAGATTAAGGTTGAATGTTTTATGTAGATCCCATTCTCTATTCTTGAATATTTTTGTAGATCCTGATATCTAAATGGAAAGGAAAAGGCAAAATATACCTAAGATAAGATATAAACAATGACATAAATGGTGCCTGGACCGTAGATAATTGTACAAAGAGAAAGTAAAGTCTACCAATTTTGATCATAAAATAGGGTGTGGAATTTTGAACCCATGTTGATGGATGCAAGCCGGTTCATCTTTAGAAAAAAAAATTGGTGGACTAAAGAAAATGTGTAAGACAATTGACATTGGCTATCTTACTTTTGATGAACTGAAAGTTGGATTGAAGAGTCTCGGTGTTGATCTTTTAGATTCATGACCAATGCAAGTTGTATGTATTACCAAAACTTATCTCTGAATCCATGAGGTTCTTGTAATTGAAATATCAACTCTAGATCATGTAAAAATTGCAAAGTTATGCATTAACTTGAAGATAATATACTGATTCAAATGTTTTGTTTTGTAGAAAGAAAGAATCTGGTTGCTGCTCTATCCACCTCATAGAAGGATATTTCATCACCATCACCGTAGATCTGAGATATCAGGGACAGGGACAACTATTGCTAATGAGTTCCATTTCTTCCACCAAGAACTAATCACATTATCCATCCGAAAATAGGTGCTTCTAGATCACAACACTTTGGAACCAACAAAACATGGGAACAATTACATAAAATCGATGTGTTAAGTTGAGGCTGAATATATAATTCGATCATAATAGGCGTCTGTACTCATTTTGAATTTTTAACAGCCTTGTTTCCATATTGATATTAAAATTGCCATTCAACATATTGTAGAATGATTTCGCTTCTGCTTCATAACACCTCGATTGGAATCTGAATGGTATCATGACTTTGGTTCTCAACATTTCTTCATAATTGGCGGTCTTTTCCTTCATAACCTAGGCATTGTCCTTAGAATTTCGAGCGTTGCATCAATGGATTTATTACGATGGCTGCATTCAAATGGCATGATTTTAATTAGCTGGAGAAGAGATTATTAATCAAAATCTTATTCAAATTGGAGTTTTGTTTGTTTGTTTAAGATTAATATTTACATGTTTCATAACATTTTGTTATAAATTTGGACGACTATTGTTTCGCATATTTCCGCCTTATATTTTAGGGAGTATGAACTATGAATTTTTATATTCTATAGAGTATGAAGAATATGAAGATCTGTTTTTTCACACTTTTCATGATTCATAACGGGATACAGACAACATAAAACCTCACCACATTTTGAGGTACGATATTTATTTGGTTTTAGACGTGCGCTTTTGGAAATTGTTCAAACTGCACATGCGATTTAGTTTGCCGTTTTGGCTCTAAGTCGAACCATACCATACTACGAACCCCCTTAATTTGTACCACACATTTATTTAAATATTACACTATGTGGCATTACACGGATACACAACTAGTAAATATTATGTGTTAAGTTGAATTTTTTGGTCAAAACTTTGTTCATGCAAAAGATCGACAAAATTTCCATTCTTGTCCATTTTCGCGAAACTTTTATCGGCAGCAAGTCGTTGTTACCAAAACTTTTATGATTTATTAATTTTAATAGTGTTTTTATAATTTAAATTTATAACATGAATTTAGAATACATAAACTATTTAATTAATTTCATTAATAATAAATAAATCAATGCGTAATTGTTTTTTAAACGTATTTAAAAACTAATATAGTTGAATAAATTTAAAAATATTTATAAGTATTTTACAAAATAAACTAGTACCAAAATCTAGGCCTATAGATGTTACAAATTAAATAAAATTAGTAAACAAATATTTCATCCAACTCGTTACAATGAATTGCGTAATTTTCTTTTTATATTTAAGATTTTAGTCCAAATACAACTCAATGTTGGGGATAAACGTCACATATCAACCATTCAACTAAAGATACTTTCATTAATCATCGTTGATAAAAAAATTTCTACAAAAGAGTCAACGTAGTGCATGTAGCAGTTTATAGAGTATTTGACAAACTCATACCATTCATTTCAAATGGGATTTGTCCTCTCATTTTGAAGAATTGGATATAATAAAACAAAAAACTGACGTAGATGTTATAGGTATAATTTTCTTATTTATCATAGTTGGTGCAATAAATGATTAGATGAAAGTAGCTTCCAATCCCATTTCCTTTTTAAGCATAGCTCTGAAAAGTTTGGAGTACTATTTTTGAATGGTAGAGCATCAAGTGGGCGATACAGCAATTACTAGAGCTAATGTTGGTAAAATATGCTGGACTCACAAAAGAGATGGAATGGATGTGTGTGGTTGGAATTTAAGGTCATGATGGAATAAAGTGTTTGGGAGTTGATACACATGCTTGACATCTATATGTTGGCCTTTTTTTTTTAAAAAACAGAATATTTTTCTTACCGAAAAAGTTTGTGCCTTATGCATTTGTTCGTAGGAGCTTCATCAAATGAAACATGTATTCTAATCTAAGTCCCTTGAACTCCCATGTCTCGTTTAATGATTATTGTAATGTTACATTATTATTCAATTGACAAGATCTATCCCAATTTTACGCACTAGTTTTCATTTTATTGATTAGCCTATGTTTTACACGATCACAGTTACATCATTTCTTAGTTGCAAGATCATTTTATCAGTTACCTTTAACTCATTACAAAACAAAAAGGTTTCACTGACGGATTTTTCCGCAAGTGATGGTCAATCTGCAAGTAATCACGATCACCGGCCATATTTTCTCCGGCTATGAGATCCACCAGTGATGGCTTTTTCCAATAGACGAATTTTTCCGTCGGTGAAGCCCTTTGTTTTGAAGCGACTTTCTTCGTAATTCTGCATTTAAGTTTATTCGTCTTCTTTTTCTCACTATCTTGTGACAAAAATATCCTTGCGGTCTCTCCTACTTGGCTACTTTGTAAGTTCAAAGCCAAAATGGGCTACGGAAAGGAGGGTATTCATGTCTATTTTGTATGGCGAAATTACCTTTGATATCAAATCAATTGCTGTGAAACTTACTAGATTAGATTGTCTTTAACACAACTAGTTGATAAGAACTTATTAATTGGAAAGCAATACATCCCACGTAGGTTTTGGAAAATTCTAACCTATGGCATGAAAACAATTTTGGATGAGCAAGTACCATAATTAAGCTAGCCAAATTTATAGCTTACCCAAACCTATGGTGGTGTGGTACACACTTTATTTATTATTCCCGCATGCAATACATCAAAATGGTAGTAAACCAACTTTGTAATAGTGCATAGTCTAGTTAGTATATGCATATTTGCTTGTTTTAGTCCAATGTAACAAGCTAAAAGTATGACCATAGAAACTTCAATAAGCATGTTCGATTAGTTTATGATGGTCAAGCCATTTCTTGTTTCATTCGAGCTGTGTCACATCAACATCAGGATGTTGTGGGCCATCCTCCAAATGATGGTTGCCAAAATCTACAAAGATTCAGCTTTAAGAAAAGCTATATATATATGGTCCAAATGGCTTTATAGTATGACAATGGTTTTACGCCTCTAGACACCAACTTTTTTCTTTTGAGAGAGAACTTAATTGCCCAATTAATGTGTAACCTTTTGTTGTGATATTAAACATTTTGTTCAACCACAAGGGTTGTGATTGATTGGTTTGAGCTTGACTTTAAAAGTCAAAAATACCAGGATGTTTCATGTTCAAATCCAAGGAGGAATAAAAATCCCCTTGTGACCACGGAGGTTCAAATGCTGTGACTCCGGGCTAAATTCTTGAATAGAGAAAATATTACGGAAACTCGGATATAAACATTTCACCTGATTAACCTAAACATCTTTTGGTTAGGATAACTAATTATTTTTGGTGTATTTATGTTAGTGTGTTGTTCTATGAGCTTTGTTTGTATGTGTACGTACATGTGAAGAAATGGGAAAAGAGGTGGGTTGGGGAAGACAAAACAGGTGATTGAATTTTCATTTTCTTTTTAAAAATTACATTTCTTTTTCATGGAAAAGGTCCCTCAACCATAAATACCCTGTCGCTTTCAGCCCAAGAACCTCCATCGAGATTCTCATATAGATCTTCACCCATGGTTAATAACATAGGGTTCGATATATTATAGGGTTAGTTCCAGTTACACTAAAAGTTACTGTAAGAAGACAAAGAACAACATATTCTCTCTCTCTCTCTCTCTCTCACACACACACACACACATATATATATATATATATATATATATTCATCTACACTTACTATATTTATTTACCTATTTTTATGATGACGATCAAAACTTTAACAAATTCATACGTGTGAAATTGGTTTAATGTATGTAAAAGTCAGTGAAAATGACCTAAAATTGAAGATTAATTTGAAAATAAAAGTAGATAAATGTAGTTGAAAACAATTGATTGTCAGATGAATCTAGTTAAAGAAAATTAAGTTCGGTTAAATAGACAACCCATCCAAAAATTGAAAAGTGTCCGTACGATTCTCATACAACTATTATTCTCACACAATCAATCTTCTGTAAATATAAGATGATTCAAATAAGAAAGTTTTATATCATGAGAATATAAGAAGTGAATGTTGAAAGAAGATTCATAATTGAAAAATCCGTAAAAAATTTATTTGAACATGCATATGTGAACCGACATTCCAAGTTATTTATATGGATTCACATAGGCATCTTCAAATAATTTTTTAACGATTCATATATGATTTTTTTAACCTTTCGTTATTAACTTCTCACGATATTTAGCATTTTTTTTATTTGAACCTCCCAACATATATATACTATATGATAAAACACGTTAAATGATTATTGTTGAAAATTAAGATGTGCATCCCTTTTTGCCTTAAGTATGAGTTTTTGAAGTTGCACAACCTCTCTCACGTCCTCATGTTAAGATCAAATCATTGTTAAATTACAATGATTACATTTTAAATTTACTTTATATCCCTTATTTTTCTCCTTTTTTGTTTACATCTTTATTATATTAGTATACATAATCTTATATTAACTAAAATGTGAAAAAAAACGTATGTTTCTTTTGTTACAATTTATATACTGTTATAATTGTCTCATCAATACCTTCAAAATGAGCTCATTATCGAATATTTTTTATTTAAACATATTATTAAATATCATAAAACGCAATGAATTGTTTTTAGAACTTACATTTTAAACTTTATAGTTATTTATTTAATTTATTTTATATCCCTCGCCTTTTCATTTTAGACCCTTATCTATATTGAGCAGTAAGAGGACGTATAACCATTAAAGCATCATGTACAATTGTTGAAGCAACGTAAACTCCACATCCCTTGGCCATAAATTGTCTGTCTTGACATTCAAAACTGCATCCCAAACATCCCCTCAATTGTGTGCGATGATATTCAAAGAACATCCCACTCAACTCGATACCAATTGGTGAAATCTTTCACTCACCTGAAATCTCTAATCAACCGATCGCCCAAGATACAATGAATGAATTCGCCTTCATGCGGTCGGAGGAAGAAAGGGGATTCTGGTCACCTTCTCACCTCTTTCCGTCAATTTCTAACAAGCTTTTTCTACTGTAATAAAAAATTTCATCACTACAATGAAGAAAATGAAGAAGAATCGCTCGCTCTATCTAGTTCAACCCTCTTTAGGTTCTCCAACTTTTCTAAGATTTCATTTCCCCTTGGTACTTGGTTCAACATTGCGTTTAGTCCTTCCTCTAGGGTTAGAGATTGCGATGATGATGATAATCTAAAAGTTGGAAGAGAAAGAGAAAATCAACAGTTCTTTTTTTTATAGTTTATTATTTCGATTCAAGATAAGAATGTAACTTCATTGATCTTCGTGCTGACTACTTAAAGGGCTTTGTAACTTCTATGAAATCTTATAGCCTATGAAATTTTATAGGAAGAAAAGTGGTCACAAGCCCACATCAAATGGCAAAGGCGGATGGATTTTCTTTTATTTCAGACCTGCTCCAAATCAAAGGTACTAACATCTTGGCAACATGTGGATTAAGATCGTTATTAAGCATTGAATGTTGCTAATACCTTTTTGATTTACTTTGAATTTCTTATCGAGTAAATTTCCAATTTTTCAATGATTTAGCTTTGGTCATTGTTGAGTGCTAATAGCAACTCTAATAGGTAAACATTGTTAATTAAGGTGTATGCTAAAATTGAAAAGATTTTGAATTTGTGCTTTCCTTTTTTCCTTTTTTCTTTGCATTGCTGATCTAGGAGCTTGGTTGGATTGTATTGAGGTGTCTGCTAAAATATTTTGGTCATTCACACAAGGCAGGGCGATAAGAGTCCCCTAACTATCGCGTTGGCAATAAATGTTGGTTCAAATATAATTCAAGACTCATGTATGTTAAAACTCTGACACCATCTATGCATGTTATACTTGTTTTTAGACTCCAATTAGTCAGGAATTTCTTCTTCATGTCTCATATTTGGAAATTTATGATGAGGTTTCTTCTAAATAATCTCTTCAATGGCCTTCGCTTGTTGGTGCTTGCTACTTGATAAATAAATCTAATCTTTACATTTTCATCAATAACTAGGGATGCGTTGGCAGATCCACAACAAAGGGGTAGAGGGCACAGTCCCCCAACAAACCCTAGGAATATGTTTATTTTTGTTTTTGTTAACCTAAAATTTATTAATAGGCCTAGAACAAATAAAAGTTAGATTCAATTCTAATTCTTGTCATCTCATTTGGAACTTTTATTTGAATGAGTTATTACTTGATCAATTAAACTATAATTTATCTAACTTCTTATAAGTGTCAACTCATTAAAATTCATTTTATTTCTCTTGTTTTCTTTGCTATAATACTAATGAATAAGTTATTTTTATTCAATTAAAGTAGACCTTTAAGTCGAAAACTGAATAACCCAAAATCGTATTCGAAAGAGTTATTCGATTTCAGATTTTTTTTGACATCTTAAAAGGTGCCCTCAATAATAAAAGTTTCTGAATCCGCCACTGGGGATGATCCTACCTTTGACCTTTCATTCATCTGTTTTGCATATAATTTCTATCTCTATCATAATTGGTCCAGGATTTCCTGCGGATATTGCCGTCAGAAAAGTTGTCCTGTTTGGTAGTGAGTTTTATATTAATTTCAATAATTTTTTTCCAAAATTTTATGATATTTTAAATTTTATATTTTATTCAAATATTATTCTTACAAAACCACATAAAATCGTATTATAATACCGACAGAGATAAAGAATAAAACAAAACATTAAAAACTTAAAATCGAAATAAATCTCGCTGCATTGCACGAATACATTTTTAATATATATATATATATATATATATATATGTGTGTGTGTGTGTGTAAAAGTAAAATCAAATGAGAAACATCTAAAGATTTTTTAAATGCTATAAAAAAGTCGAAGTTTTAATGATATATAATAATCCTAACCAAATCTGATATTTAAAGGGTAAAAACGAAATTTTGCAAAACAATTCTAATTCAAGGTTCGCAAAATCCTTAATATCTTTTCCTTTTTCTTGAATTATCGAAATATAAATTGGTTTAACTTCTAAACTAAAATAAAATATTGTTTTTAAATCTAAAAAAAAATATTTTTTAAATCAGAAATATCTTACTACAAGAAAATTTAATTATAAAAATTATACTTATTTAAGGGTATCAATTTTGTACCATGAAAAACCAACCAATTCTTACATCAACCGTAGCAATTTAGTTGATACCAACCTAATTGGTTGGTAGTACCATATCAAGTATCTAAACTTGGTTGGTACATGGTATTAGAAGTCATGTAATATGGATATATCGTATCGTACCGACTTATTTCTTTAATTATTTATTAATTAAAGTTTAGCATAATACAACATATTTTGATTTTAAATTTTAATTGTTCTTATTTTCAATTTTACTAAATTATAATATGGATGGATAAATAGAACTTGATTGACTTCATTCACCCAACCCTAACAATCTTAGTAACTCGTCCACACTTTCGGGCCCGTCGTCGTTTCTCAATGGCCATTTATATTAGATTATTGATGAATGGTTGTATTATATGAAAATTATTTGAATGCGTGTATATGTGGCAATAAATGGTACAACACATATCAACATGTTATTTGGATACTCGATATTTTCATTGCAACTAAATCTAGTTGGTAAAAATGTCAATATATATACATTTGTAACTTCAACTTTTAGTTGGTACAAAACCGTACCAACATGTACCAATTAAAAAAAGTTGATACCAATTTAGTTGATACTAAGTATATTTGGTTCGTTGTACATAGTATAAATTTTGTTTACCAATTATAATTGGTTGACACACAATATTTGGAAGAAAAAAACAAGTACCGTATCATGTTCACCCCTAATTATATTCTCATTAATTTGACACCGATATTATTATATTTTTTTGAGATTTTTTTAATCGTTACGATTTTAACATGAAACATTCCAAATGATTTAACTTGCATATCTTTACACAACATGAAACACGACTACATTGTTTCACATTAGTGGAATCGTTTCAACGATTAACAACACATCAATGTTAATATATTTGTTGTTTCACTACGTGAAACACTACTTCATTGTTTCACATTTGGGACGTTGTTTCAATTATTAATAGCATTGTAATATTAATATATGTGTTGTTTCATACATTGAAACAACATTTGTGTTAGCACATATGTTCACTATGTTTTAACCCACCGATGTTGTGTTGTTATATAGTGTGAATCAACACTTGTGTACTAATATATTCACTACAATGTTTCACAATGCGAAACAATATTTCATAGAGTAAAAAAACACTTTGCAATGTAAAACAATATTTCATATAGTAAAACGACACTTCTCAATGTGAGCACATATGTTCACTACATTATTGAACATAAGTGGTATTGTGTTGTTTCACACGTGAAACAACACTTTACTTTTAACTTATGCATTGTTCACAGTATGAAAAACATAAGTCACTTGATTGTTAAATCTATGTACTGTTTAACAATATGAAGTAACCTAATATACTAAAACCATTATGTTTCACAATGTGAAATAAGACAACATATTCATTTATGAAAACAAATAAACATTTCCCCATTAATTTACACAATTATCAAACAAAAACACAAAAATATCCAAATTATATCCAAATAAAAACACAAAAATATCCAAATTCATTGGCTTATCCAAACAAAAACACAAAAATAAATATTAAAAAAAAAGTGAATTTTGAGGGTTTACAAACTCAAAAATTTAATTAACGTTTTTAAGAAATTAAAAAATTGTGACGATAAATTGAAAAATTAAAAAAAATACAATTACCTAAATCAGAATAGAATGTTAATTCAATAAGTTTTAAGGGAATAAATTGATAAAATCGGTTCTCACGATTTTTAAACTTTTTTATAGTTTTTATTTGATTAAAGAAGTTTAAGAGGAAAATCATAAAAAAATAAAATAAAAATAAGAACACATTTAGAGAACTTGGATAAAAAATAAGGGACCATATCTTAATGGCATTGTTGTAAATAAAACTAAAACCAAGGAATATCTCCATGAGCATGACATTGTAGTAGAGGGCAGATTTGGAATTAACAATTTTACAAATCCATCTTTTCTACGTACATAGCAACTTCATTCATCTTCTAAAATTTCATTCCTATCCTCCAACTATAACATTGCTTCTTCCACGATTTCTACTTGTAATCATCGAGTCCTATGAATCCAAATCGTAACCTCATTCGGCTCCAACAATATCCATGATACGTTATATCATACACACTTTATTTACGGTGCAATTAGTCTCGAATGTAACTTTTCACTGTCGTCTGCTTCATATCTACCTAAGCATCAAACAAAACTGAAAAACCACCTTTCCACTCAAAACCCGCTCCAAGTTCCTCATTTTATTTATTCCAATTAACTAAAAAAATGTGATTTCATTATGGAAGTTTTAATTGTGAGTTGTTAGAGAGAAATTGACTCAAATAACCATTCCACCTGTTTAAATTGGTTTACGTAACATCCAATTTTTAATATGCCTAATTATTTGCTTAGTATATTTAATTATTGAGTTAAATAGAACTTATGATTTAATGGGAGTTTGGGTCTGAAGTTTTAGAATTTTATTTTTTAAAAATATATTAGAGGATTTGGAAAATATCACGTCAAATAGATACGTAAAACGTATTTTTTGGAAGATCTTTTCTGAGATATTTTTGTTGGATGTTATAGATTTTCTCTTTATGAACGTGTAGGCGAAAACCTCATAGAAAACGGAGATCCAAGCGAAAAGTTATGAATATTTTAAGTGTTGATAGTCAAAATGAGAACCTAGCCGGGCCAACCCGGCCCAACTCGAGTTTTAGCATTATAAAATTGGATTTTTGGCCCATTTTTCATGTCATCTAAGTCCAGAACTCACACACACACTAGATGTGCGATTTTCACACACTTAGGCTCGATTCAACTCAAATCAAAGAAGAACTACAAGATCTTTGAAAGATTTGATCATCAAGTAAGGTATAATCCATTCTTTGCACTTATTCTTGGTTGACATTCTTGTTATATGGATTGCATGTTGAGTTAGAGTTAGGGTTTCATATGAGTTTGATCTTAAGTGTATAAAATGAGTACATTTTAGTGTTTATGGCATGAAATGGTCATTAAATTCAAGAGATTATCGAGATTTATGCAAGTTCATCATATGAATTTTGACTTGATTAAGTCAATGATTTGGGAGATAATATAAATGATAAAATAAATGTTGGATTTTGGTTTTTTATGTCAAATATGTTATATTAAGTTGAGATTTAGAAGTTGGAATGGTTTGGAATCGAAATGGTTTGAGAAAAATGTATGAAAATGAAAATTTCGACTTTTGAATGCATTGAAAGTGTGCAGACTTTGAAAAACTGTATAAAATCATAAAAAATCCAAATGAGGTGAGACCAATTTCCTTAGTTAGATATTTGAGTCTAGTTTATTTCTTATTTCATGATCAAGACATGAATTCGAGCTTAAAATGGGCAAAACAGTTCTGCATGCAGTAGCTGTACATAGAAATTTAGGTAAAATGTTCAAATAGGATATGTGTATATCATGAGTTTCTTATATTGGCTGCTTATGAGATTTTGTACATTTACTCCAGGGGGTAATTAGGACATGTTTTGATACTTTGCAAGCAATCTAAGTGTGGTAGATTGGACTTGCTTTGTGAGCTCATTCGGAGTTTTTCGGTATTGTACGGTTGTTCGGTGAGTTATATAGTTAATTGTTACATATTGTTTTGAACACATATATTTTCATACAAATGTTTTTGGTCTTGAATTGAGTCACACAATCTTGACTTGTCTTTGATTCCGTCTCTTGAGTCTATTCCATATTACTATCTCGGTACATCGGTTTGCTTTCCGGATCCGGACTCGTTGTTTTGTTCCTTGAATTGTACGCCATAGTACGGGTACTACTTCGTGTGGCACGTCGGAAGTTTATGGCGAAGTCAAGATCCCGGGTTGGACGGGTGAGACTTTCTGCTGTTGTGAATACTCATTGCTTAGAAAGGAGAAAGAGCAGTGAGTAGGGAACCTGGGCACATACCCGGTAGAGGAAGGTGGGCAGTGCGAGGTTTCCCGTAATGTATGGTTCTGACTTGGACTTTGGCATGAGCCCGAAAGGTGAATGACGAGGTGATTTGAATATGGAATTGTATGATCTTAGCATCCGGTACGTAATTGTTCACTCGGTTCCTTGTAAGTCTCGGTTTGCATCTAGATGATGTCTTGAACTCTTTTATTGATAAAAGTTTATTATGTATGTTTATGAACATGTGCGATATTGATATGTAATACTTAACTATTTAACTCACTAAGCGTTAGCTTACCATTTAACTGGCAACCTCTCTCAGGAAAGAAGACGAACAAAAAGAAAGAACCCGTTGTTTGACTTGAAGATTTATCGGGGAACTTGAAGATATCGATCTTGCTTTTGGGTAAATAGTAGCTTATTACCGTATCTCATAGTTGTAGTATGTGTAGCTTATATATAGTCTTGTCCCGTATTCTTTTGCTACATAATTCGGGTTGTAAGTAAAAACTCCGTTATATTCGGTTTGGAATTGTGTTTTGGGTGGTTTTATCACTAAAATATAACGGACATTTCGAAATTTTCTAGAAAATTAATATCTCATATTTTGAGGTTAATTAATGTTATGCCCAAATCTGTGTGTTTCAAAGGGTTGGTCTATTTTCATCGCCTCTGGACCAATTCATCACCTCTGGTCCATTTTCATCGCTTCTGGACCAATGCATCGCCTCTGGTCCATTTTCATCGCCTCTGGACCAATGCATCGCCTCTGGTCCATTTTCATCGCCTCTGGACCAATTCATCGCCTCTGGACCAATGCATCGCCTCTGGTCCATTTTCATCGTCTCTGGTCCATTTTCATCGCATCTGGTCCATTTTCATCGCCTCTGGTACATTTTCATCGCCTCTGGTCTTCTTCCAGACTTAGTCATTTCAGCAGCCTCTGGTCCATCGCCTGCCTCTGGACCAATTCATCGCCTCTGGACTCCTTCCAGACTTAGTCATTTCAGCAGCCTCTGGTCCATCGCCTGCCTCTGGACCAATTCATCGCCTCTGGACTTCTTTCAGCAGCCTCTGGTCCATCGCCTGCCTCTGGACCNCCTGCCTCTGGACCAATTCATCGCCTCTGGACTTCTTTCAGCAGCCTCTGGTCCATCGCCTGCCTCTGGACCAATTCATCGCCTCTGGACTTCTTCAAGACTTAGTCATTTCAGCAGCCTCTGGTCCATCGTCTGCCTCTGGACCAATTCATCGCCTCTGGTCTTCCTCTAGACTTAGTCGTTTTAGCAGCATTTTCAGATTTTTCATCCTTGGCCCCGATTGCTTTGACAAAACTTTTAGAATAGTTATAATTTATTTTGGTCCCAATAATCAATAAATTATATTTTATTAGAGATTTTATAAAATTGGTAATTTGGGGTTTGCTCAAGTCAGATATTACAGTTTACTAGCCATTTCTCTTTGGATTTACCTAAATGTTACTACGTCCACAATATCCACGTATAAAATATCGTGGACATGGCTAAAAGACAAAAAATTATCAAATTCAACTCAGGTACGCAATTACGATGGTCAGTTCCACGATTGCGATGATGTCACTTGCTAACCTGGTGGAATTTGAACATTTTTTTTCTTTTAGTTAGGTCTGCAATATTGCGGATGTAGTAATATTTGGGTAAATATTGCGGATTGTGGATGTGGATATTGTGAACATAATAACATTTGGGTAAACCTAGTAAATGAATGACTAAGAGACCAATTTGAATATCTATTTGAGTCAATTTTTCTTTAATTCTTTTATAGAGTTTGGCAATGCATGGTCTCTCTACTCCATCAAATTACATTTATTTCTGTAATAAAAACTAGTCTTTCTAATGATCACTCAACCATTGTGGTTGGCAAATCTTTGAAGGCCAATATCAACGGACGTACGAATCCATCAGGTATTAATTGCAATGGTACGGTTGTTGGTAATCCGTCAATTTTGAATTTATCATCGATTTATCAGAAATAACAAACCATTTTTTACGTCATACAACTATCACTAAATTATATATATATATATATATATATATTTTTTTTTTTTTTAAAACATTATCGTTTTCTTAAAATCACCTAAAATCGTATTATATTGATAGAGACATAATAAAATCTAAACATTAAAATGAATATTTATTTCACTGCATTGCACGAGTACCCTTCTAGTATATATATATTTGATTCTCACCCCTTAAAAACTCAAGTAATTCATCACTGACAAGTGGCTTGAGTCTAGTTTGATCCTCACCCCTTATGTTCATTTGTTTATATTTGTTTAGCATCTTAACAAACGAATATAAACGAACATGAATACACATTTCTTAAAACGGACGAATACGAATACAAAAAGTTTTGTTCTTTTACAGTTCATGTTCGTTAGTTTGTTCGATTAAGTTAAACAAAAGAACATGAACAAGTCTTCGTTTGTGTTCGGTTGGTTCATTTACAAGCCTAGTCTTGATGTCTTGCAATCATGTTGTTGAATATTTCTGATTGATTTCCATTGGTAAATATCCAATGTTGTTGGCCATCAGTAAAATCCGTCAATAATACCCCTTTTTCTAATAGTGAACGCTCTATCTACAAAACTCAACTAAACAATAATCTTTCTAATTTAATATATTTGACGAAGGGTTGTTGCTATCAACCCTGCTCATTATTGTTGCCATGGTTGTCAACGTCGTCCTTTTCAACATGACGATGCCGACAACAAATTAAATGTATCAATGAATATTGTTCACGATTCCTCCATATACACATATGGTGTACGAGTTACTAAAGCAAGCCTCATACACATGGAACAACGTATCATCCGTCACCATGAGGTAAAGCTTTAATTAACAAGATCAAATTTTGATGGGGACCGAATATTAGGGCCTCTACGAAGGTCCGTAACGTTGATGATATCCACAAGTACACACCTAATATAGAGAGGAAAAAAATAGACCCCAATGGCTTAGAACGACTGTTCAAATCACCTTCCTCTTGTTGTCATTGTTATGCTTAACTATTTCTGATTGTGACAGTATTTATATAATCTGAGTGTCATGTAGGATGAGGTTGAACCATAAGTTTAGTAACTATGAGCGAGAACACAACATTTTTCAATAAATAATTTATGACGACAAACATGTATATCATATATATAATTATTTCTATATACAAAAATAGGATATATATTATAGATTAAAAACTTAGGAACGGTTTCGCAGTTGCTGAATGATTTAGTGCAGAATGATTAAGAGACTCTTATGATGTAATGCAAAATAAAATATAATTATTTATTAATTGTTCCGAATAAAATTAGATTGCTGAATTGTTAAAGGAGACCCAATATACAAAATCATTCAGAGAGTTTTAGAACCATTAAGAGAGAGAGTTTTTTTTACCAAACAAGATTCAACTATTAATAATTCAGAAGTTACCTATTAATAGAATAATTAAAAAATAAACAAACAAACACATTAAACTCTAAAATGGTCAAATAAATATGTAAAAGAGTTGGATATGTTTGAACAAGTGATCTGCACACCTGTACCAAATTTGAAAACTGGTTGAATTTTTCAACCCAAAAAAATCCACGTGTCAGCCTCCAGTTGGTTAATGGAGTTCATGTTTTTTGAGAGTTTTTATAATCTTTTTATGATCTCAAGTTTTAATTTCATCAAATTTGATCTCTATATTTTGAGGTTAAAAAATTGACCTTTATATTTCAAATATTATTTTTTTAAAATTATTAGACATATTGATTAATATTTTGTATTAAGTTTAATAATTTATTTGTTTTGAGTTTTTAAATTGTAAATTACAAACTTTAAATTTCTTTACTAAAAATATAAAAAGAAAACATAAATACAATTACCAAATATTTGATAGAATAAAATATATTAAGGATCAAATAATAATATTTGATTAATTATAGAAATTAATTACATATTTTTATTATTGAGTTGTAAAAAATAGTATAATAATAAATAAATATGTTTATTTATCATTAAAATATGTTTATTTATTATTAAAATATGGTTTTAGCGTGTGGTTAGAATTATGTCCACCAATTTTAGGATTTTAGAGTTTTTTTTAATTACTGGAATTAAGATGGTCATATCTATAATACGAAAATGCCGCTAGAAACATTCATCATGTCTTGAAATTAGCTTATTACCCAAAATACATATACATATAGAGAGAGAAGAACGATCAAATGCAAACTACTTTATTGTGCAAACCCTACAAACTAATCTCATCCATCCATCTAGTATAATAAATATTTGATTCTAATTTTGTTCCTAATATAAAGTCATGATCATAATGAATTAACCTTATCATCTTCTATATGTATCTTCATCTTAATTAATGAATCATGATAATTATCTATAAATATCTCTATTTTTTAAATATAAGCATTGATTATGGTTTATATAGATTGTTACAATTATATGGTTTGTAGATGAAACTTCCTCTATACATAAGATGGTAATCAAATGAGAACAACAAAAATATTAAGGATCGTGATGATCAATCTCAATCATCCAAAGGCTTTAATTAAAAGCTATTAAAAACTTGTAACATTTTTGTAATATGTGAAAACTTGGTCTAATCTCACGTCTAATTTGGGATCTCCAGGGAAAACTTATAATTTAAAATTTCAAATTATACGCCCTAAGAACAGCTCCTCCTTCCATTCTTCGTCTTCTCCCCCATACGCCACCATATCCCCAACATCAAGAACAGATTTAGACCAGACCCATTGTCGTAAACCATCTCCATCGTTGTAAACCATCTCCATCCATCTCCTCTGCCGGCAACCATTTAGTCTCCAGTATCACATCCTAGACCAAACTCATCGACGATCTAAATCTCCCACAATTCGTCCCCAACATCACATCTCATCCATTTTCACTGATCGATTCATCTCACCGGTATCACACCCATAGATGGATTTGCAAACAGATTTGATCTGTGGATCTGCTCTCTCCCTCGTCTCACTCTCAACCTTTAGATTACAGATCAGTTTGGTCTCCAATGACTACAAACTGCATTGTTTCTTTCCCTCGTCTCTCTCTCTCTCTCTCTCTCAACCTATGCAAACCACGTTGTTTCAAGTAACCATCAATCAGATTTGAATTTCAGGGATTGTTTAGTTTAATGTTTGATAGAATGAAGTAACATGAAGTTATATTTGAGTTAATTTTATTTTTTATCTAAGGTTTGTTCATTTTCTTTCCGTTTGCTAAAGAAATCGATAAGTTAGCTTTGTAACAGATTTGGGGTTTTTTGTTTCCCAAAGTTGTGTTTGATTTCATGTGGTGAAATAACATATAGACTAAAATTGTGTTCGATTTCACAAGGTGAAATAACATATAGACGAAAATTATGTTTGGTTTAATATGGTGAAATAACAAATATATAAAGATTATATATTTATATTGGATTTTTCATGAGATTGAATAACATATAAATGAAATTGTGTTTTATTTCATGACGTGAAGTAACATATAGAGCCAGAGACTGTTAGACTCCATTAAAATTGGAATTTACAATTTAGTTATTTGGACTTAAAACTGAGTAAATAAATCATAACCATTGGATATAAATTTTATTATGGTTGATATTGGTTCTCATGGTTCTCAATCTTCTTTCGTTCTCACATGATTAAACATTTATATATATATATATATATATATATATAAAGAGAGAGAGAGAGATGGATGATCAAACGAGAATGCTAACTATTTAAGAGAATACAAAAACGACCATACCACGTGTAAAATCACATGTGATTTACATTAACGGTCAAAAAACTGTGCGAGCGACCCTATTGCCACGTTTTCAGGTCGAAGGACAAGATCACGTGAATCACATGTGATTTTTGTACGTGATGTGACTGTAAAATCACATATAATTCAACCGCTCTCTTATTCTTTTAAATATATTCCATTCTAGTTTGAACCCGACTCTCTCTCTCTCTCTCTTTATATATATATATATATATATATATATATGAATATAAATTTTGAGATATAGGACATGGCCATGTGAACGTATTCCTTTCATCATTTGGAACAAGTACTAAATTCATCCATATTCGTACATGCACCTAATATTTAGAAAAGATCATGATGGCATTCTATCTGTGTTCTTTTTCTTTTTCAAAATTTGAAATGTATACATTATTCTAATTCTTTTAGCATATTTTTTGGGTAATGCTTTTTGTTGCGAGTTCACAAAATGAGACAACATCAAATTAATTTAGCTACCATTATGATGGACATGGTGTGATGTTGACATTTTTTGTCCGAAATTTTGGCATAATATATTATAGTACCAAACCTCTAAAGTCATACTTCTAAGAAATAGAAACATTAATAAACTCTTTTTATTGAATATATATAAAGAGAGATTGAGTTGAGTTATTATGCAACCTTTTACATTTGTACAACCAATACAACTTAATCTCAACCGTCCATTTAACTTGATGAATATGTAATTTCGTATAAGTTTAGATTGTTTTCTAATATAAAGTATTGATTATAATTAATGAACTCTAGTCATCTTTCATAAATATTCCATAAATATCTTAATTAATTATGTTGCATTGGTTGTACAAATGAACATAGTTGCATTTAAAATATACCATATATAATTTGTACTATAGTTCATGCATATTAAAAGCTTAACTCTTATAGTTAGTCACTCGACTCTTCATATTTTGAAATTGGTTAATTATTTGCTAAATGTTTTTTTTTTCCTATGGTACAAATGACCAAAACATTCGAAAATTCATTTTGAAAATTAATTAATATAATAAACAAATTAACCCTAAATATGAATAATACATAAATGTAAACAAATAAATCCAAAAACGTTTGCTTCAAATATAAACAAATTAACTATAAATATAAATATATATTAGCAATAATATAAACAAATAAACCTAAATATTTACATAAATAAATTTTAATACAAGAGTTAGGGTTTTATATATGATACCTCAAGATTCAAACTAAAATTGACCAAAAGAAAAAGGGTTGTACACATGAAAAATGATTACACTTACTATAACAAAATTGGTTTCATAGAATCTAGATAGTCTAAGAGTTCTATTAGAATACTTTATAGAACTTAGGTTTATAGAACAAAAACATCTTATCTAAACGTGTTACAATAGTTTATAAGACAGTTTTAGACGTTTTAACAAATATTAGGATCGCTTCTAAATAAAGTGTCATATTAGCTATATTAGAAGACACTTTTTTAAAAAGTATTATAAGCCATCTTCTTATAAGACACTTACTTGTGTTTATAGAATATTTTTTTTCAAATAGTGTCGTATAAAATAGTTAATACGTTACATTATTTAAAAACATGTTAAAACGCTTAAAAACGTTCTATAAATCTATTGTAACACTTTTTAAATAGGATGTTTTTTGGTTATATTTATAAACTTAAGTCCTATAAGATATCTTTTTATGACACTTTTAGACATTTTATAAAATAAATTATATTGTAATGAACAATAAATAACTCAAAAAAACTCACTATGTTGAAGCAAATCAATGACTCAATGGCATCCGAGATATCGCTCCCATAAGTGTGCATTCTACCTCTATATATACTTGTATCAATACGATTTATTAAAACATATATACAATTTCTTTGAATCCATGAAACTAACTTTTAACCAACAAATAAACTCCCATCCATTCAGCTCGTCTGTCCGAAATCAACGTTTTTTTAAATGTTATTGATTTTAAAATAAATTAAATTATATAAAAAATGGATTTTAATTTTTAATTTGATACCTAGATTGTTATATATTTTCTTTAAATTTTTAACATAGTTTTTAAATTTCATTTACTAAGTATAATTATACATGAGTAAATTCATGCTAATATTTATACAATATTATAAAATATTTACCTAATGTTCTTAGAATGCCTTGAAATTCAAATTATAATTTATTACCATATATTTATAACTTTTTTTAGAACTCTATGTTTTAATATTGTAAAACTAACTCATATTCGACTAATAAACATGTTCAAATGCAAATAAATAATGAATCTTACTAGTATAACAAAATAGCTCATAAAACTGATAACCAACCGAAACTTTTACATTCTCACAAAATTATAAAATAAAATAGGAGAGAATTATAGAATAAATTAAACCATAATCTAGAATAAGAGTTCTATTATATAAATCAGGAAAAGACCTATTTTGGTTGTATAGGTGGCACGTGCTACCGTATTATTCTTCCGTCAAAGGATAAAAAAATTTAGGTTCGTGAAATGTACAACCGTATTAATCTGTTGAATGTCACCGTATATATTTTGAAACTACAATGAGAATAAGTTTTATTTGGTAGAGTTGGTTTACAAGACTTTTATTTCACCCAGACCCAAGTTCGAATCGTGATAGTATCATTTTCTTAGTCAAATGGTACTACCGATGGAAAAAAATTCCTTATATTTGTTTTCTTATAGTTTTTTTTCTCTATAGGTTTTTTCTTATAGTCAAATGGTATGACTGTTTAAATTTTTTTTGAATCCGTCCCTGATATGAATACGCTTACAATAGGGGTTTTCTAACCCCACCCTCTCCTAACAAATTTATCCACCCCCTCCTATGCTAATGGACAAAAAACAACTAAATGACAAATCTAAAATATTTACATTTTTAACTTTTTTATATTTTAATTTTTAACCCTAACCTTTTTTATATTCTAACTTTTAACCCTTTACATTTTTTACATGTTTTATAATGACATCTTTTATGTTTTTAATTTGTGTTATAATTATATAAAATTATGTATTTTAATGTGATAAAGATGTAAAACAAAGATTGAAAAAACAAATGCATATCATAAATTAAATAAATAACTATAAATGTAAATATTAAAAATATTTTTTCATAATATATAATATATAATAATATAATTAAGTCAAAAAATATTCAATATTGGACTTATTTCAAAGATATTGACGCGACGATTATAATGGTATAACTTGTTAAAATTAAAACATATATTTTAAACATATTTTAATTGATATACGATTATGTATGTTAATTTGATCAGGGTATAAAATGAAAAATTTAGAAGTAAAAGACGTAAAATAAATTAATTAACTAATTATAAGGGTATAAAATATAAATTTAAATTTTTAAAATTAAAAAAAATTGAATCCGTGTGAATGTGTGAGGAGAGTGATATGTGAGGAAGATGGTGTGTGAGAGGAGAACATTTGACAGGGATAGAAAGTCATCACAGGGGTGTCAATATCAACTCCTTTACGATATAATCAAAACTAATTATCTTTTCATAAAGAAACTAAAACAAATTTCTTCAATTGCTTTAATTAAGAAACCAGACTCACTTGAAGAAACTAATTATTATTTTACATTAACAATAATTTATTGCATGTGGAAAGCCTTTTTGGGACAAATTCTTGTTGCTATATGCTTGAAATTTTTAGGGTTTTGTGCATTCTGAAAGGGATGGAGGGAGAAAAGCATGCACATGCCAAAAATCAAGAAAAAGGTGGAGTTTGGTGATAGATTCATTAGCTGATGACGTACTTTAAAACCAGGTGGTATTGTAAAACCAGAAGGTTAACAAAGGTTGTGTGTCAAGTTCTGATTGGTTGCTGGGGCCTTGTTTCTATGAATGTCTGTCAAAACCCTATGAACATTGTATTCTAATAATAAATAATAAGAGTAAACTACAATTTTGGTCCCTGTGGTTTACAATAATCTCTGAAACCAGTTCCTAGACTTCAATAACTATAATTAACGTTTTGAAAACCATCTTTGTCCACTAACTCCGTTAAATGAAGAGTATCTTTGTCTTTTTAAATTATTTCCTTAATTTCCTATTAAAAGTTTAGGAAAATATATTATTTATATATTTTTTATATATATATATATCACCGGTCTCCTCCTTCTTCAATCCATCTTCATTGTTGCAGCCACCATCTCCTTGTCTCCTAAGAGGTCAAGAATTCAAATGTCACCAAAGATGAGAAGTGTGTGAGTTTATTTGTTGCATTTGTCGTATATATATATATATATATATATATATATTTATTATGTAATTAAAAAAAATTCCGAGTCAATACTTGAAGCCATCAAAGAAATAGTCAAAGCACAACCAATGTCGATTTCTTAAGACGAGAAAACAGTGAACTCCCCATGGCAACACCTGGTTGAAGCACAACCAGAAAGGGTTGTTGATTTCATGGGGTCAAATCAGAGAGAGAGATCAGGTAATCTAATACCCTACCCTCAACTCCCCATGGCAACACCTGGTCGAGGGTTCCAAGAGGGTACGTTTTTTTATTTGGTTTTTGGATGGATGGTTCAATGCTTCATCAGAAAGTACAACAATGGCTATTTTCTGTTACAGGTTATCAACATAACAACATCCAAATCTGCTTCTCTTCTCCAATGGTTGAAAAGTTGAAGACCACATTTTTGCCTTTTAGAAACTATATATGCCAGCCTCTATTCTTTTTGCTTTTCAGAATAGTTGGTTTTGATTTTAGTTTGGAATTTGGATTGGGTGTTGATTTAGGTTGGCTTTTGCAATTTGGTTTGCCGGAGAAGATGGTCGTAGAGGTTCATCGGAGAGGGTCACCGGACTACGGGGGTTATTGGTGGTGGTGTTCACCGTGAAATCATCGGAATCGTAATTCAAACCGGAGCCATCCAAGCTGAGATTATCTACATCATCCCAACTTATACCTGTTTAAAACTAAAGAATTTTCGATAGATCCATCGTCCAAACCTGGAAACACGAGCGACCCGAATCTATTTTTGGCCAATTGATGCAAAATGTTTGGCTGAAAATTGAGCATTTGAGCTCAATTTTGAAACACCATATGGACAAAACCCAGGAAGAATCCCAGTTGATAGAGATGGTGGTTGATGGAAATGGAGGCTGCCGGAGACGGTAGTTGATAGAGATGGGGAGGGTTGACAACATGTATAACTCATATATATATAATATTATTAAAAAATATTATTTATCAATTTCTGAAAATAAAATTAATGAAACAAATAAAAAGACTAAAATACTACTTAACAGAAAATTGTATATCACAGGGACCAAAATTAAGTTTAGGGACTACTTTAAGATATTCATGTATATAACAGGGACCAAAATTGTAGTTTACTTTAATATTAATTAATTGAGCTTCGTTGTCAGTGATTTGTTGGTGAGATGTCAATGTAATGTAAGGGTAACATGCAGCTTAGCCGATGGTTATTTTTTTTCAGAGGCTAATGGTACCCTAAGGTTACCAATGACATCTTTATGTTAGCTTCAATATAATTGTTCTTTTTGGTTTTTTATGTTTTTTTTGTCTTTTTATTATTATTATTATTTAAAGAAAATTTTAATTAATATATATTATTTATTTTATTTTCTGTTTTTTATTTATTTATATTATATTTTAATTAATATAAATTATTAATAAATATATATTTTTTACTAGTAAATTTGTTATATTTTATAATATTAATTATATAATTTCAATTAATATAAACATTAATAATAAATGAAATATTTTATTTTATACGTTAAGTTTTTTTTATATTTTTATATTATATTTAATTAATATATAATTATTGATAAATTATAATTTTATAGTATGTTGTATATTTTAATATGTATTTTATAATATTTAATTATATTATTTCAAAAATATAAATATTAATAATAAATAAAATATTTTACATTTACGTTAAAGTTTTTTTTTCTTTTATATTTTTACTTTCATATAGACATTACTATTTTTCTAATAATTATATAATTATAAAAATCGAACATAAAACATAAAAATTGAGATTTGATATATAAATAAGACGTAACATAATTTATATTACATTTTCACTTATTCTAAAATAACATTATCTGTAGTACAATTAACACGTAAGAGTTGTTGGCACTTATTTATTCGATCTAAATACGGGGTAGCTCATGCAGCAGCACACTGTTTCTGTGTGCGTTATCAGCAACCACTATATAGCTTGGAAATCAGGGGAGGGGTCTTTGGGTTGTTTTAGTTGGAAATTAAACGTAAGGTGATCATAATAGGAACAACAAAAAGACCCAAGGTCGAGCCTCATTTATAAATTTTAGGGGACCAAAAAAGTAAATTGTCACTTTTTTTGTATGAAATTACATATCAAAAGAAGAATTTAAAAAAATGTTTGATTTAAAATGAAATTACATATCAAAAGAAGAATTTATAAGATTAAAAATGAAAATGAAGTAAAAGAAGACAAAGAAGATGAAAAAATAAGATAATAATATATAAAATAATATGTAAATAATAAAATCTAATAATATATATATATATATATATAAAGTAATTTATAAATAATAAAATAACATAAAAATAATAAAATAATATATATTTTTAAATATATAAAATAAAAAAATTAATAAAATATAAATATATAATTATTGAGTTGATGTTTTTAAAAAAAAGTTGATGGGTTCAATTTTCAAGAAAATCAACACTCCCTGATAAAGGGTGCCATTAGCACTCTTCCGTCTTTACTACAACTTGGGAAGGGACATTCATAAGTTAAGAAAAAGGAGAGACTAATGACACTTTTATCATTTACTTATGGCATCCTGTATAACTATATAATCATTAATTTTTTTGTTTTCTTTTTGTAATTTCGTCCTTTTGTTGTCTTTTTTTTATATTAATTTTTTTTAATTAATAATAAAATAAAAAGTAATAATCACAAAAAGACAAAAAAACACAAAAAATTATAAAACACAAATCATTAAAAGCTACTTAGGGGTGGCATTAGCACATGATAGGGGTGCCATTAGCCACCCCCATTTTAAAATATATTTTATAATATTTAATTATATAATTTCAGTTAATATAAACATTAATAATAAATAAAATATTTTATTATTATACGTTAAGTTTTTTTACTTTTACATTTTTATATTATATTATATTTAATTAATATATAATTATTAATAAATTATATTTTTTATANNNNCAAAAATATAAATAATAAAGTAACATAAAAATAATAAAATAATATATATATTTCTAATGTAAATATATAAAATAAAATTAATAAAATATAAATATATAATTATTGAGTTGATGTTTATGAAAAAAAATGATGGCTTCAATTTCCAAGAAATCAACACCCCCTACTAAGGAGGTGCCATTAGCACTCACCTTTTTTTATAGCAAAAGGGAGAAATATATTGCAAACAAGAACAAGCGAGGCGTTAGAAATTACAGTTTACGAACAAAAGTTATAAGGAAATTAAACTGAATTTCTCAATAAATAACATTCCCAATTTTACATCTAGACTTGATCCAGTAAAAAAGAAAGTACTGGATAAGATTTACAATCTTCGTACCACTCTTCATCTTTCCCTAATGAAGTTTCTCGTTCTGTTGGTTACACATTACCCAAAGATACCCCATTAGAAGTATTTCGGTCACCTCCTTTTCATATCTCCGGTTGCCTACTTGCTGCACTGCTCCCCACAATTCTTGAACCGTGTCCGGGGCTATTGGCCAAAATTCCACCATTGATTATAGAAGTTGGTGTTTGTTATTATAAAAGTTGACATAAGTAATATTCTAAGGGAAGAAATCAAAAAAATGGTGGATATCGATATAAAATATACATAGAATGTACGAAGTTGAAAGAAACTAATCTACTCTTGTATGTTTAGACATACTAATGTCTTGCACACAACTAAAATTAAAGTGAAATCACTATTCAAGATGATAATTTATAGTATGAAAAAACACAGAGAATGAATACTATATATTGAAATAAGTCTTGATTCTGTAGAACTTTTCTAACCCCCTAGGCCCCCACTAAATATGGAAAGCAGTTGCAGTACGTTTTGAAGAGCCGAAGTAGAAATTATAGGACGGGATTAGGGAGTCGATCTTGAAGGTGTAGCTTTCTTGAGTTGATATTATTTCTTTCGATTAAATTTCTCCAAGAAAACTCTATCATTCAAAACACAACCATGTGGGATTGTTTAATTGGCTCCTCTCCCTCCATTGAAAATCAAAGTCCTTAATTAATCTGCAATGAAAGAATATAGCCTAGCTCTTTAAGTTGCCATGTTTCTGCATAATTTTTTTCTCGTCCACTACCCTTTCCAATGGGTTTCAAAGATAATACTCCTTCCTCTATTGGCCTATAGATTGACCACCCAGGTAAATAGTTGAATTCAATTTGATTATTTTTTTATATTATTATTAAACATCTGAATTATGAATTGTCTTCTTATGACTCATCAATCAGATGAATTCATTTTTTGAAAGAACTGTTCAAAGGCTCCTTTTCCTCAGATTTCCTTTGATACATCCACGGGGAAAAAAGTTGGAACACCACGAATGAACTCAAATAAATTCAAGTTAAACAATCTATGACACTCAAACGATTAGTTCCTTTTAACAATTGAAATATGTCTATTCTATTAGAAGAGTCACACATTGAATTTTAATGTCAACCCTAGTATTCTTTAAGTGAAGCTTTAACAACGACTTTATTAAGAATAGCTCTGGTTCCTATAATAAATGAAATGACTACATACCCTCACTAATAAAATCCACAAAAATGTAGGGCGTAATAAAATATTAAGAAAAACTCAAAGATATGGCATTTGATAAGATGTTGCTATAGTTAACCACGACCATAAATTGGAAAAACTAATACATGAATAATCAGTTAATATCCAAATTCAAGACAAATTGGTTGACATGGGATAATAAAACACAGATGTCGAGACACATAATCAATACCTTTTATGGGAATTGGCAGTCACACGATGAAGATCATTGATGGAAGAAAAGGAAGAAGGCAAATCTATATGCCATTGAACCCGTTTTGGACCTCCCAAAACAACGATTGTTCTCCAATTAAACTCTATCTAGTGACAACTCTCCCAACAATGACGATTCTAGTAATGTTTTCTTCATTGGCTCGATCGGCGTCGCATGCGACATAATTCATCATGCACACAAAAAATTCACAAAACCTTCAAAATCTCAATCAACATCCACAGTCCCTAGTTTGCTAAACCAAATCACATTGTTTGGTAGATTAGAACAGAAAACACTATGGAATGTTTGTAAACAAATAATCTGAGATTACAATTACCAGTGAAAAGAAACCAGGAAAAAATTCGCTCAGCCAATTTAAGGCTCCATGTTCAATAGGCTGACAAGAGTTGACAACTCTATCAACAATTGAACTTTGATGTTAAAAATAGATAAATTGACATCCAAAGATAAGTGCGACTTCTTTGTTGTTATGCAAAGAGTTAAGTTATAAAGCCAAAATTACAACAAAATTAGCCATGAAGCTAATGCAGTAACATAAAAAGTAGGGTAAAGCTTGAACAAACATTTAATACTCTAATTGTTAACAACTCTAAATGGCCAACATTACAACAAAGTTTACCATGAATGTAAAGCAGTAACATAAAAAACAAGGTAGAACTTATATTCGGTGGTGAGTAATGTTAGATTATGATTACAAAGGCTAAAAATAATATCCAAGTTTCTACCTAACCAAAAAATGCCTAAGACTTAATCAAAACTAAGAAGATACGAAGCTCAATAAGACAAATTGGCCTAGATATACATTAGGCCAACTGAAAAACAAGTATACACGTCAATGTAAATCCTCATAAAATTCCTCTGAAATGATAGATGGCAGAATCTGTTGTTTAGACTTTTCACGTTTACACGTTTGTAAAGTGTCTTGGATTAGTAAGATATGACATTCCAAATTTCATGCAACTGTGACAATAGAAAAAATAGGTCATGTTACAACTTACTTACAGTTGCAACTTCTTAAGAAAAAGATGGAACAGTTAGTTGTGTCTAGAAGAAGAGACCATAAAGGAATTGGATGATTATAATTGAATTTAAATCTGATACTTAATTTTGCGGGTATGGGGAGTAGCCAAAATCAAGCCATGTGATAGGTGTTAAGTTAAATCCCTAAAACACCACTTCTTATATCTTTTGTAGATATTTTTATTTTCCCAAACTAATCATTTGAGTTTTTTATTGTCTTTGATTTTACACTTTTTGAGTCTAATACAAGTCTTTAAGTGTGTTGTTGAGTTTCTGCTATAACGGAGCCTTCATGCATTTCTTCTTAACTTTGGGCCATTCCCCTGTGACCTTGTAGGATTATTGATTGTTATTAATAGGGATGGTGATTTGCCTCGACCCGATGGGGAACCTAGTTCACCCGACCCGAACGGGAACGACGATTCCCCGCTAAGAAGGGTCCCGGGACCGGGGATCCCCGATAGACTCAAACCGGGCACGGGGCTGGGGACGGGGGATATTACTCAAACCGGGGCCAGGGATCCCCGGTAGAATCAAACTAAAGGTTACTTTTTATAGGGTTTGACCGGGTTTTGACCAGGGATTACTAGAATTTGACCGTGGACCAGGGCCGGGGCCGGGGCCGGGGGAGGTTATTACAAACCGGGGCCGTGGTCGGAGATTAAAAAACCCGCTCCATCCCTGCCCCGTTGCCATGCCTAGCTTTTAAGATGGAAATCCTATGATAAGCTACAAGATTGGCATTGGGCTTAACTTTTGGACTTTTTGGGCGAAATCCATCTTGAAGAATTAGAAGACTAGGGTTTCTCCCAACTTTATTTACTTCACCTTTTGAAAAGCTTGGGGCCTAAGCTTTTTGGTCTTGTATAAAGAAGTTGAAGTCTTTTGTTTTAGACACATACTTATATTTTAGAGTCTAATTGTAACTTAAATGCTTTGTAATTTCTCGTGCTTTGAAATACATACAAGTCGTAGCTTGTGTTCTCCTGCCTGAATTCTTAAATTAATTCAAGTACCTTCGATTTCCTTTGTTTATGTTAAATTTGCTTACTAAAGATTTATTGCTTCGTTTATCTTCAATTTCACTTTTACACTAGTCTTTTAAAATCGTAGAAATATATTTGATCTTAAATCCATTTGTGGCTCATGACTAGTGTCTAATTTGTTGAAACCATTATTCCCAAGTTTTATCTGACTGTTCATGGCTTACTTTAGAATGTTTGTTTTACTTTCGGGCTTCACTTTTAGAACAAAGTCGTAAACCTGTGGCATTACATTCGATCCTCACTCATTTTTGGCTTGTGGCTAGTGTCTAAATAATTGAAATATGTGTCTTCTAAGTGTTTATTGCAAGTACTCAAGTTTTGAAAGGGATACTTTTTGCACAGGTTACTAAATCCTACAAAACTCTACAACATTGTTCTTTATTTCTTACAGAACAAGATTGGAAATGCATGTTCCACCCCTTACCCCTGGAACTAAGTGGAACACCATTTGATGCACCAAAACACCCTTACACCTAATATCCTTTCTCCTTCAAGCCTTCACGCCTAAAGATCGACTCCTCTGGACTTTGCCTCCCTTATATGGACTTCTCCTCCCTCGGCGACTTCACTTTTTCTATAGAAATCGAAATCGTTCAACAAGGTAATCGATCTATTCTCTCTCCTTCAATGGACCAATTGACTTCTCTCTGGACCATCGATCTTTTACTTAATCAATATTGAATCTCCCTTTGGCGACTGTAAACCATCGATTTTTGACTTAATTGATATTTAATCCAACCTTTGGCGACTGGAAACCATCGATTTTATAAATGTAAACCTTTGAATTGATTTCTCTATTGGATCATCGATTTTTGGCCATTGGAAACTTCACTCCTATATAAATCAATTTTCCTGGTTTGTGATTACATAACTCGATTTTTTGGTCACTGTGTTGCTCCACTAATTTTGTTCATGTTTTAACACCATTAATCCACCTTTCTTGAGAAAAACGATTTTTTTGCCAACTGTGTAGTTGTGACAAGATACCATTTGACAAGAAATTGATTATATTTGAATCCAACGCTTGTGATTCTTGTTAGCAATTTTTGATTCTTGTACTCTTAAGTAAAACTCTGAAGAATGACTTCAGACGCGTACTCTTGAAAATAACTCTGAAGAATGACTTTAGACACGTACTCTTGAAATAACTCTAAACCATAACTCTGAAAAATAACTTTGAAAAATGACTCCTCAGACTTGAATTTAGAAAGACATTATGTTCATATGTAAAGTTGATAACCACATATATACACGTAACAAAAAACTAGGTATGTACAGATTACCAATTATTTAAAAAAAATTGAATAGTGTTCAGAACTGAACACATGAACATTGTTCCTAAGCCTTCTTTTGAGATCTTCTTTTTTAAAGCAAAAGGGAAAAATATATTGCAAATAAGAACTAGCGAGGTGCTAAAAGGTACAAGTTACGAACAAAAGTTACAGAAGAATTCAACCGAACTTCCCAACAAAAAACACTCTCAATTTTAGATCTAGACTTGACCCACCAAAAAGCAAAGTAGTGGATAAGATTTGCAATCTCCTTACCACTCTTCTTTTGAGATCCTTACGATTTTTAAGATCCGTAAGATCTAATATGAACCACAAGTTATATTAAATTAAGAGATCAATTAGAAAATTCATTATTTTACTAAACTAAAGCTTAATGTTATTTCTGCAAACTGCAAACAAATGAACACATTGTCAACATTGAACAATGCAACAAGGCTAAAATGAACCTAGATTTTGTGAACACAATATGAACACCAAGTAACATACACACATAATTAAACAAAGTACATACATTGTGAACACCAAGTAATCCAACAAACATACAACTAAAATTTGTGAATTTTTCACGTTGTGAAAATATGAAATATTCAAAAAATTATGATTTTAAGATGTATTATTACAATCAGATATATAATAAATTAACACCAAAATACAACAATTCAAATTGTTCACCTTATGAACACCTTATTGACCAAGCAAAATTAGACTTTTTCACCTATGAACACCTTGTTCTATAGTAAATATATGAATTAGTAATAATAAACTAATGATATATTCAACCAAATTAATATCAAAATATTGTTCCTGCAAAAAACTAAAATGGAATACATGTTATAAATTAGATAAATAAAATTAAATTGAGATTCATGTTATTTTAGGAAAGAATATAAATAGGCAAATAAATAAAATATTTTAAGGAGTTGGGAAAAAATCAAATTACCATGTTACCCTAACATATTGAAAAAATAAATAAAATCGATTATATGAAATGAACGGTTTAGAATGCATCTCACATATATTAGAGTTCTTAAATAATTAAACACACACATATATACATACATATATATAATATATTTTAAATGCAACCATGTTCATTTGTATAACCAATCCAATCCATTAATTCAGTTTTGATATTTATGGAAATGATGGGGAGTTCATTTATTATTATTTGAATATTTATGGAAAATGACTACATTTCATTAATTATGATAAATACTTTATATTAGGAAACAATCAAAACTTTTATGAAATTGCATATTCATCAAATTAAATAGACGGTTAAGATTGAGTTGTATTGGTTGTACAAATGTAAATGGTTGCATAATAACTCACCTATATATATTTAAATTATTTCCTACAAAGAAACTTTGAAATAAATAAACTACGCAATCAAAGAAAGAAACAAAGAAGAATTTTAACATTCATGCTAAATGATATGAATCCAAAAACCATTACCATCACTGTTTGGTACAGTAAACAAACAATAGAAGCCTGATCTAAAAAATATTTATTTTATCAACTTTGCAATAATTAAGCTAAATACACGAAACACTTGAGAGTAGTGCTTAATGGATCCAACAGAATTGAAATTGAACATACCCACTAGAGAACGTTATTGGATCTCCTCGACAAAGCATATAAAGGGTTCTTTACCTTTCCACCACATGTTACAAAATTCTATATTCCTGTTACTAATATATATATATATATATATAATAATACTTTATTGAAAATCATACCTTTACTAAAATATATGTAAAATTTCTTTAAACCCCATAAAACTAAATTATAAGCAAATGATAAACCCCCATCCATTTACCTAGTTTTCTGAAATTCTTAAATATAATTAGTTTTAAAATAAAATAAATTATATAAAAAATGGATTTTAATTTGATATACTTATATTGTTATATGTTTTTCACCTTTTTAACATGGTTTCTAAAATTTCAATCATGAATATAATTACATAAGAGTATATTCAAGCTAAATCTTTTACGATATTATAAAATATTTACATAATTCTAAAATTCAAATTTATAATTTAATATGGGAAAATTGTACTAAAGTGGAACCAACTTTCACCTAATTTCTATTTTGGGGAACCAACTTTTAAAATCGTCATTTTGGGGAACCAACTTGCACCTGATTGCTATTTTGGTGAACCAACTTTCAAAATCATCATTTTGGGGAACCAACTTGCAAAATAATTATAGAAAAATAACTAAAATTCGTTTTTTTCAAAAATTAATGCAATATAATCTATTTTTCATTTCAAATCTCGTTTTTTTTAATTCAGATATCAAATCGAACATTTAAAAAAAAATCCAAATTACCACAATAAAAATTGTTTTTTACTAATGCAAAAAAAATTAATTGATGCAATAAAACCTAAATATTAATTATCACATTCAATATTTTTATATCTAACCAATCCGTATCAATTAATTTTTTCCTATTAAATTGATTTTTTTTTGCATTGGTAAAAAACAATTTTTATTGTGGTAATTTAGATTTTTTTTAAATGTTCAATTTGATATCTGAATTAAAAAAACAAGATTTAAAATGAAAAATAGATTTTATTGCATTAATTTTTGGAAAAAAACGAATTTTAGTTATTTTTTTTTATAATTTTGCAAGTTAGTTTCTCAAAATAGGAATCAGGTGCAAGTTGGTTCCCCAAAATAACGATTTTAAAAGTTAGTTCCCCAAAATAAAAATTAGGTGAAATTTGGTTCCATTTTGATACAATTTTCTCTTTATTATTATATATGTATAACTTTTTTAAAACTCTATTTTTTAAAATCATTAAACAAACTCATAGCAAAATAATAAACATACTAAATTTAGAATAAACCTTAAACTGATAATCAATTGAAAACTTTTTCGTCCTCTTAAAAAATATACAAAATTATAAAATAAAATCATGAGGAAATTATGAAATAAATTGAACCATAAACCAAAACTAAGAGTTCCATTATCAAGATACATTCCGTTACATATTAAATGAATAATACATTTATAATATAACCATAATTAATAATCATTTTCCATTAACAACCTTTTTGGAAGAAATTATGTTTGCTATATGCCTGAAATTAAATAGGGTTTCGTCCATTGGGTAAAGCATGCACATGGGAAAAATCAAGAAAAAGGTGGGAGTTTAGTGATAGATTCATTAGCTGATGACGTACTTCAAAACCAGGTGGTATTGTAAAACCAGAAGGATAGCAAAGGTTGTGTGTCAAGTGCTGATTGGTTGTTGGGGTTGTGAAGTTACTGTGAATGCTGTCAAAACCCTGCGAGCACCGTATCTTAATAATAATATTAATTAATTGAGCTTTCGTGTCAGTGGTTTGTTGGTGAGGTGTCAACGTAAGGTTGACAAGCAGCACAGCCGATGATTATCTTGATGCATCTTTTTTAGCGTCTCTATACAAATAATAGTAATTGTACTTTGACCTTTTACGACTTCGGCTGTTCTACGTGTCTGTTTTCTATAAGCCAACCCATTTCAGCTTGTCTGGTGTACATGAACCCTAGCACCTTTGAAGAATAAATAATTTACATCAGAATCAATGATAGACTTTAATAAGAACTACTAGAATGAGCATATATAAACGCATCCGATTACCTACATTTTTATCAATTAATCACATATAAAGACCTATATAAGAATTAATATACACTAATTTCTAGGATACATTATATGAAAAACTAACGTATTTTAACTTGATATCTATTTTAGGTAACGTATTTTTAGAACTTTCATTTTGGTATCTATATATGTAAAGTTTTTAAAAATTTAAATATCTGGATAACTGGTTGAAATATTAACCAGTTACCATGTTGATGAGACGAGTGATGCGATATCCAACTCAGTATTACTTGCTGAAGCATTAACCAACCGGATACCATATCATTTGTGACATCAGCATGGTAACCAGTTAATGCTTCAATCGGTTACCCAGATGCTTAAATGTTTAAAACCTTACGTCTTAAATATCAAAATGAAAGTTTTGAAAATATGTTATCAAAAATAGAAATCAAGTTAAATTACGTTATTTTTTCATAATTTTTTTTATTTTATGTTTCAACATTTTTGTCCTTATTTATACCTCTTCTATTTATAGGAAAAAATTAATCACTTTGATGTTATACCTAAGTTGTGTAAGCAAAATCATTTAAAGAATTTAAAAGCTACGAGATACATGAAAATTTCTATCTTAAAGTTTTATATATATATATTTTTTCCGTTTAAATACAATAATTAAAATATTAGTTGATATATATTTGTTTCATATGTATTCGTTTTATAACGTAAAACATTTTTTTGTGTACTTTATGTTTCACAAACATGTCAAAAAGGATACTCGCACGATACAATAAGATACATCTCGATTTTAATGTTTCGTTTTCTTATGTGGCTTTTTGAAAAATCGATAATATTTTTATTTTTGAATAAAATATAAATTTGATAATATCATAAAAATTTGAAAAAAATATATTGATGTTAGTATAAAGTTAACTATTTAAAATCTCTCCTTTTTTTTGGTAATTTTCTTTAATTTAATTTATGTTTAATAACAAAGTAATTTATTTTTGATTCAATAATATATTTTTTATAAAAATAATAATTAAGTATTATGTTAGATCTGTATGATTATTATAATTATATTTTAATTTTTTTATATTTAAAATAAAATGTTTATCATATATTTAGTTATGTTTATCCGCAGTTAGTTATACAAATTCAAAAATGGAGTTTTAATAATTTGTACTTACGTAAAATTTGTTTGTAATCTTAAATATTAAGTAATATTTATCAATAAACAATACTTGATGTATAAAAAATTTCTTTTTAAATTTTTGTTAAATGTATTTTTATATAATATATATATATATATATATATATATTAGGTTTCAGTGAAAATAAGAGTTACAATGAGAATCTTATGAAGAATCTCTATCTTTGGTAATTTAATTGAAAAGTTCCACTAGATCACTACTAATGAAAAATATCGAATCAATTCCTTTTTGAAGCGTAATCAATTCCTTTTTGAAAAATATCGAATCAATTCCTTTTTCAAGCGTAAGTTTAAGATTAGAAATGATCAAGAGTCCAAATTAATTCTTACACTTCTTATTTTAACTTTTATTCTCACACGATTGTTCGTATATTTATATATATATATAGGGAGAGAGAGAGAGACACTACAATTTAATCGGGTTTATAGGACGCTCCCAATTTCTAAGCGTCCTGATAGACCTCATTATAGGACTTTGTTTATATGATCAAAAACTAAAATGTTATATCTAAAAGCGTTGTAATAAGTTTATATGACGTTTTTTGACGTCTTAATAAGTTTTTTAGGACACTTTTAATATAAAATATCCAATTAGCAATTTTATAGAACGCTATTTGAAAAACCGTCCTATAAAAACAAGTGTCTTGTAAAAAATTAAGTTTATAGGACACTTTTTATAAAGTTGGTAATGCTACGCTTTGCATTAAAATGTCCTAAAAAAATTGTTAAGAGGCCCAAAAGCGTCATATAAATATATTACAACGTCTTTAGATAGGATGCTTTATATTTTGGTCCTATAAATTAAGTCCTATAAAACAGTCTATTGAGACGCTTAGAGATTGGAGGTTCCTATAAACTCAATTTCATTGTAGTGTGAGAGAAAGAACTTAGTTTAAATGTTAAAACAAATTATTGTGTTAACTTTGTAAACCTTTTAGACCAATCATAATCTATCTTAGTATTAGATTCTCTATTATCTAAAAATTTAATATTAAGGGTACATGGGTAATTTCTTTTGTGATTCCTATATCATTAATTGAGAGTTACAAGATACATAAAATCTTATGATTTTGTATTTTTTTTAAGATTGATATTTAGATTTTTTTATTTTTTGATATTGATCTTCCATTTTTAGTATTTATAAATTTGTGATTGGTGGAGGAGATCCACTAGTAAAGTGTTTGTTATCTTTCAAACAATTATGGATAAAGACATTGGAAAACAACACGACAAAATTGAGAAGTTTAAAATTGTGTATAGTGACAGTCGAAGTTCGAGATCGGAAAGTGAAGTAAATAATCAAAACGAGTGTCGTTAATTACGAAACAAATTGACATATATGACACACATTGACATATATGCACCCATATGAACACTTGTGACAATTATGAACCCAAATTAAACATATATGTGAACAGTTGTGGCAATTATGGATACAAATTGAACATATATGAACACTTGTAGCAATTATAAAAACAAATCCAGTATATATGTGAACACTTGTGGCAATTATGAACATAACTTGAACATATATGATTTCTAATGTTTCTAACCAATGTCATTGAATGCACATTATCTTTCACATAAATAACCTTCAGCAATTATGTTCGTTTGTGAGATTACACATTTAATAAATTAAATTTATAATATGATTAATCTCAACCCTTTATTTTAAAAATCAATGGTCATGATTAATTCATAAAGTTAACACTTGGGATCACGTGAGACTAGACTGTTTTCGTGAGACAGGTTTTTTACACTTGATTCAACAACAAAAGGCTGTGAAGGTAACCTTCACAATGTTTTTTTTCTGTAAAAGTTCAGCTTCTTTTTACCTTTACAGCGTTTTACTGTGAAGTTTCAAGTGTAAAAATGGGTCTCACGTGAATCGAACCCTATGTATATATATATAGTTTTACATACAAATCAATTTCAACTGTCCATATCGTATAATGAATATTTGGTTTTATAATTAAATATTTCAATTATTTTCTAAAATAAAATTTTGATGATAATAAATGAATCTTAATAATATAATGTAAATACTTAAATCATAAAAAATAAATCGTTATCATTTCCGTAATATCTCAATTGATTATTTATATAAATGACATGGTTTGTATTTGAAACTCTTCGCTCTCTCTTTCTCTCTCAATATATATACACACACATTACGTTTTTGATAATTTTTTAAAACATGCTTTAGTTTTTTTTCCAAATCCATATTTCGGAAAAGTTTGAAGATTTTAATATGTGAAACATGAATTACGAATTATGAAATACGAAGATATGAAACATGAAACACGAATAATGAAACATGAAGGTGCAATATGAATTATAAAATACAAAAATATGAAACATGAAACACGAAAATCATGCAACATGAAACAAAAAATTAAGAAACATAAAACACAAAAATATGAAACATGAAACCGCAAATAAAAATATGAAAAAATATTAATGAATAAATAAACATTTAAACTGTTATAAAAAAATATCGCATACCTTTAATTGTTACTGGAAATAAAAAATAAATATTCAAAAATAACTAATTTACTTTTTTCAACTATAATTTGAATAAGATCTATTAATGGTTTTTTCCTTAACATAAGTAATCATGAAATCACTAGTAAAGATAGCTTTGGAAAGTTTATAAGAATGATGTGCTTTGGAATTTTTTTTTGTCCTTCAAGTAACTAAACCAACAAGAAAATTATTCATGTTCGTTAATTTGTTAAATGGAATTCCCACTGAATGGTTCACTGAACATTTGGTCCGTCTAATGTCTTAATTTTAATAGGGATTATGTTAATGTTGATGGACAATTGAGTCGTAAACTTTCTTCCATTGCCTCAGGACATTTGGACGCACAGAAGAATATTGCTAAAAATAATTGAATTGATATTTATTCGGTTATTGAACAAACATATGATTGAATTTTTATTTTTATTTAATGGAGATTACCAAAAAATTAATAACGACAAGAAATAGTACCCAAGGGATTTTTGACAAAATAATTACTAATGGCTTTTGCTCTTCACAATCAATTGATAATGGATCTAGGGGTACTATACTAAGTATTTGAAATACGTAGGTTCAAGTCCTCTTCAAGGATACTATTGAGAATGCTCATTGGATGAGCAATGAGCAATTTAATCAGAGAGCTCGGTGGAAAAGCATACAATAACTTCGGAAGAATTGAACGAGGAGTCATATGAGGTGAAAATCTCATGTACCTCTAGTAAAATGATCGTCTATAACCCAACAGATAAAATACATTATTGCAATCTATCATATAAACAAGAACCATCGGCCATCCTTTGACGAACTTGTCGCAATTTTTATTTTCAAAAGCACAACATTACTAAATTTAGTGGCAAATTTCATTGGTGAAAAATTTCAGTTAAATGCATCGACCAAGTTTTTCCTGACTTTTTTTTCCCATCAACGATCAATCAGTGTGCCCTTTACTGAAGGATTTCATTGGTTTTGGCTGTCAATGATGGTCGGTTTACGAGTATATAGTGTCCCTAATACTGCCACCTCGTGACTCCACCTAGTCTTTGTAGTTGAAATTTTATGCTATTGTCAATCCACCTAGTGTTTTGGAGCCTTGTTTTGAATCAAATATCTTAAAAGACAAACTAACTAATCCCAACCGCGCGAGAAGTGATTTTCTTTTTGAAAAGTTAACGATCTATAATATAAATATTAATTATAATTACAAAAAGAGAAGGTGAGATAGATGTATAGATTGGGGATTTTTCAAAATAGCCTGGGTTATCAATGAAAACCAGTCTACTTAGAGACTTTCTATAAACTGTAATCTGTTAAAATCATTTCTGGTTTTTACTTTGCTTCGGTGCGCTATATCTTTCAACAGTTTTGTTTGTTAAATCGGAATTCAGCAGATTGCAATGAACATATAGTAATAAAAATACAAGAAGTTGTCAAAACAATATGTTTCCAACTAATTCATAAAAAGAAATCCATGGACGTGTCTATCAGCTTTATAATATATGATCATCTCTATGATACTATGTTGATGCTAGGCTTCAGAGGAGCATATTTTCGACATTCCAACAACCTATCTCTTTTATCTTTTATTAGGTTTTTAGTAAAATAACCCACCAAAAAATAGATTTAAAATTGATCGATTCTTTGTTTCCCCACAGCTTTGGCATGGATGCCTCTATTTATCTATTTTATGCTTCCTTTGTACTGCAATGACACCAACAGAAGCATATACCAGCACGCAAGATGATGATGAACTAAGCAAATCACACAAAAAGGACACTCGCCATGGATCCACTGTTCACCACCAAAGCATATCGCACTGAAACTAAAGGGCTAATATCACAAATGATAACCCTAAGAGTTCGACCATGAACACAATAAAAGAAGTCTCAGTATCAAATCGACAGTCCCTTTCCACAAATTTGTACTGTTACATTACATTTCATTAATTAAGCTCGAGCAAGTACTTCAGCTTCAGGTGTCCACTAGGGATACTTCTTTGCTATGATACAAGAACAATGCAAAGTAGTACACAAACTACACAATACCAATTTATTTGTTTTTTTATTCAACACAATTTTTGCAGCATCAGATAACTACTTTATTGAACCAGAATCAAGAAAATATACTATGCAGATCTATAATATATAAGATTACTGAGGATCTTCTTTGGTTGATCATTAGTTAAAGCATCCACCCTGGTATAACTCCATTAGCATTTTGTGATGTACTTGGAACATCCATTTCATCATTTGGTGCCTCATTGGTGTAGCTGAAGTGCAAAAATAGTTGGAGAAGTATCTGTCAGCAAATTCAGATTATTGAACAATAATTATTGGACGTTTAATAAGTAGATGAAATGTACCCAATTTGCAAATTGTTATTGCAACCAAGATGGTGGAAATGACCCTCCTGGTGAGCAGGCAGTGGTCTGTTCTCGAAGTTGCGGTCATGGGCTTCCCATGATAATTGATAGGCTGCAGTGCTTTCTTCCAACTACCAAAAAATAAATTACGTTATATGTAAATTCATTTGTGGATGGGCCTCAGTCATGCTCGACAACAATCACGTGTAATTGGTAGATAAATCTTTTTTTAGAAGGCCAATTTAACTTTTAAACCAAAATTCAGTTGATTCACCCTTTCGCACACAAAAGACAGTAGGCATTAATATTGCATGGCTGCAGCCCAGATCGAACCTTTCACTATATACAAACTTTTTCTAGGTTCGAATCCTACTAGAGGTCTAGTAGAATCAGAAATTATTGAACAAATAACAAGATCTTAATTTTTTTCCTCAATTTCCAGAATTTGACATTGAAATATGGGGAATAACAATTAGGGTTTCATTCATACCTTACTCCTTAGGGACTTGTTAACTTCCAACAGTGATTGTTCCTGGAACACATTAAAAGTTAGTGTTTTTCTTCTCTAGCTTATTTAATTGAACCCAAATTAGATCATATATAATAATATGTAATGAAATTTATGAGTGGTCACCTGGAATTCGTCCACAGTGCTTACTGTTAGGACGGTACCAAATTAGATCTATATAATAATGTGATGAAATTTATGAGAGTGGCCATCTGGAATTCGCAATAGGACATGCAATGGATCTAAAACAAACAATTCTTAACATAGACCGTACTGCTTCACTTTATATAAAACACAAGAATGCTGGAGTAGATCATATGCAAACCCTTAGCATCTATCATACACCATTCTCATTTTGGAGGACTTCAAAGAGGTCTCTTTCCTGGCCACAGAATTCTAGCCAACCCTGCCCTATATCTAATATCTCTAGCGACTTAACTCGTTTTTGCATTAATGATTACCACCAATTAGCAGTTGTCTTTGTCTCAATTAGTACTTTGAGAGTTTCTTGAAACAATAGCAATAATAGTCTAAGGTTCAAGACTTGCAGTTAACGGTGATGTTTCAAGAAAAGATACCATACGAGTCAAAGTTATAAAGGTTAAATGTAGCGTGTATATTAGTCCAAACCCTATAGAATGTAATAAGCATATAAGGGTAGCCAGTGAGAGAATAAATATTTTGGAAAAAATAAACAATAATATACATATATAGACAATAACCATTTACAAACTTAATAAACCGTAAATACTTACAAAACAATTGCATGTGTTATTTCACACATAAAACAACACGTGTGGAAATGCAGTAGTGTTTCATTCAAGGACTGTTTTGTATATGGAAAAGAAACAATCAATGTATAAGTATTGCATTTGGATGCTGGTAACCGATTTTAAGTTTCTATGAATTATAAAGTGTAAAAGAAAGAGGTTATATATATATATATATGTGTGTGTGTGTGTGTGTGTGTGCGTCTTTTTTTTTGGGATCTAGGATCATATGCGCTGGTTCTTGGTCTCTACCCTAAATCTTATTTCGATTAAAAAATTAAAGAAAATATTTATCTTATTCGAGTTTTTGCAAGAAAAGATTGGCATCTTACTTGTAATTGTATAATGTCATCATCTGTAACGCTCCACCTTACTGGTCCCACAATTATCATAAGAGAAGTAAGTTGCATGTCCCATGGACACATGAATGGTGCCTACCCTCAATTCATTTTGCATGTATTCCCACCTTTCTTACCCACTATGCTAATTGTTAAAGCCGCATGAACATCTAAATAGTAGTTGACAGTGGTACATTTAGCAGATTATAGGGATGCATTTAGCCCATCCCTACCCCAATAGAAAGAACTTAGTGGCTCAAAATAGACGATCTATTACGACAATGGGAGTGAAAACTGTTCGGGAGAAAACTCAAAACACAAAGAACACTTCTTTCTTCAACTTTATTCAAGCAACTCTCTTTGTAAACCCATTGATCTTTGTTTTTCACTTGATAATTACAAACTCAAAGGACCATCTATCTATAGATGAGAGGATCGATCTCAATCACATATCATCTCCCTACTAATTGGTAACACAATTTCCATTGCAAACTTAATAAATAGAAAGACTCTAGATTTTCGTAACTTAATTTCTAGATAATTCTCCATAACAAGAGTTTATACTTGGGCCCCCATAATAACAAATTGATAATCCAACACCCCCTTTAAACTTGTTTTACAAGTCCATTCTAACTTCTAAGTCTTTCAAAATATTCAAACTTGAGCAGCTTGGTGAAGATATTTGTAGTCTGATCTTGAGACCTTACAAACTTCAACACAATCACGGAACACTGGGTTTTTTTGCTAATGCAATAGTTGACTTGTTGTCAACGCAAATCTTTCTTGGCCCTTCTTAAATCAAACTAATATCCTTTAACACATTTCTAAGCCAAACTGCATGATATACACATGAACTAATAGCTACATATTCGGCCCCATAAGTGAACAATGTGACGATTATCTACTTCTTTGATACCCATGTAAAAGTTGTATCTCCGATGAAAAACACACACCCGGTTGTGTTTTTTTTATCATTTATATCTCCACGCCAATCACTATCGCTATAACCATCAAATTTGTATTCATTTGAAGCCGAATAAAATAAGCCAAGATCGATTGCACCTTTAAGATACCGAAGAATCCTTTTGGCAACCTGGAAATGGATAGTTGTTGTCGACTCCATATAGCAATTAACAAGTCTAACAACATACAAGATGTCTGGTCTTGTACAAGTTAAGTAGCTCAAACTTCCAACTTGGCTCTTGATACATGTTGGATCCACTTTTTGTCCTCCTTCATTCTTGGACAACTCCATGTCAAATTCTGATGGAGTACTTATCAACTTACATTTCTTCATTTTGAACTTCTTAAGTATTTCAAGTGCATTGTTTCTTTGGGAGATAAATATACCTTCCTCGTTCCGCTTAACTTCAATCCCAAGACAGTAAGTCATTAAGCCGATGTCAGTCATCTCGAAGTCCTTGGTCATTGTATTCTTGAATTCTTCAAACAAGCTTGGATTACTCTCTATGAAAATTAAAATCCTCCATGTACAAGCAAACAATTAAAATGTCTCCATATTTGACTTTTGTGTAAAAGGCATGTTCATGAGGGCATTTAGTGAAACCCTTGTCCAGGAAGTAAGCATCAATACGACTGTTGCATGCTTATGGTACCTGCTTTAGGCCGTAAAGAGCCTTCTTTAACTTTTGGACCTTATCTCCATTTTCGTTAACTTCATAGCCCAATGGTTGTTGAATATAAACTTCTTCTTCAAGTAATCCATTTAGAAACGCCGACTTCACATCCATCTGATGATCATCCAATGGTTTTGAGCAGCCAATGAAATAATAAGTCTAATTGTCGCAAGTCGAGCAACGGGCACAAATACTTCATCATAATTGATTTTGGATCTTTGACTATAGCCTTTTGCAACTAATCTTGTTTTGGATTTTTCAATTTCTTCTTTTGCATTCTTCTTTGCATTGTAAATCCACTTGACACCAATTGCTTTGTGCCCCTTAGGAAATGAAGCTAATTCCCAAGTCTCATTTTTCACAATTAACTTTTTTCTACATCCATTGCACATCTCCACTTTTCCACCTTTGTTGCTTCCTCAAAACTTATCGGTTTATAATCAGCATATAGACATAAAAACGTGACATCATCCATCGGCTTTGTAGCATCATAAAGATCAGCTATACTCCTCATACTTGGAGTTCGTTCACTCGAACTTCAACTTGAAAACGAGTCTTCATGTGCATCTGATGTTCGTGAAGTAAGTAGGGTAACAAGTTCTTGTTGGGATATCTTCATATTGCTCAGTTGGTGCTTCCTCGTTTTCTTCAAATTGAAAAAGGTATAACATCCTTGTCAAGTCCATAATCCCATTCTCTGTCCTTATCAAAAACAACATCTCGTCTGATTACTTTCTTCTAAATACTTGGATTATACAACTTGAATCCTTTCGAGCTAGTATCAAAGCCGATGAAGATGAAATTTTCACTCTTATCATCTAGCTTTGTTTATCATACATACGGTATTTGAACATGGGAAACACTTCCAAAAACTCTAAGATGAAAAATACTTGGGTGTCTGCTTCTCCATGCTTCTTATGGTGTCATTCCCCAAACAGTTCTTGTTAGAGAACAATATGAAAGATAGAATGCACATGCCTCGACCCAAAATTCTTTTGGCAACTTCTTGCTTTTGAGCATGCTTCTTGTCATATCGAGGATTGTTCAATTCTTATTTTTGGCAACACCATTTCTTAGGGGGGATCTTGGAATTTTCAAAGATCGACGAATTCCATTTTCTTCACAAACTCTTGAAACTCCTTTGAGGTGAACTCTCCTCCTTGATCATATCTCATTGCCATAATCTTGCAGCTACTTTCTTTTTCCATAATGGCTTTGAACTTCTTAAACACTTGGAAGACTTCTAATCAAGAAATACACCCAAGTTTTTTCTTGAATAATCATCAATAAACGAGAGAAAGTAATTACTTTTACCGAGAGAGTTTGGTTTGATTGGACCATATACGTCCGTATGAATAAGTTCAAGTGGCTTCCTCGCTCTTGACTCTGTATCCTTCGAAAAGCTTTTTTTGAATTGTTTCCCAAGTAACCGCCCTTCATATAGTTGCTCGGGTTGGTTGAGATGGGGCAATCCCTTCATCATTGCCCTTTTGAATAATAACTCCAAACCTTCAAAATTGAGATGTCTGAATCTAAGATGCCATAGCCATAATGCATCTTTCTAACAAGCCTTCAAACATTTTGCAACATCTTTTTGAATGTTTAAAGAGAACATTCTATTTTCCGAGATACACCTTTTCTATTAGGTTCCTCCCAATCTCTTATAATGAGATTACAATCCATCATGTGAATTTTGTAGCCCTTTTCTAAGAGTTGTCCCATGCTCAAAATATTACTTTTCATATTGGGGACATATAGACATTTGAGCTTAAATGATGGCTATCATACTTGGCACGAAAGAGAATATCACCTTCTCTCTTAATGATACTTTAGAATTATCTCCTAACGTGACATTGCCAATACACGACTCATTAAGCTTCATAAACATGTTTCTCTTTCCACACATATGGTTTCTAGCACTGGTATCGAGATACCATATATTTTCATGGTCTTCGATGCTATCTTTGTGTGTTAGTTGTAACGTTCCTCTTTCCTTGGCCTTTACCTCCGCCATAATTAGCTTTCTCTTTAGGTTTATAGCTCGGAACTCTACACTCTAAAGCATAATGCCCGTACCTTTGACAATTGTAGCATTGAACTTGAGATTTGTCAAACCTCAAGTTTGAATAACTTCCTCTTCCATGACCTCTTGATGAGCTTTCTTCCTAGCCCAACCATGTCCACAACCACGGCCTCGTCCTCGACTATTTTGGATTTTGTCATGCCATTGATTGCCTTCTTTCTCCTTGAGTTGTAACTTGAAGAGTTTCTCAGTGATCCCATGTTTTTCTTCGTAAGCTTGCAACGATCCTTCTAGTTGCTCGATCATCATTTCTGCCATATCTTTAGTTTCTTCAATCTCTCCACAATAAACTTAAACTTGGGATCTAGTGAATGAAGTATCTTATCCATGATTCTCACATCTTACAACTTTTCACAAATGTTCTTATATTGATTAGAGACCGCTTATACTCTTGCTACATAATCTGAAATAGACTCGGATGACTTCATATGCAACGATTCAAGTTATCCTCTTAATGTTTGAAGACCTAACTTTTTCACTTGTCCGACTCCTTTATGGGAAGTTTGTAACTTTTCCGATGCTATTTTGGCAGATCTTGCACTTGAAACCTTCTCGAAGCCATCATCATCTAAGGCTTAGTAGAAGAAAGAGAGTTTTCTTGTCCTTGTTTCTCATATCTTTTAAATTATCCTTTTGTGCATTGCTTGAAGTGGCCTCATTTTCAGGCTCAATAAAGCCTCTCGCTATCATGTGCACCCAATTGAGCTTTCATCTTGTTAACCATACTTTTGATTAATTTCTTGAATCCCCAATTAGTATGATGAAGAGAAATTCTTTTCTGACGTAGAAGATCGGTCTAAGCTGCAATCACAGAGCATAATAAGAATTCTCTAAACCAATACCATCACCATAGCTCTTTGTTGGAGAGAAAACTCAAAACACAAAGAAACACTTCTTTCTTCAAACTTTATTCAAGCAACTCTCTTTATAAACTCATTGATCTTTGTTTTTCACTTGATGACTACAAACCCAAAGCATCACCTATTTATAGGATGAGAATCAATCTCAATTACATATCATACCCCCTATTAATTACAACACAATCTCTAATGCAGACTTAATAAATAAAAAGACTTTAGATTTTCATAACTTATTTTCTAGATAATTCTTCATATCAAGAGTTTATACTTGTGCTCCCATGATAATAAGTTTATAATTCAACTAATCTATTTTTTGAATTGAGTATTTTTTTTAGACTATACATCAAAAGATACAATGATTACTATGAAACAAAAAAGCATAAGCTTAATTAAACTATTATAACTTTATTAAATACAAGTTTAATTTTCAAAAGCAAATAAAAACAACTAATAATGCATGTACGGATGGAGTTGATATTTTGTGGGGATTACCTTCTGTTGTAAATCTGAAAGTTGGTCAAGCATATGCTGATTCTACAATTAACATTTGGACAACGTCAATACTATGCCCAAGAAAAAAGAGAAGGCACAAGAAACCTTGAAGTCTAGTACCCATTGAAATTGATGTACCTTGGTCGACCGGACTTGCCTGAGTGACGAATCCAGTTGACGCTCAAGCTGGTCAAGTTCCTTTGATCCCAACCGCTCTAATTCTTCTCCAAGATAATGCCTGTGTGGACAATATATATTCATTAGTTAGTAACAAGATCCTAACAATAAGGATATATAAACATAGGATGGACCCCAAGGAGGAGACCTGCCATATGTAGGAAATTGGTCGAAATAGCCATTTCACCCTCCTAAATTGGCATTCTAGTTATTCCTCTCCTTGAATTATTCAAATGTCACTACCTACGCAAGTCCCACCTCTCACACTTGCGGACCTAGCTAAAAGACAAAAAAATGCAGATTCAACCCAGGTCCGCGATTGTGACGGTACCATTTGCTAACCTAGGTTGAATTTGAATTTTTTTGTCTTTTAACTAGGTCCGCAAATACGGCTGCAAACGAACCGAACGAACATGAACAGAGACTTGTTCATGTTCGTTCGTTTAACTTAACCGAACAAACGAATGAACACGAACGGTAAACGAACGAAAATCTTTGTGTTCGTGTTCGTTCGTTTAGAAATCAGGTGTGTTCGTGTTTGTGTTCGTTTATGTTCGTTCGTTAACATGCTAAACGAACGTAAACGAACGGGTTAAACGAACATAAACGAATGGACTAAACGAACATAAATAAACATTATTTGAATTCAAGTAAATAAACAAAAGATTATATATTAAATTTAATATATACACGAACATAAACGAACAAATATAAATGAACGTAAACGAATGGTAAATGTACGAATGTTCACGAACATAAATGAACGAACGGGACTCTTGTTCATGTTCGTTTGTTTAACTAAACGAAGAAAAAAAATTGTTCATGTCCGTTCATTTATTAAATAAACGAACATAAACGAACTTCCCGCCGAACAGTTCATGAATGGTTCGCTGCACGTTCGGTTCGTTTACAGCCCTATCCGCAAGTGAGGGAGGTGGTAGTGACATTTGAACAAATCAGGAAGAAAAATGACTAGAAAACCAATTTATATGAAATGAATATTATTTTGACCGATTTCCCGCCATATGTTTCATGCTAGATTTAGTTCATGCAAAATAATTCAGCCTCCTAGATCTCCCATTATATATCCATCAATCACATGTACATTATGAATAATAAATGCATAGAGTCCCTGGATGTAACCAAAAATACCTCTGAGATTGTTGCTGGATATCAACTTTGGCTTTAAGCTTTAAATATTCCTGGTAGCTGCTCTGCAAGGTTCACGCCAATAATTAGTCATAGTATTTATTATCTCTGTAATAAAATCGGGTTTATATGATATAAAAAATGTTTAAATGTCATAATAGATTTCTTTATAAGACTTAAGGTTATTACAACCGAACAATTATGCGTCTTGTGTAAAGCGTTGCAAAAAGTTAATTGGACGCTTTTGGAGTCTAGTTTTAACAAGTTTTTCAGGATACTTTAAAAATAAAATGTCGTATTAACTTTTTTACAGGATATCTTTTTTTCTATAAACATGTATTTTTTAAAACACTTTTGTAATCAATATCATATAAACAAATAGTAGAACGTTTTATTTCAAAAAGTGTGCGGTTACCAAAAAGTGTTACTTTAACTATTTGACTGGAAATAAAATAAAACTAATATAAGAAGACCCAATACACAGTAGAGCAAGATTCAAGATAGAACCGCTACCTGTGCATCTTGATCTTGATGGTTAGCTTCCATTGCACCATAACTGCATCTTTGGTACCTTTCAAGAGTCTTGGACATGCTAGATAACAAGTAGAGTCAGAGATGCTGAATTTGATTGTAGTTGCAATGTTCTTCTTGAAATTGGGCTACATCTTTTTGCCCATTTGAGCAATAAACTTTTCTAAGGGGTGTTTAACAGGTTGTTTGGATGCACCACTGCACCATGTGCTTCTTTTCTGGTTTAAATCAAGTTGAAGGCTGTGAATATTTATGGACCTAAAAACATAATTGGTTATAGCTTTTATCTTTAAATGACCAAACTCAAAAAGTTTATTATCATCATGCTTTTTTTAATCATGCATTGTAAGATCATCATAACAACCATGCATGGTCACTTTCAACTAAAATACGTACTACATTGCTTCATCTCCAACTATTAAAGAAATTGGGTTTTGATGGTCTTAGTCTCAAATAATTGGTACCATCTCCATTAGGGATTTCTATGATTCTTTAATTACTTCAGCCTTTAGTTATCTTCACCAATAAACTCTAGGTGGTCCTTTATGCTGCTTTTCATAGTTATTGTATTTTTTGGCAAAAAACTGATTTTCCTTGGCATTCAAGAAAATTATTGCGCGTTTGAGTACAACCGAAGCATAGATCCTTAATCACATAGCTAATCAAGTTGATCCTCCTTTGATCCAAGTTTTCTTCCACCAAGAAATGTTGAAGGATAGTTTATGATTAAAGATCAATGTTGTAAGCCAATGTTAATTTTTTATAACTTAACGACCACCTTCAGAGCTTTACCCTATCTTCGCTCAATCGGAGATCCAAGAGGCCATGAGGGCCAGTCCCCTTCCCTTTGTCCAATTCTCCCTATGTGATATGCACGGGATACTATTCTTGACTTAACCCCCTTTCTCTAGAGTCCCCATCGATATCCTCTCCACCAAATTCTGATCTCCTCCTCCCATTCAATCAATGTCGTCTTGTCTGCTTTGGGCTTCTTCATTCGTGACTGGCAACAAGCTATGTTCTGTTCTAATCACTATTACCTTCCATCTCTTCGAGCATTCGAAGATGAATCAACTCCATGAAATTTATCTTTCTATCTATCAGTGAAGACTGAATTTAGGATTTTACACAAGGGCACTCCGTTCAAGCTTCTCACTTGAGGAGCACTCTCTGCTCTGAGCTTACAGATTTATTGCTTTTATCTAGCTGGTGTTGAAGTTGTAGCAAGCGAGAGGGGGCGAGCGAGATGCTACCAACCTGATCCCATCTTTCCATAAAGTCAGGGGTTCTAGCCCTCATATAACATATAACATATATGATTGATTCGTACAACCATACCTTTGTGTTTGGTAAGAGCTTAATCGGTCTTATAGGGGCTGATTAGCTCAGCTAATATACCACACTGCTATTCACTCAGTCATTACTTTTCCCCAACTGCCCCTCTCTCCAAAACATGCCGACCATCGTTCTCCAGCTTTGATTGTTCGATGCATCCTCCATCTCGCACAACTTCAATTGTTCTTGCTCACACAGCTTCGATAGAAAGAGGGAGTTCGGCTAGAGAGAGATCAGGGAGGCAAGCCAAAGAGAGGGGAGGCGAGAGAGATCAATGAACGAGTTACGGGAGGCAAGCTGAGGAGAGGGGAGGCGAGAGAGAGATCAGTGAGGCAAGCCAAAGAGAGGGGAGGCGAGAGAGAAGAGATCGGTAAGACAAGCTGAAGAGAGGGGAGGCGAGAGAGAGATCGATGAGCGAGTTCAGGGAGGCAAGCCGAAGAGGGAGGTGAGAGAGATCGATGTGAGAGATCGGTGAGCGAGATAGAGAGAGTTTGGGGAGGCAGCCATCAATAGACAACATTATTTTATGACTTTTATAATTTTATAACTTTTATAATTAAAATTCGTTTACTCAATATTTTTATCAAACACTACAAAAATAGACAGGGGTAAAATGGTTATTTTTGACATTCAGACGGTTTATTCAGCACAACAACCGAATAATAACTTATATGTTATCACAGTGACAACCATATCAATACAAACATCTTTATCTATATAGGTCTTAATAGAAAATGAACCGAACAACCCCTTAATATCTTCCTCTTCTTGTACATAAAGGGAGTAAATATCCACGTTTGTGCACATGCACACGCACACGCACACGCACATGTACATAAAGGGAGTAAATATCCACGTTTGTGCACATGCACATGCACACGCACACGCACATGTACATAAAGGGAGTAAATATCCATGTTTGTGCACATGCACACGCACACGCACACACACATATATGCACACATGTATACATAGACACACACATATATAGAAGGGGGGGGGGGAGAGGATCAAACGAGAACAAATGTAAAAATAATTAAATACAAGAACCACCAAATCAAATTTGATTTTGAATTGGAATCACATGTGATTACAAACCACGATCAACGCATGGATGTAAACTAGTCGAACATGATCATATGTGATTTTAGACAAAAGTAACCTACTCCTATATGTAGACACACACACACACACACACACATATATATATATATATAGAGAGAGAGAGAGAGAGAGAGAAAGAGTGTGTGTGTGTGTATGTGTGTTGGATTCATAAAATTAGAAATGTGGCAAAATAAGAGGCCACGATAACAAACGAATCAAACGTACACTCTTAGTTGGTTACTATTGTTGTTTAAACATGACTCTATATGTGGGTATACATAATAGTAGGTTGAAATTGAAAACCATATATATTTTGAGAACTTGAAAACAAACTATTCATGATAAATCTTGTGATAGTTATTTATCATGGAAGTTTCTTATACCGAAAATATACTATAAAAATGCATGCCATTCATGAATCATGTACATGCATGATATTTATGATTATTCATCATACATAAAATAGTTGGTTCTCATATTCTCAAAATATTTATGCTTCTAATTTGAAATTTTCCCAATATACATGCATATATATACACATACATATACATACACACACACATATATATATATATATATATGTTTATGATATATATACATATACACACACATACATAGACATAAATACACACAAACATATATACAGTTATATAATATCTATAAATACAGATGTGAAACAGCTCCAATAACTAATGGGTTGGAAAGTAGCAAAACTTAAAATGGTCATAAGTTTTGATCTATTTAGAGTTAGAGGACCCACAAATTAAGCTCATGTTGGTTTCGGTGTCATAACAAATAGCCTCAGTTTGGCCCTACTTTTGACCAAAAGTTCTTCATTAGGATCCCCGCTTGAATGTATTTCAAAGACTTTTTTCATGATTTTCTGATTGATTGGTTTCAAATAATTAGATCGTGTAAAACTAATAAATATTTTCTCATTTCCATGTTTCTATTTAGACAAGAATCAATTATGTTTAATTTTTTGTTATTATATTTTGCAATTTATGGTCACCATCTAAAATATATCCGCATTGAATGATCGAATTTAGTAAATTCCAAGTATTGGATAATAACATATTTTCTCAATGACATGTGTAAACAGCTCATGTATGTGTGTTCTTACTTCCATTTTACCTCATATAGACATGTATATATATGTGTATGCATATGTATATGTATGTCTTTATGTGTGTATATACACATATATGTGTGTATGTATATATGTATATATATATATAGAGAGAGAGAGAGAGAGGTGAGTTTTTGTTAGTCAATTCATTTGTGTTGACTATACAAATTCTTTAAACCAATAAAAATCAATCTAGAACAAAGGTTCATAGTTTCATGTGTAATTAATTATTGGGATGAAAATAGTAAGTTTATGTTGTGTATTACTTTAATGCATTTTAAAAGGAGTTACATTAATTACTCCTTGAATTAAGTCATTTTAATATTCTCAAGGTGTTGTAAGTTATAGTGTTTGTGATTTTTCATACATGAATGTATTTTGAGAAAAATCAATAACACTTCAACAATCAACATCCTTAATTGAACGAGTTCTTTGAGTCTGGTTATAGATGATCAACATGAACATAGTAACTGTCAATACATGAACGCACACTAAATGTTTAAAAATGAACATTGTTCACATTGACAACTTGTTCATTGGTGACCATATATATTATATATATATGGTTGATATCACGTGAGACTAGACTGTTTTTGTGAGACTCATGAGACCACTTTTTTACACTTTAAACTTCACAATACAACACTGTAAAGGTAAAAAAAATCCAAATTTTCACAGCAAAAACAATATGAAGATTACCTTTCATTGTGTTTTGATGTGAACTTTCAAGTATAAAAAACTGGTCTCACAGGTCTCATAAAAACATATTGGTCTCACATGATCCCAAATTTCTCTCTCTCTCTCTCTCTCTCTCTCTCTCTATATATATATATATATATAGTTACGTTCAAAAGAAAACGTGGTAAATTTGATAGAAAGTGAGAAGTTTAATATCATATATGCTTGCATTCATGATATGCATGTTTAATGATATATGACTAAACACATGTTGCTTTGAGAACACATAGTTTGTTTAAGTCACGTGCATCCCCTTTAGATGTGTTTAATTATATATAACTAAGCACGCTTATCACGTGTAATCATATATATTTTGTAACTTCCCTCAAAGTACTTGAATTATCGCATGATTCTTTCTCTATATGTATATATCTACACTTATACTATTTGCATGTATGTAGACAGTGGATTATACATGGAAAGAAGTACGGAGTGTCTATTCTTCGAAATTATTTTCTTTCTTCACTATATATTTTTAAGGGCCCACCTTTCGATCTTTCATTTGTCTTGTTTACATCAACCAAATGGAAGACATTATATTCTAATATTATATTTACTTTTTCTCATAATCTAAGATTGCATTGATGGAATGATAATGTCTGCTACCAATAAAAGATGGAGGTTCAAGAAAAAATGGTTTAGAATGTAAGAATAAATAATTGATATGTTAATTATAAGTAAAAAGGAATTCAATTTGTTTCAATAATTGTTTATAATTTGTTTTTGTAAATTATTTATAATAATGAAATTCAATTCCATTTAAAATTCTACAAATCAAATATACCGAAGATTTCAAATTCTTTCAAATCCAAATCCTTATATAAAATCCAATTTAAATCCTTCAAAATCATTCTATCAAATCAAACGTCTCTTAAGATTTAACTTGCATTATAACGTGTTATGGCTTTACGACACATTACAATGCATTATCTTGTAAGGTGTTGTGTTACTTTGATATATAATTTGAGCAATAAATGATAATTATAAGTACTGAGACATAGGATTTAAATAAACATAAAAAGAAAATTTAAAAACTAAAACATTAAACAAGTAAATAGTTATTCGCATTCCCCTGCACGAAAAGCCGAACACGAATTCTTTGAAAATTGAAAAAAGTAATGGGCCATTAGAGATTCAAGATATTTAATCTCACTCTTGACAGTACTTTTTATAAGCTCTACATATTTAGTATCAACGATTCTTATTTCTTTTTTAATTTTATTATTTTATAAGAATTCAATTTGTTCTAAGTATTATTTAAAACACTAGCATATACAAGCGTGGGTGGATGTGTGTATGCCGCCTTAGAGCACACTTTGAAAAACGCCGTGGCCTCGACGTAACTCGTAAGGCTTGAGACTTGACCTCGCCGCCACGTAATGGCTCACATCATTTAGATCCTAGTCTCTCTCTCTCTCCACACACACACGTATGTATATATATATGTATATATATATATATATATATATATATCTTCAGAAAGTTCCCCACTAATTTCAATCTAAAAAGTTAGAAGTCAGGTTAAAAAGATGCTACTTGCATGGTTTGCTTGGATAAAACCATGTTGATGATTGTTTACTTAAATATACAAATAATAAGCTTAATGCACCTCACAGGCGTAATGATTTTTCATATGCATGTTTGAATTTGCTTGTTCAAATTGCTGAATATAAATGGTATAATCCATACTTTTCTATGTGAAACTTATTATGCCAAAAAAATGTCACTCTCCGGAGTGCCTACATTTGGACCGATCCATCATGGAGGTAAATCGTGTGTCCAAGGGGAGGTGAATCATCAAGTGGTATCTAAAGTCGAACCTTAAACCATTCTCGAAGATGTTCACCTCTTTACTCGCTTGATCAATGTCGTGGAGGCATCTTCTATGTAAGCTAACTATTAATACTTTAACAAAAGATAAATGTTTCACTTCTAGTGTAAATGCCCAGAAAGAAACTATATCTCGTGTGCATGCATTTATTCTTTGATATTAACCATTGATAAGTTTTAAGCATCAAACTTATAGTTATCGTAAACTAACTATTATACTTGTTAAAATGTAAAACAAACACTAAAAGATACAAGAGTAAGCAGTTAATGTCAATAACTTGTTTGTGATAATTAATACCCATTAAGCAACTCTTCATGGATTTCTCATTCTACTTAAACCAACCAAATGGACCATAGTTTTTCTAATATTTTTTTACCAAAAATAATTAACCTTACAATCGAAATAAAGTTAATAGCATACAAAACAAACAGGAAAACAATCAAAATGACATGGTAGAAAACTCTATCTCTACAAAAGTAAGCATGCAGACAGAAATTGATTTGAAAATCATACACATCTTATAATGAGGATGGACTTATATATAGTAAATATACTAACATATACTAGTATATTGTAGTTATCATTGGTTTCTTGGTTAGTTCATTGTTTTTCATATACGATGTCTTGTGTTCAAGTCTTTTATTGCAAAAAACTTCAGAAATATAATAAATCTGAAATTAAAAGTTAAAAACTAAAACAATAACTCTAACAAGATTGAAACTCATGTTTGGGGTGGAAGAAAAGTCTTGCAAACCAACTCTACCAAGGAAAACTTGTGTCCTTATTGTAGTTTCAAAATATATACGATGACACACAACAAATTGATACAACGACACTTTTCACGACCCTATAATTTTTTATTATACGATGGAGGAATGAAACAGTGGCACGTGTCGTCACTGTATTATAGAGTACGTCGACTTCTAGTTTGGTGATCAAACTAGGGTTAATTATGCCTAGAGAAAAGAGTAGGGATATATATGGCTCGAGATGGAATCTTATTTTCTGCACTTGAATTCAGCGTCGAGTCTATTTTGTTAATTATCTTGATGATTTCTTTGTCAATGTTGTCAGGTAGCCCTATTTTATATTCACTCACTACTATAATTCAGTATAACACATTCTTGTTCATGGTTCTAGCATCTCTTGATGTAAATTTTAGAAAAACGAACACCATGTTTTAAACCTCCTTCTCTACTAGGATAGAATCACCCACCACAGGTAGTAAAATGAAAAAACTAGTACTTCTTCATTCTCATGGTAGAGGAACCTATACTTGTTCCATCTGAATGAATCATATGCTATAGAGTAGTCAGTTGAAACTGTTTGCTTCCTGATTCAGTTTGTTCAATTATTTTACAACTGTATTTCATCATACATACAAATTAAGAAATTGGATACTAATAAAAGATTGTTTCCGACCCATGACAATGAAAATGGCTTTCAATTATAGATGACATTAAACAACCACTGTTGACAAACCGCTGGAAATTTACATGATCTATAACTATAAGTGTAGGCTTCAACCTACAACACCTATCTGTTTGATATTTTTCATGTTTCATATATTTTTTGTGATCATTTATTGTCCCGGGTGCCAGTGGATTGATTATCTAGGGTCAAGCTCTTATATGGCTTATGGTGACACTTACTAATTTAGGGTCAAGCTCTGCTTTCATTGTAATTTACATGGCTAATTAATGTATGTATTTTTGTGCGTATGTTGCAGTTATGTAATATATATTGCACATATCAGCTTCAGTTTGATGATTAGTGCAACAAAGTAGGCTTATGGGCAAATGTTTTGGGTCTTTGTAATCTCTTCCGCTAGCTTTTTAATGCATTGTCGTTTCCACAAAAAGAGGCTTATGCGCAAAGACAACTAGACATTTAACATAGTAAACCTGTAGGGGTATTCGCAAGGGTATGGTATGCTTTCTCTGGGATCATATTTCATATTTAGCAATTGACAATATGAAAACCAGGAGATAGATTATGACACTTGGTTAGTACCGTAATTGAAATTGATAAATTTTAGGAAGCCAGCTAGCTTATATATATATATATATATATATATATATAGAGAGAGAGAGAGAGAGAGAGAGAGAGATGATGTTTCAAATGCAACATATCTTATTTGTATAACCAATGCAACACAATCAATTGGGATATTTATGAAAATGACGAGTGTTCATTTATTATGATTTGAATATTTACGGAAGATGATTGAAGTTCATTAATAATGATCAACGCTTTATATTATGAAACAATCAAGATATTTACGAAATCACATATTCATTAGATTAAATGGGCGGTTAAGATTGAGCTGCAACGGTTGTACAAGTTGGATAGGTTGTATAATAACCCAAACCAAACGACCTGGTGGTTGGGAGAATAAGATGTAGAAAATTTGACCTCTACCCCTAAGAGTAAAACGATTGTTTCCGTGAGAACACCCATCTTCTGACAATTTCCTATTACTGTTGATTCATTTGTGTGTGTTCATGCCTTGTGTTTGTCACTAGTTTCAAGTTTAATCTTTTATGATTTCGATGACAAGATCAAACTAAAAAAGAACCAAAATCTAATCATTAACGACTAAGGATTGTGGTATGCTTTTCTCCTTTTGTAAGGAAGATAGTGAAATATGGTGAAGCCACTTCTCTTTATGGCTTTGCATCTGGTGGAGTTATGAACTTATGATCCAACATTTTGGCCAAAAGAGGATATATTCATGGGAAGAAGAGCCTGCAAAAAGTGGCTTGCTGTTGTAAAAGGTCCTGAGATCATATTGGGAAATGAATTGCAAAGTAGGATAAACGAGGGAGCCTTCTTGTTGTTTTCTACTTATGTTTACTGCATTGTATATGGTCCACATTGATGCATACTGTGTTACATGCACATTTTCACGCTGTGTATCTTCATTGATCCCATTACCACCCCATTAGATACATAAGTTGTGTTTGCCTCTAATATATATGTGTGTGTGTGTGTGAACAAGTCGTATATTTTATTGTATTTTACGTTTGAAGGATTTTTTGTTGCTTTTTGGTGATTCTGTATGTTTCACGGAATATATATTTGGAGTTATGTGAGCAAGAGGAGCCTCATGTGGCCATAAATTCGGTTGGCCAAATCCTGCATATGTACATAGGGGAGAGTGAATTAAACCTGATATGGTGAGTGCATAGCATACGTACTATGTTAGCTGCCAGTGGCCTGAGCGTAATGTAGAGGGAGTTCATGAGGCCAGATAATGGGATAGCGGGAATCCGATCTATGTACACTAGATGTGCCCTCCGATCTTTGTACACTAGATGTGCCCTATGTATAGTAGCATAAAGGGGACAATGTGCAAGTGAATCAAAACTTATCCAACCTAGTGGCATGCATAGGAATCAACACCAAATTTTGATGACTTCCTGAGCAATTTTAGTTTGTCTACTTGACACTAGGTTTTTGAATTAAGAGTTTTACAATTAGGAACTATATTCCATTATTTTAACATTACCTCAGGTCATATACTATCTGTTAGTTCTCCCTTGTTCCAAGTCTCGATTCGGTTGGACTTGGAATGGAGCAATTAGCATCTGCCGACACCAAAAGCAGTTGAACAACTTTCTTTTGTTACACGTAGGTTCACCAAGGTTGAAGGTGGATGAAGTCGGATGCTAGAATCGAAGATAACTTAAGACACACATAATAACTAATTAACTGGTTTTAATTCTAAGGGAGACATCATTTATATTGTTTCTTTTACTAATACATATCATCTAATTTCTTACTAACTGATGTAGTTTATGAGACAAAACCAATTTGTAAACCATCACTCAATTGGAAATTTATTAGACCAAAACGTTTGTTTTTTACCCAATCCACATGGATGTGAGCTCTCACGAAGTTTGTAGCTTAATTAGGAAAGATCACCCTAGGACACACAATATTAGGTACTTAACATTAATTAGCTTAAGATCCAAAACTAACATAATCATAAGTCTGATGGACTCCCATCACAAAAGCCCTACTATCAACAAAAATTATTGCTGAATTTCGAATGATGAACCGTGTTATTTTATGCTTGAAAATATGACTCTATATCCCTAAATATGAAAGCTACTACTATGATGCTAACAATATCTTTTTTGTTTATACACAGCTCTTTTCCAAGGAAAAAAATTGCAGCTTTATTATCTAAAGTCACTCTATGCAAATTTGAACTTGAACATACTTTTGCAACCATTGGACAAATATTCTGACTATGATTTTCTTTCTTGACTCAGATCTCAATTTTATTAACTTTTGGTAGCAAAAATTGTAGATAAAGAGTATATAGATTCGTTATTTAATGTGTAATAACAAGGATCATCACAATACGAAGAAAAACAAGAAGAAAGGCAGGTAAAATTCAAAAAAAAAAAAGCATATGAACTAGAACCCAGTAACTAGTTTCTATTGAACATATTTTTGTACCAGTAATTCCTATTATTATAAGCTATCAGAAGAAAGAAGAACACCTGAATGGTCCTCTAGTGGTTACCTAAATGCATTTTATTATCCTTAATTGTTTTTCCCTATAAATAGCTTATTTTTTTTCTTTTATTAAGCGGATCTTCTGCAATTTCAATTATTCAAAAGAGATTATGAAATAAATAAAATGAAACAAGCATAAAAGTTTTGCAAATATATAGAATTTATGATTGTAACTGTATGTATATGTATGGGGGGAAGAGAGAGAGAGAGAGTACCTAGGGCCGCTGCAGAACTCATACAGCTTGCCACCATTAGAGAAGATGATAAGAGCAACTTCAGCATCACAGAGCACAGAGAGCTCATAAGCCTTCTTCAGTAATCCATTTCTTCTTTTTCCAAATGTCACCTGTCGATTTATCTTGTTCTCTATCCTTTTGAGCTCAACCCTTCCTCTACCCATTATTTTTTGGCTATTTTTTCGATTAATTAACTGGAAACATAAAAATAGATGCATACATGTTCGAATATAGTTAGATAGATGGATGGATTTTCCCTATTGGAATAAATCTCGTGCAGATGGTTGTACCTAGTAATAGATTTCTTACCTTTCTTTCTTTCTTCTTCTTCCCTTCACTTGTCGGCAGCAGAACCTGTTCCTTTGTGGGTAGTTCTTAGGTTCCTTGTACTTTTCTTGATAGGAATTACTTCCTTAAATTCCCACAGAAAATAAATACCATCCATTATTTGAGTTGTATATATGTGTGCATTTCTGTATGCATATACATATATAATCAATAAAGTTGATGGATATCATATTTTTGACATGTTAGACCACTAGAAAATGACAGGTGAGTCGGACAGTTTTTTTACAATATGGTTGGTTAAAGAAAAAGGAAAATAACTTTAATTATGATGCATAAGACATATTGTCGATCGTTATTTTGCCTTTCTTTTTGTCTTAGTTTCCGTTAAGTTTCTCATTTTACCATCAACTAGAAATGGATGGTTTTCGCATTGCTTAATTAATAGCAGACCATCGTTTATAGTTCATCATCAATTTGTTGCTTTATTTTAATGATCTGAATTAATTACCATACTCAATGATGTTGTAGTTTCAAAGAACTCTCAAATTTTGTTGGAATTTACGAACAACATAGGCATTCCCTTTTAAGTAATTGGGACATAGGTTATAATTCATCGGTCTAATGGTCAGTTTTCAAAGACTCGATTTAGGGGTCGTTTACTTAAATGTTTATCTGGTAAGCGTTTAATGTTAGGAGTCATCACTATAATCTATTTTATCGGGTAAGATTGTAGTACATCAAAGTGGTATCTTATGCAGCAATTTACCCGGTAAGCACTTACCTGGGTAAGAGTCGTCACTCTCACTTACCGAGTAAGACTCTCCATCTTTATCATAGTTCTTACTGGGTAAGATTTTTGACCCTTGCCATGTTCATCCGGTAAGGAAAATTACTCGGTAAGCACTTACCAAATAAGCGTTTAGTAAACGATCCCTTAGTAACCATTTGTTTATTGTTTAACGAGTTTAGCCATCTGTAATCCGGTTGATGCCGTGTACTCTGTTATTAGCTAGCTCCTCGCTAGTTCTCTTGCTCTCTTAATAAATTGCTCTTTTGCGGTCCAAAAAAAACGAATTATTAACTAGTTGAGTCATATAAGTATGTTTGTTTACTTAGGGTATCACCAATCCACCACTAAAAATACTAAAATGTGGGTGTGTTTAACTTCAACCCAACACTATAAACTCTAACAGAAATGAAGGTAAAAAAAACGTTGTTATCTATATTTGGAGGTCAGAAATTTGGCATATATTTATAAAATATTAATATTATATTGAGGTCGTTTAATTTACATATCCAATCATTAGTATAAACTATACAAACCAATTTCAATCTTGATCATCTAGTCTAATGAATATTTGATTCATATGGATATCTCGATCGATTGTTTTCTAATATAAAACGTTGATCATAATAATTAATAAATGAACTCTAATAATATTTCATAAATATTCAAATCATAATAAATAAACTTCTATCATTTCTATAAATATCTCAATTAATTGGTTTCCATAATTTTTACTAATATGTGATTTACGAACAATCAGGTCTCTCTCTCTCTCTCTCTCTCTCTCTCTCTCTCTCTCTCTCTCTCT
>NC_037540.1:6650585-6664075 GCF_001531365.2 Cynara cardunculus var. scolymus
TCTCTCTCTCTCTCTCTCTCTCTCTCTCTCTCTCTGTGTGTGTGTGTGTGTGTGTGTATATAGGGGTGGATTCGGTTACAAGCCAATTTTTTATTGTGAACCAGGGGCAAGGGAGAGTGTGACACGTGTCTCTGGTGTCCACATTCAATATAAATAACGAATGTCAACGTTCATGAACTATTCATGATAAATGATACAGTATTCGGTGTAAATATTATATCACTCATCATGAATAGTACATTAACATTCACCTTTTGTCATTCATACTGAATGTAGACACCAGAGACACATGTTGCGTTGTCTTTTGTCCCCCTTTTCACAATCGGATGTATATATTGATTAATTAGTTTAATATACTAAGTAATATTTTGCATCTAGTTTATAATTTAGTTATTTTGTGTTTTTAAATTGTAAATTATATTTAAATAATTTACTTTTTTTTAAATGAAATTTAGTGAAAACGAATATGAACTATTTTATTATGATTTTGTTTAACGAAACTTAAACATAAAAAAATACATTTAACAAAATGAATTTTCATTAACAAAAACAAAAACAAAACATAATATTAGTTATAGTTGTATACTAACATAATAAAATAAAAACCTGATACAATAGCATAGATTCATAAAGAAAATGATAAGAGACAATTATCTTAACTTTGAAAACTAATGTAGTTTTATTTGCTTTTGGATACATGTTATATTCTAGAATTGAAGTATTGTAGTTTAATTTACTTTGGAATGTAATATTTATTAACTAAAAATTCTCATTTTAATGTTAATGATGTTTCATTAAATAAACTATGTTTAAATCAATAAATAATTATTTATTGCTTATAAAACTTAATTATATATTATAATTATTATACTTTAATAAAACAGTATAATAATAAATAAATATATTATTTTTTATATTATAATTTTAAAGATGTTTTTTATTGTTATGCCCCGGCGGGGATGGAGATGGGGATGTGATTATATTCTCCGGTGGGGTTGGGGACGGATACGGGGATAAAGATAAGTAATCGGGGATGAGGATTGAGGTCTCCGTCTCATTCCCATGCCTACCGGCCACCACCTACACACGTGGGGTGTCGAGGGGTTTGGATGTGGTGGTAGCTTTGATTACGACAACAGTGGCATGGTGGTCGGTGAGATGGGACAAGAGAGTATAAGGCTAGCCACTGTGATGACGAAAGTAGTGGCCTAGCGGTGGGTGGTGGGTGGTAGTGGGGCAAGGTGAGCAGGGGTAAGCCGATGTGGTAGCTATGACGACAACAATAATGGCATAGTGGTTGTTGGGGTGGGGGGCACCACCATACCACTGTCCACTGATGTTGTCATCACAACTGCGACCCCTACCTTCCTCGCAAATAAAGATGGAGATTCAAATTATTTTGAGAGATTTCATGCCTATTTTACTAATCAAACATGTGGTTAAATTTCATTCTAATTTCTTCTAAGTCAAATTTCTTGATGGACTCCAATTTCATTCAATTTCATTATATAAGCCCTAAAAAGGGATAGAGCGAGCGAGGCAAAATCTTATTAATGAAATATTGGTCTAGGATTTGCATTTCCTCATTAAGCCACTATCTCTTCCAAGTTTTTGCAATCTACCATTTTAAATAAAGAAAATAATATATTATGCCTCCTAACAAGTAAGAACCAATTTTTTCGATTCTACTCTTTGATATAAAACAACCATTTTTTTTCCGATTGTTGTCTAAATTAATAATTAAATATAATATTTAATTATTAAAAGGTCGTTTATCAAACATTTACCTGGTAAATACTTATTTGTAAAATTTAACACTATTATTTACTTACCGGGTAAGATTTTAGTTCACCAAACGATATCGTATTACCATGGTAAGAGTCGTCGCCCTTACTTACCGGTAGTTCCTTTTAAATCTTTTTTTATAATTTTTTTTAATTTGAAAAATCACCGACAAAATATAATTTATTTCTAATTAAAATAATTTTTATCAATAATTTTTTTTAAATGTAAGTATTTTTTTGTAAATATAAGTACTTATTTAGTATATTTGTTTCATTTTACAGATGTAGGTAATTTTTTTGTTTAAAAAATGTTTACTGACTAAAACGTTTAAAATATGAAAGTCCATTGGTTTTTTCTCAATTTTTTTCATTATTTTACCATATCAACCAGTTGTATAGGTCATAAGAATGCATTTAACAGGTTTAAAAAGTTCAATGAGTTATTTAACATATTTTGGAATGTCTAATGACTTATTTGTTTCAAAAAATTGTCTAAGAACCTAATCATTTCAAACATTAAAATCCATTGAATTTTCTAGACTTTTCCCTTTTGAATATTGTAATATATTGTTTGGTTTGGAGTATTGATTAATTAATCAAGCCACACCTGAATCTCATATTAGAAGGATACTCGTTCAATGCACCGAAATACATCTTGATTTTAATATTTTATTTTATTTTTTATCTCAGTCGATGTTATAATATGGTCTTATGTGATTTTGAAAAAACGATAATGTTTTTATTTTTAAATAAAATATAAATTTGAAGATATCATAAAAATTTGACAAAAWTATATCGATATTAGTATCAAATTAACTATTTAAAATTCATCATTTTTGTGTAATTTTTTGATTCAATTTTTTATTATAATTTAATTTAGGTACAATAACGAAATAATTTATATTTGGTTTAATAATATATTTTTCTTATAAAAATAATAATTAATTATTTTGTTAAAACTCGATAATTATTCTAATTATATTTTAGATTTTTTATATTTTAAAATGAGATGTTTATCCTCTATTTGATTATGTTTATCTGCAGTTAGTTACAGAAGTTATAATAAGTTGTATTTTATATATAATTTATTTGTAATCTTGAATTTTAAGTAATATACATCAATATACAATACTTCATGCATAATCATACATAAAAAATAGTTTTTAAGAGTTTTTTTCAAATGTTTTATAATATAGGATTAATAGTATATTTTATAAAGAAATTAAAATATCTATTTTGAAAAAATAATTATTGCTCACTCCCAATTCTGCAAACATTTGTCCATTAGCTTTTCTTTTGCAGGTCTATTAGGGTTTTTGACACGATGTAGATCTTAAATATATTGTCATGACTTATAGAGCTCTCTTGTCCCTTTTGGCGCCTTTTTGTTTATTTTAGATTTGTTATAAAATTTGTTATATATTAGGACTTAGTTATCGTTATGTAGTGCCACTTTTCACTTTGGATTGTACGAAGTATGGACCATGAAAATTGTATTTTATGGAGTGTTATAAAACTTTATTACCATTTTACACCCATCATATTTAACTTCAAACTACATAAGCGGTACCAAGATCACATTTTACCGGTACGCTTTCTTTTTTGATTTGACGCATGTGTGACGTGTCTTGTATTTATATCGCAAGCATACGTATGTAGCATACGGGTCGATCACAAGGAGGTAACAGTCTAAACACTAACCACTTGATAATTATGGCCTAGTTATGCGAATCAGATGATTTGATTTGATAATTTAACTAATTGAACATAAAATAAACGAGATCAAGGGAATAAGGTAAATCAAGAAGGAGCCAAAAGCAAATTTAAGCAAAACGAATGATAACTACAACTAAAGAATATTAGGTGATGTCAACTTTGGATCTTGGTAATGGTGGAAATTCATTGTGCAAAACTAATATATATATATATATATATATATATATATTTATTTATTTATTAACCTAGATATCCAACCCGCTATGCGAAAGCAAAACTACTATACTTCATCCCTCTCTCGAGGTGAAAATGCTTTCCAAAACCAAGACACATATTTGCTTTCACAATACATATACGTTGGGAAGAAACATTATGATTTAAAAACGAGTATTTTTCCCAACCAATGTCCCTAACTATTTGCATGTTAGGATCATTGTCGTTGATCAATTTAACCCACGTAAAAGACAACTTTCATTTTTGTCAAAAACCAACCAAATTAACTAGAAGATTTGTTAAAAACCAATTAAATCAAATCCAACTTTCATTAAAATCAAAAAGCATATTAAAACCAAACGTCCATTTTAAGAACAATTGTCAATACCAAAACCATGGCCCTAAGAGACGATTACGCCATAAAATAAATTCTAAACCGAAACCAAGCGACAAGTTATTTATATAGATCCCAATAAAATTAATACAGAGGGGACGAAACACAACTAGCAAGATAACTACATTAGATGCAACTATTGACGATTAACATTAACATAAAATAAGGATGAGCAATAAAAGATTAAACCAACATTTGCTGAAAATTAACCAAAGTTTAAAAAATCAAACAAATGCAAAAAATTGGTTAACCAAACCTAATGTGTAGAAATTTATGGTGTAGAAAATTAAAAAGGTGTAGAAATGAATTAAATGCCGAAATTAAACTATAGTGTAAGGAATAGAATTACATAAACATAAAGAGAAATAGAAATAGAGAAGTAAGAGATGGAGAGTGTAAAAAAAAATTAAAGCTTGATGCTAACAAATAAGTTTTTGTAGAATTAATGGAGAAAACTAAAAAAATAAATCAATTGATGAAAAGGTTCGAATAAAATAATAAATAACCAAGTATATATAAGGAGATAGAGAAGAAGATGCTAATAATCTTATGAAAAACCGATTTCGAGCTCGATTCCAATGACCTAAGCTTGAAGCACAATGTTCTTTCCCTAAGAAAATGAAGAAATCAACCAAGAGAGCTCCTGATCACAAAATTATCGTCTATAAAATACGGCTTTAAAAAAAAACAAAATCTAAAGGAGTTTAAATATGTAAGCCAAAAAGGCCATAGAAAAAGTAGTCTTGACGACTTTCACGGCCGTGAAGAATCTTTCACACCCGTGAAAGTGCAACAGAAAATTAAAGTTAGGATGAGTGTTTCGCGCCAGTGAAGCAATCTCCACGTCTGTGAAATCGTCGCAGAAACTTGCATCATGAATTTAGGTGTTTGCTTCACGCCCGGGAAGCAGACTTTCACACCCGTAAAGCATGGGCAACAATTATATCATTCCGATTTCATCTCTTTTGATGGCTTCTACTCTTTGTTCTCTGTTATCTTCTCCTTTTCTTCATTTTTGGCTTCATCCTCCCCATTCTCTTGATGTTTCTCTTCTTTCTTCACATTGAGCATGCCTTCACTCTTCTCATCTCTAAAACTATGGACGATATGCACAAAAATACATACCAAAAACATAAAAACTATCCCCGAAATAACTTCCAATCATGGTTAGAGAAAGAAATGAAAAAGAACAATAAAAAAACTTGAAAAAACGAAACTAAGAACTAAAATGCATAAAAGACAACAACTAAAATATACAAAGTTATGTATATAAAATGCACTTAATAATGTGCAATTTGATTTGTGGCTTGGAAAAATTCTCAATTTTTATATGTTGGGAAATTCCTTTTTTAACCCTAAATAAGTTAAAACATTTATGATCATCATATCTAGTGGCCATTTACAATCAATTCGATTTATCAAACTCATATTTTCTTAATTAGATTTGTGTCATATCAAACCATTTTCATCTATATGTCACTTTAACAATCTATTTGGTATTAATGTATTGCATGGTCTTAAAGCATGTTTGAAAAGACAGAAAAGTACTTAAAGGAAACAATTTCAATTTGATTCCATGTCCACATTAATATTATTTCACTAGGACGCAACATAGATTCAATTTGATTTCATGTCAACATCCATTCTCTTGAGCCATTCATGCTTAAAAAGGGCTCTCAACTCACAAAGTTTCTCCTTGGTTATATATATATATATATATATATATATATATGTATATATATATATATATATATGTATATATACACACACTTGAAATCACATGAGAGTTTTAACTTTTATAGAACCCCCGTCATAATCCTAAGATATTTTTGTTGTTTCATCGAACATCTCACAAAAAAGGGTGTGGTGTGTTGTTCCTTGTCGTTCGATCAAACGTTATCAAAAGTGACCGATGACCACCAATCAAATTATCAAGGATATATGTAACAAATAAATTTCGTAGGTATTTAGATATATTTACATACTTAAGAATTTGGTTGTGAATTTTATGTTCTTAATATCTAATCAACAACTAAAATGATAGAATTGGAATGATGTACATAATTGATTGAGGGTGTAAATCAAAAACCCATAAACATGGAATATTACCTTTGTTTTATTTGTTTCAAGAACATATTTTTTATATAAGAAGGTTATTAATAAAGATTAGATTGATAATTTGGAAGGTTAGTTCACATGTTAAAGAGGTATTTCAATCAGAGTTGTTGCATATAAGCATTTCTGAAGCAAACCCAAGTTAAAGAAACAAGTAGTTGACTTAATTTTAGCCTAAATTCATCTGAGATAAGATCTTAAACTATATGCCATGTGGAAACAGTCCAAGACCGTATTGCATAAGGACCAAACCATGTTGTTCGTTCCCACCCACCCCATACGGCCAAGGAATTAACTTTTTCTAGTTCTCTATTTGGTTCAATTCTCTAGTAGCGTCCGTTTAACAATGTTTTACCTCAAATAGAATAATAGCCAAAATTAATACATTGACAACTTTATACAATCATCGTAAACATCCACGAAAGTTGTACGTGTGAGGTTCATTAAGTGGGTACTTAAACATCAAACTAACATGATTTGTGTTTTCGGTTTCATTAAAATAAAATGTACACGTATGCTATATACATGCTCAAGGTGGTTATATGGTCGTTGTACGTAATCGGCAATTTGTATTAGAACGCGAATTCAACATACATACGCCTAGTTGAGGCTATATACTTTATCTAGGAAGTCATAACCCAGATAACACACACAATAAATCTTATAACAATTAGAATTGATGGATGATTTGTAAAGTTGGTTACAATCGACATTAAGATCTCACTATATGTTGTACAATTATTTGTTATGAAATTATAAAATTAATATTTTTCAATTTAAAAAAAGAAATACAACAATTTCAATCTTGAATTTTTCTCCAAAACTAAAACACAACGTTAACGTTTGGTTGGGAAATATTTTAATCCAAGTTTACATCAACTAACATTTACGTTACAAATTACTTTACATATATTTTTTAATTTACTTTATGGATTTTATTTTTAGGTAACGTACAGGAGACACCATATCAATGTGTGCTTGTCCTAGGGTTTTGTTACGAATATTTTAACTAGAAAAGTACATAGTAAATTGTGTTAGGGAAGAGTGGGAGACCGGTACGTCAGCCCCAACCTTAAAACCAAGTACTTTACCAACATACGTGTCGATCAACTAATGGTGCATCCTTAACCATTTTTCGGGGAGGGAGGCCCTCCCACTTTTTATTACAAATTATCATTCTTTTTTTACTAGTAAAAAATGGAACTTATTATGATTTGATTTATATGTATTATTTATATTATATAATATTTTAGACTTTATGTTTTAACAAAAAAAAGTTATACATTTTAAAAATACGATTATATATTTATAAATTATTTGATAAAAACTCTTAAAAACCATTTTTTATGTATAAAGTATTATTTATTGATACATAATACTTAAAATTTAAGATTACAAGTAATTTTACATAAGTACAACTTATTAAAGCTCCATTTTTAAATTCGTGTAACTAACTGTTGATAAAATAATCAACTACATGATAAACATCTATTTTGAATATAGAAAATCTAAAATATAATTAAGATAATCATTGAGTTCTAACAGAATGTTTAATTATTATCTTTATAAAAAATTATATTATTAGACCAAAAATAAATTACTTTAAAATCTAAATTATATTATAATAAACAATCAAATTAAAGAAGTTATACCATACCATCGATTTATTTTGTTTATAAATTTTTATGCTATCTTCAAGTTTACATTTTAATTCAAAAATAAAAACATATCACTTTCTAAAAACCACATAAAATCGTATTATATCGATAGAGACAAATAATAAAAACTAAACATTAAAATCGAAATTATATCGATAAAGACAAATAATAAAAACTAAACATTAAAATCGAAATGTATCTCGCTACATTATGTGAATACCCTTCTAGCAAGTTAATAATATAAATAAATTTTTTACTTTTTTTAAAAATTTTATGTTTTTACTTCTTTTGTGATAAAAAATAAGAATGGAAGTTTTGGAACCTCAATTTTAAAACCCACAAATTTATCTTAATTTTAGAAATCTAAATTATTAATTTTCAATATAATTGATTTTTAATTGAATAAATTATATAAAAACATTTTTTTTTTCATTTCTTGATATCTGTATCGACATACTTATACAATATTTTTACTATATTATACATATTTATAACCTATTACTACTAATCTTCCCTAAGAATTCACATCAACGAGAAGGTTTGGCACCTCGATGTCGACTCTTCATCACTTGGGTCAATTTATTAATATTTTTGAATGTTATGAAAGTAACTTATAATGAGCTGATAAATACGTATGTTCAAATACAAAAAAAAAAAATTGAGCTCTATTAATATGAAAAAAGTACTCCCATAAAAGTATTGATAAACAACAAAAAAACCTCTCTTCCTCTCTCTAATTACACAAATTCATAAATAAAATCAATAGAGAATGAAAAAAAAAAGATATATTGCATCGTATTGTGCGAATACAATTATAATTTAGTATAATTTATTTTTAGAACTTTAATGTTCGTAACTCATACGTGATATCTTAACCATTAAAACCCATGAATGTTGCACATAATAGAAATCAAGCAAAAACATGTTGCATTTTCATGCAAATATTTTTATATGTAAATCATGTACTTAAATGTTTGAAATGTCACGTCTGAAATATTAATCAGAACAAAATATGTTGTATTTTTTATGCAATTTGTCTTATACTAGATATTCAACTTCTAAGATTTTTTCCAACATTATTAATTTTAATAGAACATTTTGTTAAAAATTATTTAGTAAATGAAAACTCACATAAATTTGCATAACCTATGAATCTATGCTTTAATTTGATGCAACAATGAATTAAAAAGCACATTTAAATCCTATTGAAATACATTAATTGAGAGAGGTGAGTATCAATTTGGTAAGCATCAATTGGGGGAAATGATCGATTATGGTTAATCGATTAGGAAACGTCGTTGCTGAGAGTCTGGAGAACAATAAGAGGAAAAATAAGATGTTGGTTTACCTCTTACCAGATAAGAGGACGATAAGACATAAATGTCTCTTATAAATTGGAAAAAACAAACAATCTAAATTGACCCTATTTTTTAACGAATCAAACACAAAATACTGATAAAAACTTTCTAAAAAAACAAACAATGCATGTATCTTCAAGAGAATCATTTAAGAATTATCTTTAAGTTTGGAACAATGAACAAAATGAGGGAATGAGATCATGATGACAAAACAAAATTAAAAAACCGTCAAACATGTCTTTAATTTAGGACTCCTTTTTATATACTACTATACGTACGTTTTGGAATACTTGCTTTTTAAGACATTTATATATTCTTTGATATTTATATCTTTAAGATAAATTAAAAAACGCAATTGATTTTCAAAAAATGATTAATTTTTTGATGACGTTCTAAGAATATGAATTACAATGCACAAATGTAGTTTTTGGTTACATTTTTTTGACGTCAAATTTCTAAAACGTGCTTGTTACATAATAACAAGCTTTTTAATTAACAGAACTTATAACGAAAATCTGTAATGTGATAACTTATTTACGATAATGACTTGTTTTTATTAGTATACAATTAATATGTAAATGGTTTAGTAGCATCAAAGTTCTCAATAGCTTTTTCAATCTCAAACGTTATATATACCTAAACAAGTCACGTGAAAAAGGTCTTAATGAAGAAAATAATATGCTTCAAAATTTGTCATCATAAAAAGCCACGTTTTTTAAAACTTACATCGGCAAATTAAGGATAGCAAAATGATTCGATTGGCAAAGCCAAAGCAATTTGAGGTTTGAGGTATTTCCCAATAAAGCCAATCATTCCATCCATGTCACCACACACACACAACACAAGCATGTTAAGATGTAAAAAGACAAAACGGCCCATATTGATATATTGGGCTATTTAACTAAATGATATGATATCCTCTAATCATTGTTGAGCTATGATACTTTTCTTATTCATCGTAAAACTGAGTTATGATTTCATTTCATATGTAAAATCCTTATGATGATCAGAAAGAGAGGCATTGCTAGTGTTCTAATGAAACCAACTCTTGGTATGGGGAATCAATGATAGCACGATACCTTGGAGTGAATTGACGTTAAAGTGACTAGCAACATCAACTTGTTATAATGGGGTACACACTTGATATATTTATATTTATACATATAGAGGCGGGTTCAGTTGAAAATCAAGTTTCGGTTGTGAATTGGGAGAGTGCTATAAGTATCCCCTGCTTTCAAGAGTTATTCATCATGAATAATATGTCATTCATGATGAATCTGTATCATTTATCATGAATAGTGAATCATGGATAATAATCATGTATTATTCGTTATGGATGTTGTAGTATTTATCATGAATAATTTATGAACTTCACATTCGTCATTGATACTGAATATGGATGCCGGGGACATGTGTCTCGCTCTTCTTTGTCCCTTGGTTCACAATCCAAAATCGGTTTTCAATTAAACGTTTCTCTCTCTCTCTCTCTCTCTATATATATATATATATATATAGTCGTATTCGAATACAAACCATCCGAATGTTACAAACTTATAACCAAGGGTATTTGGGTTTCTTTTTTACCAATTTCATATTTTCAAGAATAATTAACTTCCTTAAATATCTTATATAATATCAAATAAATCAGATTTATCTTAATAAAATTATTTTCTTAAATATCTTATTTGGTTATCATATGTAATCGACTCCTCATTGTTTTTTCAGCCGTTTTGTTTTTTATATGAAACCAAATAAATTATTGCGTCTCATATGAAACAATAACAGTTTTTGTTACCCTGGTTTCATACCAATATTGTTTCACTTATGAAACAACACACTTTATAACAACAATTCATAATTACATTTCATAATAACAATTCATAATCTTATTTCATAATAACATTTCATATGTGAAACCACTGGTTCAATCCATAATAACATTTCATAACAACAATTCAAAATAGTATTTCAATAAAAAAAAAATACATAATTCTTTTTCTCAAATACATAATTTGATTTTAAGAAAAAACTCTAGCTACTTTTATCTCATTTTAATGTATCCTTAAGCAGACGTGGAAACCTCTGACTTTCGATCCTCCGACGAACTAGAGACGAATACCAATTAAAATCCAAAAAATCCTCAACCGTTGATAGAAAATTACGACTTAGATGGGTTTGTACGGTTTGTAACTGTTGCTCGATATTATAGTTGAAAGATTAATGGTCCAAAGGAAAGGATCTATATTGGGATACTGAACCCAACATGGCTTAAGGGCTATGTTTGGCTTCGGGGGAGGGACTAAAATAAGGGCCTTATAGAGCAGAATTATACATCTACAGGCTAAAATTAAAGGAGGTCATGACTCGTCATGCCCTTTGAGGTGACATTAGACTTGTTATACCTTTTAAGTCACATGCCACTAGCTAGGGGGAACACTGGGAAAAGGCATCTAATGAAAAAAAAAACATTGAAACAAACACTTTAGGAGGGAACCAAGGGAGGTTCCACCCACCCCATATAACACAATCTACTTCTAGGTCAAATCGATCACAATCATATGTAAAGATTTTAGGGGTACCATATATACCACAAGGGATATGGCTAGGACGATAATGATCCTAGCAAGCTAGCTAGATACCCCAAAGAAATTAAGCTAGCTACATGAGTTGAAGAAAAAGGCTTGGCAAAATATTCCAAATATAAAGCAGCCATGCATGAAGGCATAATGAACTCGAAAAGGGGTGACATGGGTGAAGCCTAGTCATGCAACATAGAAGAGGTCAAAATGCATTAGGTAGTGCAATAGGGGTTTTAGCAACGACTTTTGTCGTCGGATAAAGTCAATTTATCGTCATAAACGGCTTATAGAGACGACGACATGTCGTCGCAATAGCTTCTTGCTGAAACATGTCGTCGCTAAAGGTATGTCGCTAAAACTCACTTTTCTAGTAGATGGCCCTAAAAATCCTTAAGGAGGAGGGGTCCAAAATGTCTCCCAGTCTTGAGAATCACCCTTTACTTTCTCAACATCGTGTACTCCCAAAATCCTTAAAGGAGGAGGTACTCTAAGGGTACCTACCTACTAATAAATAAACCCAAACACATTCAGGTTCATTTTGACAAGGAAAATTGAAGGGGCAAATGTTTGGCATGTCAAATTAAAGGTTTTTAAGCTTAATTTTCAATAATGAAAGTTTTTTTTTTTTTTTTGGTTTTCTCTTCAATAACTTATGGCAGTTTTTGTACCCAAAGGTCCATCTTTAATGATGTTGTTAGTATTTTTTTTTTTTCAATTTTTTGAGGAGTCTATGATGATGAGTCTATAAATTAGAGTTATGTTATGAAAAAGCAAGCTGTGAAGGATATATACTAAAGCTTTAATAAAAAGGAATTTGGGTTCTAATTTATCTTCCCTTGAAGGTACTTGTTTTTTTTTTTATCAACTTGATATCAGAGCCACGATGAATTTTAGGAGTACATGGTCGGGACAAATACCATTGTCACGACTCACTGAGAAATTATGACAATTGGAGTATTCAAATACATGTGTTGCTTGGTGCACAAGATGCATGGGAAGTGGTTGAAAATGGTTATTCAGAACTCTGGATAACATGCAAGCAAACCAGTTGAAGGAATTGAAAAAAACAAGGATGAAAAACAGACCACTCTCTTTTCTTGTTCCAAGAATTAGATGAGTCGGGTTTTAAGAAGATTGAATCTGCAGCAAATTCGAAAGAAGCTTGGGACACTTTGCAAAAGGTTTTCAAGGGAGGCGACCGCATTAAACAATTGCGGATTCAAACACTTGTGTTAGACCCCATAATTCTTATTTATAAAAGTAATGAAAAATGTACTAAGTATGGAAGTATGGAGACCCGATGGAAAAAGGAGCTGAAAAGATTCTAAGGGTTGAAGACAAACTAGAGATGCGATGAAGATCCAGAGAGGCTATGAAGACGTGAAATACTTAACCTAATAATCATTCACTTATTAAGAGTTCAACAGGTTGATGAACTTAGCCTTTCCATAACTCCTCTGGTTTGCAGCAGCTGAAGAATCATCAAGTGTCAAACCTAGTTCGATCAGATATCTATACTATATTATAATGCATTTGGCTAAAACTCTTAAAAACTCTTAAACTCTTAAAAACTCTTAAACTCTTAAACCCGTTCATCCCTATCCGATTTCATCCCATAACTGAATTCGTGTAACTAACTGCAGATAAACACAATCAAATACAGGATAAACATC
>NC_037540.1:6667045-6680463 GCF_001531365.2 Cynara cardunculus var. scolymus
ATATATTTTATTCAAAAATAAAAACATCATCGCTTTCTTAAAATCACATAAAGTCATATTATAACATCGACTGAGATAAAGAATAAAATAAAATATTAAAAACACGATGTATCTCGCTGCATTGCGCGAGTACTCTTCTAGTACTCTAGAAAGCAGATACATGAATAATCCTGATTGGACACACTATCTAAAGACAGCTGGACGTGACTCATCGTCAACATGAATTATGTTACTCTAGGTAGTTAGAGATAACCCTCATCTTTCTAGATAGATATTTTCTTCTTGTTTATCTCATAAATATCTTATACTAGGTTGTTATCTCTTAGACTAGATTGCTAGTATAAATAACATTCATATGTCTTGTAATTTGAGTAACCTTCTCATTATTGTTATTATAGTGAAATTACTTGAAAGCTTCATACTTTCTTGAATGTTATTAAGTTGTTCTTCACTTTCTTCATTTATACGATAGATTTAGGTTCTTAATCATAAATCTTCATATTATATTAAGAGATCTGGGATCAGCAATTGGTATTAAAGCAAATTGATTGATTTTCAATCAAAATGATCAATTTGAATCTAAGTTTTCAAATCTCTCAATTTTTTTCCTCTTATTTCTCAAATTCTTCGAAAAGTTCTCTCAATTCCCTTGGAATTTTGCATACAGTGTTGGTTCTCTTACCAAACCTCCAATTCTTCAACAAGAAGAGTATCCCTAATGAAAGATAAGAATGATAAACTTCTTCGAGGGGATGGACATGAATCTTTTCAGATCTGTCATGAACAAAAAAATTGTTCATGTTCGTTCATTTATTAAATAAACGAACATAATTGAACTTCTTGCCTAATGGTTCATGAAGGTTCGCTAAACGTTCGGTTCATTTACGGTCCTACTCGCTTCCTTGCACTCTTCATCAAGGATGTGATGAGGGAACATAACTTGTTGGGCGATGGACCCTTCACTCCTCAATTCAGCAAGACGGGTCATCGCCTCACAATCTCCAAGGATGGCTACCCTGCTGAGTGACCATTATCCCGAGTGATGTTTCAAAATATACCAGAGACCTCAAAAACCCTTATGGCTTACCGTAGCTCCACGTTGGTCCAACAGCCACGACTAGCTACCCCGAAGCAAATAGAGCCTACCCCCGATACGAGCTAGGGATCACAAGGCGAGAGGACTCACTCCGATGATGATGTCGGTCCTCCCGCCTCCCCTGAACCACTTCACACCGCTACTGCCTCCCTTCACCCAACTCCCCAGGCCACCACACCAATTATCCCTGGCGACCAAGTTCAGAGGGATATGGAATAAGGACCACCCAGTCCGAACCCAACCCCAACCAGCCTTCCAGAGGCCACTCTTCGGGTGTCTGGAAATAGCACAGCTAAGGAAACCAACTTTCCATCATCTACCTCTCAATAGAGAGGTGGTGAAGAAATAAGGTCCCCTTCTCCTCAGCGCCTTACACCATCCAATCACTCAGAAGCATTCATTGCTTCTGGCTTTGATTTCCCCACAGATCATTCAGAGTGATCTCCCTTTCAAGAACATACCCCTTCGATACTTAGTCTGTCGATGGGGACACATACGTACTTCTCTTCAACGGACTCATAATCTGATGAGGAGGACGCTACTATCAGAACATCCCGATTGGAAGGCTATCAAGGAAAGGATAGAAATCTTCCCTTGCCCAACATCGAAATAGGCATCGATGGAAGCTCCTTTGGAACTAAGTCTCAACCCACAGCATCTGTTGTCATGGGGGTTACCCCATTGTTGAGTTGGTCACAAAGGTCGAGTTCCAAGCATTTGCTGACTCAATTCAACGGTCCTTGGAAGACCTTAAACTCACAATAGTGAGGGTTGCTGAATCCATCACCCCCTATCATGTCACCTAAATTTAGCAATCCATCGCCTTTCTTGAAGCTTAATCTAGGGAAAACAACACCCGCCTTCACTCCCAACAATATCCATGGAAAGCAAACACAAATACGTTATTTTCCATTTTTTTTTCTTCTCTGTAGATGGAGTTAGAGTTTTCTTCAATTTCTATTCCAATTTATAGATCTAGGTTTGCATTTGATTTAAGATGCACATCGAAATTTCAGGTTGGGTGGAGATGTTCTTGAGATAGGGATTTGATTTTAGGGGGTTTTATTATTATTTAGATTTATGTTTTAATATAAGGTTTTTATTCTTATTTACATTTAGATTTAGGATATTGTATATAAATTTGATTTTTGTGAATCTCATTTAGTTGTTGTTGTTCATCTATGAATCTGATTTGCTTGTGTATATGAATCTCTTATATGTTTGTGATAGTACTCGTAATTTTTTGTCACCGATGGAGGGTGGTGGAAGATGGTGAATCTTCTTGAGTAAGAAACAGAGGGGAAAATACCAAGAATGTAATTCATTCGTTTTACCTGTTATGTTGGTCACCGGTCAGTAATTTAGATAACAAGGACTTCTTTAATAGGTTTCAAAAAAGCTTTGCAAACCAACTCTACCAAGTGAAATTTATGTTCGCATTGTAGTTTTAAAATATATATGGTGACACAAAACAAATTAATAAGGTGACATTTTTCACGACCCTATAATTTTTGACACTACGAGGAAGGAATGAAGTGGTGGCCCGTGCCACCACATAAACCCCTTGGGTCCATCCCTGATGTGAAGGAAGGTAATGTGCAAATGACTCACGTTGCAAGTCCTGATCAAGTGGCAGACATCTTTACGAAGCCGTTACCAATAGTGTTGTTCGAAAATTTCAAAATGATGATGGGAATGAAGGGCATGAAGTGTGCTTAAAGGGAGGAATTTGTTAACAAATAAACCCAAACACATTCAGGTTGAAAATTGAAGGGGCAAAATGTTGGTCAATATGTGTTTATGACGTGTCAAATTAAGATTTTTAAGTCTAGTTCTCAACGGTGAAAGTTTCAAGTTATTTGGTTTTCTCTATAATAAGTTAAGACAGTTTTTGTACCCAAAGGTCCAACTTTTGTTAGAAATTCTGTTTTTCAGTTTTCTGAGGAGTCTAATGGTGAGTCTTCAAATTAGAGTTGTGTCATGTTATGAAAAAGCAAGTGAAGAATATATGTTAAAGCTCTAATAGGAAGGACCTTGGGTTCTAATTTCTCTTCCTTTAACAATATTTGTTTTTTATCACTACCTGCCTTAATGATTAATTCTTGGAGCGAACTGTATCATCATCTATAAAGTCACTCTAGTACTCTCGTTATTTAGTTCAGTCTCCTTGAACTTGTGGTAACTTTCTTCTTCAATGTTGATCTCAAAATGTGCATATATGTTGACCTCAGCAGAAGTACCTGGTTGATGTGGGATATATATATATATATATATATATATATATATATATATATACATATATATATATATGTATGTATGGATTAAATTCTCATGGAGACATTGACATCTTAAAATTAGAACTAAAATGAAAGGTTTCATCATATTCTTCCTTTATGTGATATGATGAATTAATAGTCAAGCTTAGCTGGGAATTTAAGACTATATGAGATGGAAATTGTATTTAAAAGGGAGTTCTTGGTGTTCCCACTTCTCCCCCTAGAATTGATTTCTGGTTTTGCACAACTGGATTCCTATTTTCTTTGACGAAAATTTTGCTAATCTAGCACGTACATATATATTCACTGTCCAAATTGTCCGTCCTTCACAAAATATTGTTTAATTGAGACATCGGACGGAAAAACTTTATATATTCGCTAGACCGAGAAGGTACATGATCAAATTATAGAACATGACAAAACCTTCAAACCAAGCGAAGTGGGTCTGCATACTCCACAGTAGAGAAAGTGCTTTTGTTCTTCCAACTCGTATAGTATGGATCCAGATAGTACGCATATAACTTAATAACCATTCAGACCCACGTTGCAACATTAATTTATTGTAATTTTGTGACAGTAGGAAGGACGAAAAAGGCATCCACAGATGAGACGGTGGCCCAGAGCTAAATATCCTGAATTTTCATTCAACATTTATGATAATGAATTCATGAACGTCGCAAAGTTTCATCCTTCTAGTTTGGTTTCATGGGTCCTTCTTTAAGTATTATATATGCATTGCCATGCTTATCGATATAAGCACAGCCCAATTAGTTCTAGCCGTCAAAAGTTTCAGTTTCAGTAACTTTTTTGTAAATTTTATAATGGTTTGATGCAATATTAATAATTTTGAAATTTTAGGTGAAGATGTTTTCTAGTCTCTAACTCAAGCTATATCCCAAGCTTGCGATTTAACAGAACCAACCCCATGCCTTTCGTCGAATCATGGATCTTTGATTCGTCTTTTTGTCGGAGTGATGGATATTTACTGTAAATCAGCCAACGACTTTACATTCATTGATACTCAAGGCAATTTAGATTGTATATAACCTAACTCAACGACAACCGAAAAGCAATTATGAATTGCGTTTATGTTTTTTGTTGTTGTTTTATTTTGATTGTTTGAAGTGTTTGTCAGGTTAAGAGGTGTACTTTTATCCATTCTTTGTCAAGTTCTTTCGTGCATATCTAGTGTCCTGCTTATCAACTCTTCAAGTAATTAGTCAACCAGCTTAAAAGCTTGAGCAAATAGGCTAATAGCATTTACAATCATTTCACTTAGCCTAACTTTATCTAACCAACCGTTTTGCTTTTAAAAATACAAGGAAGATACTGAATCTTGGCATGCAACAACCAATGCATGAAAATTATGACCATTGTACGTATTCAATCTTTTTGCACATTTTTACAATGTTTTTTTTGCACTTCCAAAGGTATATAATTGTTGGTTAGTATTCAAACCAACTACAATGGTTAGAAAGGTTGATTGATAAATGGGTTTAGTTGAACTCACTCGAAAAAAAACACTACTTCAAAGGAGCATTATGTTTGGTCCAAACCACATATATGTATCTTGGCAAACTAACGTCAATTACGGACAAATACTACTTCAACACCCTCCCTCACGTATAGCATGTAGGCCAAGGCCCAAACAAAAAAAATAGATTTGAATTCATACATAGCCTACATAAATATCATGATATGTAACCCACAATGGTGGTGCCTAATTGGTTTGAGTTTGACTTCAAATGTCAAAAGTACCTGAAGGTCTCAGGTTCAAATCCAAGGAGGAACAAAAATCCTCTTGTGGCCAAGGATGTTCAAATGCGATGACTCTGGGCTACCTGCAAAGCAAAGTAGATGGTTGTCCTGAGATATTAGTCGGCTCGCAATGCGGGTTGGATATCCAGGTTAATAAAAAACGATATGGGATTGGGTATAAATGATCACTCCCAAATGCTAGTTAGCTAGGAGGAGGATGCATGATTTTTTTGGCAAACATTTGGCAAGTTGATGTGAAAGAATCACAAACCACCTAGCTCTTTGATGCCTAATGAGATTGATTGATGATCACAATAATGTGTATCATGTCTTCTTTTTTACTTGACCAAAGTTTTCTAAGAAAGAATAAAATGGCATCAAGAAGTTCAAAAATGATAGCCACCCTTGTTGATGGTACTTAGCTACAAGGGTCTGAAGCATCGGTCCATCACGATTCTTTAGGGGTCATCAAGTAATTAGCAATAATTAGCATCAACATCTTTATTTGGCAGGTTATACTCGACACTCCCAATCCCGCGACAATTTAATTAAGTTAAAGATGGACCATGATTCTACTCTATGTCCCATATGTGGATCCGTTACTGAATCAACGCAACATCTGATGTTCGAGTGCTCTATTGCTTCGGAGGTTCGGAATTTTATAGAGAGATGGTGGTCCTTTACCGTTCCATGTAACAGATCGTTGGAATCAATGATTAACGACATCAAAGCTGCTTTCAACAACAGATACCTTGTGATACTTCCAAAATAGGTGAGTTTTCGATAGTTCCTCCCCCCCCCCAATGACTCTATTCTTTATCTTATTGTGGAGAAGACGTTTTGTTGGGTTTTGGCTAGGTGTAAAGGGAGTATTAAAAACCTGATTATGTGGAGATGTTATCCTACTACCTTGTAATTTCATTGTTCTTTTGCTATCGACTTGCTAGCTTTTATCATCCCAACTCCGAAGCTCACAATAAGGTCTAAAACTTCCATATCTCTTGCTTTGTTTTCTTTTTCTGTTTTCCGCAACTAAAGCGGTATTGTAATTCAAGCAATTGTTTTACATGTGGTGACGATAACTTCAATACTTAATTTGGGATCTAGACGAATTGGCGTTGCTACTGCTTTGATATGAAAATAATTGTAGAATTTTTTTTGAGAATATGAAAATTACAAGAATACAAAAATTCTGAGAATATTGAATGTTAGATTGCAACAGTATTGAATGTAAGTTTGAGAGATTCAGAATAAACGTGTGAGAAATAATCAAACATATACATACTATAAACCCAACAAATTAAATCAATCTAGCCTTTGATGAAGGCAAACTTACCTTGCTTGGTCTGTGGCCGGTTGAATCGAGCGGTCCTCATTTAATTCCTTCGGGGACTAGTTGTTCGGTCCTTTGAGTAGTCTTAAAAGGCCAATTTGGTACAAAGTTGTTTTAGAGTTCGAATAAAAACCAGACTTTCTTCGACTGCTCCCAACATCAAAATTTTGACACTGTTAATTTGGGCTTTTTAGACTGGACCGAACCTAGCTAGATTCAGTCCTTACAAGGACCTATCCTTTAACCGGTTACCAGCTGATCTCGGTTCTCGATTCATGATGTGCATCCCTCTAGAATGGCATCCTAGGTTCATAACAATTATATATTGCTCAACCGGCACTAGTTAAGCCTCTTAAACTCAGGACTTTGAGTTTACAATTCGTTTCTAACACGATGAAGAAACATACAATAATAATTTGTTTTTTAGCGATGATAAGATTTAACCAAGTAAGGTTATAATGAAAATTTTCCAATAAGAAATTATTGATGTAGTTGAATCCGTCCCATTAGTAATAATTCGTTGGTTGTTGTTTCGAAAAAAAATTAGTGGGGGCAAATACTTTTCATATGCTTTGAAATTTTAGTTGCTTGATGATTAAAAAACCATAAAAACATTCTTTGAATTACTCCGAGTATGGTTAATTATCACCCAAGTTACTTATCAGAAAATCATGTGTCAATGTTAGTTCATACTTGATACCGCTGTTCATGTTTTTTTCCTGGTATTTGTTTCAATAGATACCTCTATTTCCTCTATATCTAACTATGAAGGGACAAGACATGTGAAACCTAACAAAAATGAGGGTCCACATGGGAATAAATTCTGGAATCAAATAATATCAATGTTAGAATTTTGGTTGCATAATCTGAGTTCTGTACGTGAGGAATTTTGAACTGTTAGTAGTCACTTCAGAGATTAAACAACATAAAGATGATCGATCTTGAGAATATTATGCAAGAATTAGTTGATGGTTTATAGGAATTTAGGATTTCTACAACATCCAAAAGCATAAGGTGATGAGAAACTAGAATTTGACATGCAATCGAAAACTTTTTCACGCACTAAACAAGCTATACATATAGTCTGTTCTATATTCATATATTCTTTCTAGGAATATTGTACCAATTACACTCACTTTATAGGTTCTAGAAATGGTGAATTTCAGAAATTTATGGGATCAATATCCATCAAAATTAACATGCTAAGTTGATCAAGATCTTTTGATATCATAATGGGACCTCCATGACCATATATTATATGATGTGTTAATTGCTTAGCATCGGTTCAAGTCATTGCAACTTTGGAGCTAGAAACATAAAGCTTAAATAGAAGATATGATCAATTAAGACAAAAGGAAGTCTGTAGTGAAAGTATAGGGCTGGGCAACATACAGAATAAAGCAGAAACCGAAGCTGTCAAAAGAGCTAGCTTTTGGAGTTGTGGGATCTGTAGCTTGGTTTTTGCTGACTAAAGAAAAGTGATACAACTGGTAAAGGCAACTGATCGCATGCGATCTCATGGAAGATGAAAAAGATAGTACAGACATGGAGGAGTGAGAGCTAAAGGTGGTCAGCTAGCATAATAAAAATGGACAAGGAAAAAGATGATCGAGTCAGAATGCCAACAGATGTCTGCAGTAACTTGGATCAAACTTGGAGAGATAACAACACCAAATAAAGATTGAGACTTTTTAGAAAACTTTAACCTTTGAGGTTACGTACATAATTGGTCTCCTGGTCATTTCTCTTTCTATTCACCAAAATATCACAACTTCTGCATGTGCCACCTTCCCCACTTAGTACCTAGCCAAATGATAACTTTTTTTTTCAGATTTCAACCCATGTCCGCAAGTAATGGCAGGTAGCACTTGCGAACCGAGCTAGAAGACAATTTTTTTTACAAATTCGGCCCAGATCCGCAAATGCTACCTTCATAACTTGCAGAGTTGAGATGAATCTGAATTGTTTTCTGTCTTTTAGCTAGATCTGCAAGTTGGGGAGGTGGCACTCGTGGGGGTAGTGACATTTAGGTAAATCAGGAAGAGGAACGATTAGGAGATCAATTCATGAAAAAGAAATGGTTACTTCGACCAATTTTCCCAAAATTTCTTAGTAGGAATTTGTTTAATCATTACTATCAAATAGTACCAAACTAAATATTTGATGGTTCTTATGAGTCCTCTTATTCCAATTGCTCAATGCCCTCAACACTACTAAAAAACTGGGCATTTCCGGCGGACAATTTCAGCCGGAAATTTTCCGGCGGCATTTCCGGCGGATGTTAAAAAAGTCAACTTTTGTTGACTTCCGCCGGAAATCCGCCGGAAAAAATAAACCGGTTATATTTCCGGCGGATTTCTTAATTAAGGATTAATTAATCTTTAAAAATTAATTAATATTTGAAAAAAAATTTAAAAAAGATTTTTCAGGCTGATTTCCGGCGGAGAATTTAAAAAAAATAAATCCGCCGGAAATAGTTTTAGAAAAATAATTTTTTAAAAATGAAAAAAAACCCCTTTTAATATTTTCCACCAGATTTCTGGCGAAAATTTTTTAAAAAAAAATTAAAAAAAAATCCGCCTGAAAAGATTTAAGAAAAAATATTTAAAAAATCTTTTAATTTTTTCCGGCGGATTTCCGGCGGAAAATTTAAAAAAATCCGCCGGAATTTTTTTTTTAAAAATTTAAAAAAATCTTTTTATTTTTCCGGCGGAAAATTAAAAAAAATTAAAAAGAATAAATCCGCCGTATTGGGCTTTAACGGATCGTATTGAACATTAATGGATCGTATTTGCTTTAACGTACCGTATTGGGCCTTAATGGATCGTATTGGACATTAATGAATCGTATTGGGCTTTAACGAACCGTATTGGGCTTTAACGAACTGTATTGGGCCTTAATGGATCGTATTGGTGTTTAATGGATCGTATTGGGCTTTAACAGACCGTATTGGGCTTTAACGGACCGTATTGGACCTTAATGGATCGTATTGTTCATTAATGAATCGTATTGAACTTTAATGGACCGTATTGGGCTTTAATAGATCGTATTGGGCTTTAACGAATCGTATTAGGCTTTAACGGACTGTATTGGACATTAACGGACCGTATTGGACATTAATGGATCATATTTGCTTTAACGGACTGTATTGGGCCTTAATGGATCGTATTGTTCATTAATGAATCGTATTGGGATTTAATGGATCGTATTGGCCAATAACGGATCATATTGGCCTTTAACGGACCGTATTGGACATTAATGGATCGTATTTGCTTTAACGGACCATATTAGGCCTTAATTGACCGTATTGTTCATTAATGAATCGTATTGGGTAATGGATCGTATTGGCCAATAACGGATCGTATTGGCCAATAACGGATCATATTGGCCTTTAACGGACCGTATTGGACATTAATGGATCGTATTTGCTTTAACGGACCATATTGGGCCTTAATGGACCGTATTGTTCATTAATGAATCGTATTGTGATTTAATGAATCGTATTGGCCAATAACGGATCATATTGGCCTTTAACGGACCGTATTGGACATTAATGGATCGTATTTGCTTTAACGAACCATATTGGGCCTTAATGGATCGTATTGCTCATTAATGAATCGTATTGGGATTTAATAGACCGTATTGAGCTTTAATGGATCGTATTGGGCTTTAACGGATCGTATTGGACATTAATGGATCGTATTTGCTTTAACGGACCGTATTGGGCCTTAATGAATCATATTGTTCATTAATGAATTGTATTGAGCTTTAACGGACCGTATTAGGCCTTAATGGATCGTATTGGACATTAATGAATCGTATTGGGCTTTAACGGACCATATTTGTTTTAGCGGACCATATTGGACATTAATGGATCGTATTGACCTTTAATGGATCGTATTGGGATTTAATGGACCGTTAGGGACATTAATGGATCGTATTGGCCTTTAACGGACCGTATTGGGCTTTAACGGACCGTATTGGGCTTTAACAAGTTGTATTTGCTTTACGTTAGAAATTACATATATATCATGTTTTAGTTTGGGTTGCCATTTGTTGGGCAAACATTAGGATTGTTTACGTTAGAAATTACATATATATCATGTTTTAGTTTGGGTTGCCATTTGTTGGGCAAACATTAGGATTGTTTACRTTAGAAATTACATATATATCATGTTTTAGTTTGGGTTGTCATTTGTTGGGCAAACAACCGTATTGTTTACGTTAGAAAATACATATATATCATGCTTTAGTTTGGGTTGCCAATTGTTGGGCAAACGTTATGATTGTTTTTGATACAATTTTCGTATCTATCACTATTTTTGCCTGGAAACGTCCCATTTACAGCCGTTATGCTGTCAAAATTGACTTGCAATCTTTTTTAAACAATATATAGGATGAGTATTCAACGGGTCTTACCCAAAGATACGGCGATGATCCCTCTACCTATCACTTAGTTGATACAGAGTTGTGGGAGCAAGCGGTTGGGGGAAGCAAAAAAGGTCGTCTATTTGGGTTTGGGTACAACCAAGATCCCAACTGTGTCTTGACCGGCAACTACACGGAAGTTGGTTCATCGTCTTCAGATAAGCACGTATGTGTCTCTTTTCGTTTGATGATGTTTATCGACTTAGCTTATAATTCATATTAAATATTATAACATTTTATTTATTTTTATAGAAAATTGTAAACTTAAAGGCCCAAGTTCTGGATTTACAAGAAGAAAATCAGCGTCGACGGACGGTGGAGGAGCAACTTCTGAAACAAATGAATGATATGACTGTTTTGGTTAACGAACTCCGTCAATCACAATTCTCACCGCCATCTAATTGAATATTGTTTGTTTATTTGGAACAATTTACTTTGTTTGTAACATTGTGTGATACATTAAATTGTTTATGTTTTGTAACAATTGTTTACTTTAATCAATGTATTATATTTGGTTGCATTTTAATTTTTTTAGTTTTATCCATATTTTTACAGATTTACAGGTTTTAAATATTTATTGAAAAAATAAACAAAAAATAAATTTTTATAATGAATTTTTTTTCCGGCGGATTTCCCGACGGATGTTTCCGCCGGAAAGATTAAATTTGTTTAAAAAATCCAAAATATATGAATATATAATTAAATATTTAAAAAAAAAACAAAAAACACCGGCGGATCCGGCCGCCGGTAATTTTTTATTTTTTTTTTTGAAAATCTTATTTATTTAAGTTTTTCCAGCGAGAAAAGACTCCGGCAGATTGCCGGCGGATATATCTGCCGGAAAATTTCTTAATTTTTTTTATTAAGCAAAACCAACTTTTTTTAATTAAGCCGGCGAAAGATTTCCGGCGGCCGAAATCCGCCGGAAAAGTGAAGAATCCGCCGGAAAACTAGACGGAAAATAAATCACCGGCGCACTCTTTTCCGGCGGACAAATCCGCCGGAAAACCCAATTTCCGGCGGATTTCCGGCGGACAAAAAGAGGGTAATTTTGGTAGTGCAAGATACCACTATCATGTTTTCACAATGCTAGAAAACTGAGTTTCAACACCGTGTCTTTAGCAACGACATGTTTTAGCAACAAGTTATTCTAACGACATATCGTTTTTATAAACCATTTGTGACGATAAATTGACTAGGAGATATGAAGAATTTTGAGAAACTAGTAGATATGAATATTTTGTTCAATTTTGCATTAACTTGTCTTACTTTAATTTTAAGCATTAAGCTTCTACCTAGATCATATTTTGTTAGGCTGCCGATAATTAATTAGTGGATATCCCTACATATATAAATTTGAAATTTTGAAGATTTACGCGGCATTATTGCTCCGTCAGGCTTTCGTCCATAGCGGAAAATTCCCCACTGCTGCCTCCTATAGGAGTCTGGGCCATGTCTCATTCCCAGTGTGGCTAATCATTCTCTTGGACCAGCTATTGATCATCGCCTTGGTAAACTATTACCTCACCAACTAGCTAATCAGACGTGAACCCCTCCTCGAGCGGATTCCTCCTTTTGCAACTCAGCCTACCGGGTATTTGAAGATTTATAGATTAAAGATCATTATGTATGCGTTATGGTCCACGAGATACTTTTTTAAGTATTGCAAAAGAAATGCTCTACTGAAAGAGTTGGGCAGTGTATATATATATACACACACACACATATATATATATATATATATATATATATTTATTGACTCATTTAAGAAAGAACTGACTAGTTTGTGGTAACTATGAAATCCAATCTCAACCACAAATCAATAGATAAATTAAGAAATTTATAATTTTGGTAATTTTGAATTAAAATTTTAATACAAGGACATTTTAGGTATTTTCTCTCCTTTCTTCGTCCTCTGGCCACCATCTTCCGATGATACCATTGTGATACCTAAAAATATTAACTTTGTTAAACAAAAGACACAGTGTGATACCCAAGCATATATAAGATGCATTGTGRTACCACTGTGTTACATCTCCGATCGACCACACAAACGACATCAGTGTGATACCAAAACACATATATGATGCATTGTAATACCATTGTGGTATCACCGGAAGACGGTGGCCGGAGAATGGGGGACGGAGAGAGGAGAGTTTTAAAATACCTAAAATGTCCTTGCATTAAAGTTTTAATTCAAAATTACCAAAATTATATACTTCCTAATTTATCTATTGATTTATTGTTGAGATTAGATCTCACAATTACCACAAACTAATTAGTTCTCATTTAATTAGACCCTTATTTATATATATATATATATAGAGAGAGAGAGAGAGAGAGAGAGAGAGAGACTTGGGATCATGTGAGACCAGCCTGTTTTTGTGAGACCCGTGAGACCAGCATTTTACACTTGAAACTTCACAGCAAAATGCTGTGAATGTAACTTTTTAAAACCTTCACAGTGTTTTTGCTGTGAAGGTTCGACTTTTTTTAAACCTTCACAGCGTTTTTGCTGTGAAGTTTA
>NC_037540.1:6680534-6702069 GCF_001531365.2 Cynara cardunculus var. scolymus
TTTTAAAAGCAAGACTTGAAGATAGAAGCATCAAATATTTCAATTGAAGATTCGTAGATTTTAAAAGTAAGTTTGAATTATGATTTGGTTCCTATATTTTGATTTTTTTTTACTATGGTTCATATGGTATGTTTATTATGAATTTGGTTATTGTATTAATCAATTTGTCTTCATTATAGTCCCTCCGACTAATACCGTTAAATAAATCCATTAACTCAGTTAAATCAACGGTCATTTTAGTCTTTTTACCTATTTTTTTAAATCTCTTTCCTATAAAAAAAAGTAAAAACAATGTTTACATATATACACACTCATATCAATAAGGATATTAAAATAAATACAATAGAAATGGTCTTATAATTTGATTTATTGAAAAATGAATTATGTTAAAGACGATCTAATTTTATTGTTTTCGTTTTTTTTTTTTGCACAGTTAGATATAAAAACTTGATTTTTCTTTGAAGTTACCAAGATAATATATGTATGAATCTCCCTTAATTTGGTAAAAATCTGAATGATTGATTTTGAGTTTTTTTTTTAGAAAAATAATATGAAAACTGGAAACCCTAGTTTTAGGATGATAAAATTAGAGTTCCTTTTTTTAATGATTTATAATTAATTTGGTGTTAAAATGTCGATAATAAACTTGTTTATTTCAATTATGGAAAAAGAACAATAAAATTAAATGGTCTCTAATATAATTAACTTTTTTACTTAAACAAATCAAATAACCCGGTGATATAATTAACTTTTTAGGTTATTGTCATGTTCATTATCCGGTAATTATATATATCCCAGAGCTAAAATATTTGGACACTTCCAAGATATATAGAATGCAAATTCCTTTTTTGAAATTCAAGTAAAAATAAAAATTCTCTTATGGTCGTGGAGGCTCAAATGCAATGACTTTGGACTACCCACAAAGCTGGTGTTCGTCCTAAGATTAGTCGTCTCGCATAGTGGATTGGATATTCAGGTTAATCAAAATCAAAATAAAAAAAATTTTTTTTTTTTTTTTTGAAGATTTAACATGTTATATTGATTAGTTGTTATTTCTTAATGTTGATGTTAGTCTTGGTGCACATTGTTTGTATATCCGACGGAGGTCAATCATATCTATCGATTTAACCCTAATCTGATAAATTTAGGCAACTTAATTTAATTAATTAGTTTACATGGATAGATTCTATCCTAATCCTAAAATCCGTTATAATTAATTTTATTCAACTCTAATTTACTTTGGTCGATTTCAACTATTGATTTTGACCCTAAGCACTTATATTAGAGCTTAATTATAAAACCTTAGAACTTGAATCATAAACTTCAATCGAAAACGTAGCCTTAATCCTAAAACCTGCAACTTTAACCCCAAAATCCCAAAGATTTTGATTGATCATAATTAATATAATGTACAATGATTCACAACAATTGATCTTACCATCAATTAGAATTTATGACCGTAATATGAAACACCAAGACCTAAAACCCTAAACTTTAACATTTAATTGTTACTTGTAAACCCTAAACAACTTAGGGGTTGTTTGTTTACTTCTTAATAGTTTCATTAAGAATCAGTTTTTGAATCGTTAAGAAGTGAATCTTGTTTGGCAAAAAAAAAGTTTGTCATTTAATGGTTCTAAAACCCTCTGGATGACTTTGTATTTTGAGTCTTCCGTAACCATTCAACGCCATAATTTCGTTGTAAATAATTACCAAACAATTGTAWTTCATTTTGCACTATATTATGAGAGTCTCTTAATCATTCTATACCAAATCATTCGATAACTGCCAAATAACTCCTTAATTAAATGGACTATGATTACCTTTAATGAACCCTTATTACGAAAAGTTAATATCATAAATCCTAGAGCTAACATTGATCGTGACCCTAAATCTTAGCACCACCCATGTACCATAACCATGATATGACACTTTTACCCTCATCTTAACTCCAACCCTAAATGATAATCTTGATTGATTGTAATCATCTCTAATCTTTGTTTCTAATAATAGAAGTGTTCAATTCATTAATAGTTTTGAACCAACGTTAGATGATGTTTAGTCGCCTTTTTAGTGTTGTTTATCGTTCTAAATCTTTTGTGTCTCTCTTTTTATGTGTTATTCTAGTTATAATATGACTTATTTAATACTTTGACCTCGTAACTTTGTTTTATTGTCGAAAAATCTTACTTATTATTACTACAAGTTCTTCCAAAACGATCGTTTTCTATATTTAAAACATAGTACTACCAAAGCTTTTAGGTTGACATAAATCCATGACTATTGCATACACAGTTACACCACCAAATAATGGTACTTGAAACATCATTAAAGACAAGCTCTTATCATCCTAACTCCAATGACACCAACATGGCTATATGTTCATATACTTATATGTGCCTCGCACGTACAAGATAAAGCACGGGGCCTGTTCACAACAAAAATTACATATCATAGTGCAAATAACTTCTTGAATATGGTTTATGCACTCCGTTGGAGTTACAAATGACCTTAGGTTTGATGATGGGTGTCGGTTATATATTTTTCATTTCTTCTCATGGATATGCTATGTTTCCTTTGCAGTACATCCAATACCCTCCTAGATTTAGTATGATGCTTTTTCGTTAAGAGCACATAAAAGACACAACATATAAGTATTTAAATACTCCTACAGATGAGAATAGGATTGATGATATATGAAGGGACTACCAACACACTGCACACATGCATATAAGAATGTTTAATATTGATGAAGTAGGGCATGTTAGCTTGATGGCAACACGCAATTTGCTTGTTTGATGGGAACGAAAATGACAATTGAAACAAAAAAGTACTACACAACTTTCATCAAGAGAATTGAGTGTGTAACGATTAAAAGAAAATTGGTCCACTATTTAACTTGAGTTATCTAAATATTTTGATTTATTAAACTGTATTGTCTACCTCACTAATACTATTTCTAAACAGCTATATAATATGTCATGTATGGTCTTGCTTATTTCTTTATTGGTAATTAGGTTTGCAATCACTCGACCTACCGACGCTATTTGGCATAAAGGTGCGGTTGAGTTTTGATTGACCTTGGGCTACTGAGTTTAACAAGTCACTGTTTATCACATGTTTGATTGAAAATGAAAGTATAACCGATTCCAGAGTAAATAACATTTTATTGGAAGAAATAAGTATAAGTTTTTAAGTAATAACTCGTTTTATCTAAGTATGTTAACTTATTAAACTAAAAAGTTGTCGGTCAAGGCACACTAATACTGACTCAATTAAGAGTGACAGAATGTTGTGCGTGTAAGATTTTCATTGTCTTTTTTGAGGGTGTCCCAGGCTATGCATGAATTAATCATGACAAATTGTTACCGTAAGAAATCAGTCTTGATATTTGTTGTTTATTCGATATACCCTAATTTACTAGCTACTTCTTTTGGTCTTACAATCAATTGGCCTACGGGGTATAGCTAGCCAAGAAGGCTATTCAAAATGAAGACATGACATAGTTTTAATTGCCTTTGTAATGAAGTAAAACAGTAATCAATTACAAATTACTAGTTCCACAAGTATCAGATGCAAGATACCATATTTCAACAGATGAAGTACTTGACGCGGATACTTTGAGCTCAACCATTTGAGCAAGGTTCCATGTAGCGTAACTCGAAAGGATTGTTATGACACACCTGCGTAATCGTTGTTTGCCTTCTCATTCATTTGCTCTAACTTTCATATAAAAGGAAACATGATATCTTTATTTGGATTATCTCAGAAAATTTCCGCTTGAAGTATTCATCAAATTTTATATTTGTCCATCATAAATCATTACAGGATGTTTCTAGAATTTGTTCTAGTTTACAACTTTATCAGTTTTATTTACAATTGCATGACACGTTAAACAATATGTATTTCTAGACATTCTAGTAACACATTTTAAAAGCTTTCCAAATGAAATTACTAATTTACCCTTTTTACGATTGATTCTATCAATCTGATTTCATGAAATTCTTCCCTTTGGTTTTGATCTACAGTATTGTATTATAACTATTTGACAAATAATAGTTATCCTCCTTAAAATATATCGTAATTTTTATAGTACCAAGGACATGCTAATTATGTTCTCCGTCCATCTAATTTTTCCCACTTTTCATTTAACACTTTCTTTTCGTATGATTTCAATACAAATTGATTTATTTACTGATTAATAAATATTACAGATATTGATAATATTGACTTTTGTTTTTTTTTTTAAATTTTGTCACAATAAAAATATTTTAAATATGTGATTATCATTTCATAATTCTCAATAAATTACGTTTACATTAAATTTTTCAAATTTTTTTAACAATATTATTAAAATATATATATATATATATATATATATATATATATATATATATTATGGAGAAAAGGTTGGAGCATTCAACAAATAGTGTTTCATTATGTATTGGACCACAATGAGATGGCCCTTCTCTATAGAGTCAGTACCTTCAGCCCAAATTTGCCAGCCCATATTTATTTCTTGGTTTTGTCCCCAGCCCGATCCGATATTTCAGGTTCGTAACGGGAAGGAAATTGACATGTCGAAAAACGTTTGGCCTAACGATATCTGATTGTTCCACTTTGTGAAAACAACTGCTTATCCCTTCTTTGGTTTGGTAACAAAGTTTAATTGAAAGTATGCAATAAAAGTAACAGTTAAATAATTACTTGTTGAACCTACACGAAGATGGGAAAACAGATGACGCGTGAAGACGTGCATTTGTATATGTATATGCATGTATATATATATATATATATATATATATATATATATATATTCCTGTTCCTAATATGATTTATTCTGTATGTAAGGCAACAGTATGCATACTGCAGTGCTCATATACTTCATTTCAGTAAAAACCAAGTACAAATATCATTCGTTCTTACTTATTTTATTAATAAGTTATCTTTTATGGTTTTATAAAGTAATCAATTGGATTGTAGAGCACTCAAAATCATATTTAAATGTCAAAAAAGCTAAAATATAACAAATTCATTTCATATTTTTTAGTTATATATTAAATAGAAATATTTTTTGCAATCATATGAGTTACAGTTTGATTAAATCAAAAATTATTTTATAAATTTTGAAAGGGTAAAATAATTCAAAATTTAGCAAACGTTGCTTTGTTTCTTATTTGGTGTATCAACAAATTTTTTCTTAATTTAATTTCTCATATCTCGTACCAATTTTACCTCATAAATAGTTTTTAGTTCTAATTCATCATTTTCATAAAATAAGAAATTAAAACATCAATCGTCTCGGTTTTAATCCGTATGTCATCACTGTTGAAATTCCAACAACTTGTTCACTTCGTTCTATTATATAATTTATAATATAACTTGAAAAGTTTGACATCCAAGTCATTGATACATATAGTATTTACCAATTACGGGTAAAAATGGATAAAAATAATAAACATTTAGGGGCCGTTTACCCAAATGCTTACCCGATAAACGCTTACCAATAAGAGTCAACACTATAATTTATTTTGATGCGTAAGATTTTAGTACATCAAAACATATCGAATGCAACAATTTACTGGGTAAGAGTCTCCATCCTCACTTACAGGGTAAGACTCTCCATTATTTTCATCGCTCTTACCCGGCAAGATTTTTGGCCCTTCTCATGTTCATCCGATTAGGAAATTTATGCGTTAAATACTTACCAAGTAAGTGTTTAGTAAACAACCCCTTAGTATTTCATTTTTCACAGCAAATTTATTTGATCAACAGTTTTCAATGACATCAGTTGATTTTGACTTAAAAGTTAGAACATAACTCACCACATCAGCATGATAACCGGTTAATGTTTCAACCGGTTACCTAAATATTTAAAATTTTAAAACTTTACATCTTAAGTATCAAAATGAAAGTTTTAAAAATATGTTACTCAAAATATAAATTAAATTAAAATACGTTATATTTTCATGCAATTTTTCTTATAAATATTTACCTGTTACCGATATAAAGAATAATCATCTCTTACATTAATTTAAAAAAAATATATCAAATTTTGATTTAATTTGTGATGTTCAAATGATGGTGTGATTTGCCAGCACATAGACAAGATTTGTTAATACGCTTTAAAGACGGAGAAGCCCGGATCTTTTTTCACACTAAATCCAGGCACAGGGGAGGGAGACAAGCACTTCAAAAATCTTTAGAGAGAGAAAGAGAGATCATAGTTAAGTTTATATCTACATACATATCCATCTGTATCTACATACGCATCCAAGTGTAGTATATATGGGAAACCCTAGGGGATAAAATGGTTGGGTTTAGGACTATTGATGTGTGATTGAGTGCAGATCCGAGTGATGGAGGAGGTAACCGGAGATGGTGCTATGATAGGAATGAGGGATAAGACGGAGATGTTGTATGGTGGTGACCACAGTGGCGGCAATGCACGGCCTCCGATGGGTGAGACGACGGCGTTTATGATGTCGGGATCTTTCAAGGAAGGAGTAGGAGGGGGGAGGGGTTCAGGTACAGGTAGTCGTAGGAGGTTTTCGGTGAGGCCTAGCTTAGACGCGGACGAGTTTATGAATCTGCTACACGGGTCGGATCCGGTGAAGCTGGAGCTTAATCGGTTGGAAAATGAAGTTAGAGGTGCTAATGCGGATTGATCCCATGAACTGATTAATTAATCTCTGTGGTTTGAGATTTTGGTTGTTTTTGACTGGATTTCATTTGACCTTTTGCAGATAAGGATCGAGAATTGAGTGAAGCACAAGCGGAGATCAAGGCGCTCAGACTATCTGAACGCTTGAGGGAGAAAGCTGTTGAAGAGGTTATACTTCCTTTAAACCTTACGTTGATTATGTTTTTATATGAATTATCATCTTCATTGGGAATGTTGACTTTTATTTACTCGATGCACCTGAAAATTTTGAACTTGAATGCTTATTTGATATCTGGTAGAGTGCCTTGTTTTAAACCCTAGCTGTGCTAACCTGTCACTGAAATTAGCTTTGACGATGTCAATGGGTCTTTTGTTCTATCTTTAATCCCTCTAAACAAGATGTGTCTTGTGTACAATGATAGTTGTAAGTTGGATGTTGAATTATTTTTGATGTAATTAATTCCAATATACTTTGAACCAGCGGATCCTTCTCGTTTGTACCTGATATGTATGTAAGGTACATGTGTTTTTTATGTTAATGCCGTGTATTGAGCAAAAGCATGCAATGTCATTGACGTTGGTACTCAATGTTTGCCATTTCTTCTATGAATTAGTCAGACAGAGAACATGCTCTTGTCATGTTCGCTTTTCTAGTTTTGTATTAGTTTTGCTGATTTAGATATAGGGTGTTTCTTCGAATATGGCAACTTCCGTAAATCATTTCCTTTTCTGAGGTCGTGACAACTGTGATATGCGATGGCATAGTTTCACACATATGGCTTATAAACCAGTTATTCGTTTTTCAGTTCTCTTTTCTCTATCTGGACGTTGTCTTTCCGTTATAGTTGCTGATGAGGAGTCTTTTGGCTCCTTGTCAGTTAACTTCTGTGCAAGATAACAATTCCTTGTTACACACATTTTTTCCTTTTGAATTTATAAATTCGGTTTGGATGTTGTTTTCCTTAGATGGTACTGCTACTTCATCACTGATATTTTGTTTGCTTCCAAGATTTTAATAAAAATTAAGAATCTGGTACTCTGGTCGTCCCACCAGGCTTTGTAGCTCATATTGCACTTCTTGCACTTGTTGGTATTACCTTGGGAAAGAAACCAATTTCTGGCACTTGATGGTCATTGGTCAAAATCAACCTTTCAGTGTGTAGATAAATGTGTATAAACCAATCATAATAAATTAAAAGTTGCTCCTGCTACCCAGCCGAGAGCCTTAAAAAATGACAGACAGTTTTTTATGGATCTGTTCCAGGGAGTACCCTCAAAAAAAGGAACCTTTGCTCTCAAATTGGAGAAGGATATGGTCCTTGGGTTCCTTTTATTGGAACTATGTTCCTATTTATTTTTGTACACTCCGTCTCGAAGAGTAACTAGGACCAATTTAGTCAGATTTTCATGGTCATATGTTGGATGACTTCTTATGTGTGTGCCCTTTTGGACTTGTGTTTTCCAATTTTCACCAACAAAATTTCGGCGATGATATGATAGAAATTCCCAGACAATTTTGCACCCGTTGTTGAACTTCCATCTGTTAATTATGCTTCTTTTACTTGTGGAAAATTCTACAAGTTTATAGTTGATGGGCTACGCTATTGCAACATAAGTTATTCCTTGTGTAAATTTCAATTACCTCGTAAGGGATTTACATGTTTGTTGACTTTTCCATTTTGTCCACTTCTCATCTGTTGCATGTTTTCTTAAAGCGGTGTCTATAGTTAGGGTTAATTTTGACACGGTTTTCTCTTGCTTTTGTTTCCTCATTTTAGCTAACTGAAGAATTATCAAAGGTGGATGAGAAGCTGAAGTTGACAGAATCTCTTCTAGAAAGCAAAGTATTGACTGAAGCATTTCTATCCTCACACTGCTTCTACATTCTTTTCATCATACCATCAGATATGACAGGATGCACTTTTTGGTTGTGTAGAATCTTGAGATCAAGAAAATCAATGATGAGAAGAAAGCATCTATGGCCGCTCAATTTGCAGCAGAAGCCACTCTGCGAAGAGTTCATGCTGCTCAAAAAGATGACGATATGCCACCAATTGAAGCCATCCTTGCACCATTGGAAGCTGAGCTCAAACTTGCTCGACAAGAGGTGTGTGTTCTTACTTTTGGCGAGATAGCTGATGTGTATTGATGATGACTTATCTTTCTGTAGTTTAGATATTTCACCTGCCTTTTTTGGCTTTCAGATTGCAAAGCTACAGGATGACAACAAAGCATTAGATAGATTGACCAAATCAAAGGAGGCTGCTTTACTTGAAGCTGAGAGGACTGTTCAGGTTGCCTTGGCAAAGGCTTCTATGGTGGATGATCTCCAGAACAAGAACCAGGAATTGATGAAGCAGATAGAAATTTGCCAGGTATGGCAGTTTTGATACCTTCTCTTTGCAAGTTCATGTAGGCGTTTAATTGGTAACAAGAACTTTTCTGAATACATATCCACATGTTCCATGGTAATTGTTTATCAGGAGGAAAATAAAATTATGGATAAAATGCATCGCCAAAAGGTTGCTGAGGTTGAAAAGCTTACCCAAACTGTACGTGAGCTTGAAGAAGCTGTCCTTGCTGGTGGTGCTGCGGCTAATGCAGTGAGGGATTACCAACGGAAAGTTCAAGAGATGAATGTAAGACACATTGCAATTCTATCCTCATAGTTGACTAATGTTACACATATCCATGTGATATTCTTTAGTCATCATAACGAATTTGTTGATTTTCAACATGTAGGAGGAACGAAAAACTCTGGACAGAGAGCTAGCTCGTGCAAAAGTTACAGCAAATAGAGTGGCAACAGTGGTAGCTAACGAATGGAAAGATGCTAATGATAAAGTGATGCCAGTAAAACAGTGGCTTGAGGAAAGAAGGTTCTTGCAGGTATAACTTATTTGTTGGCTTTGGATATGGAACAGTATTCCAACACTTTCTTTTCCTTAAAAGTTTTATTCATTTTCTTTTTCAATTCTTGACTTACCTATTTCTAGGTATGACTATAGTAGTACTCTTCTGTCAACAGGGTGAGATGCAACACTTGCGGGATAAGCTAGCTATAACCGAGCGTGCGGCAAGATCTGAGGCGCAGTTAAAAGTAGCTTTCTGTTGATAAGCACTTCTGAAATGTTGTCTATACTTTATCATGACTGAGAACCTTTAGTAACTTATTTATATAAATTTATAGGAAAAATATCAACTGCGACTTAGAGTTCTGGAAGACACTTTGAGATCGCCTAACCCCATCAGTCGCAGCGGCTCATCAGATGGAAAAAGCATGAGCAATGGTCCTTCACGCCGCCAGTCTTTAGGTGGAGCTGATAACTTCTCTAAGTTGACCTCCAATGGGTTTTTGCCCAAGAGATCACCATCCTTTCAGATGAGATCTACACTTTCTGCTGGTTCGAGTTCTGTGTTGAGGCATGCAAAAGGTACATCAAAGTCATTTGATGGTGGTACTAGATCACTCGACAGGGGTAAACTTAATTTGAATGGAGGCAGTAGTCCGACTTTTAATTTTGTGCAATCCTGTGAGGGCACTAAGGACATTGAGCCATCTAATAGTTCCTGGAAAGGAAATCCAGATGAAAAACCCAGTGACTTCCCTGGAACCGAAACTGAGGATACCGTACCTGGATTGTTGTATGATTTGCTGCAAAAGGAGGTGATTGCCTTGAGGAAAGCCGGGCATGAGAAGGATCAAAGCCTTAAAGACAAGGATGACGCAATTGAGGTTAATTTTTTCTCTCTTTATTGTTGTTATTTTCTTGACAAAGTTATTGTTCGTTATTTGGATTCTAATATTGCTTTCAGATGCTAGCAAAGAAAGTAGATACACTAACCAAGGCTATGGAAGTCGAGGCAAAAAAGATGAGAAGGGAGGTAGCTGCAATGGAGAAGGAAGTAGCTGCTATGCGTGTTGACAAAGAACAAGACAATAGGGCGAAACGTTTTGGGAACTCTAAGGGTTCTATGAATAGCAATCAGATAAATCCAGCCAGGTATGCTACCCATTATTTTTCTTACATGTATATCTGTAAACTTCTGGATTGCATATATAGATAGGTTATCTTCATATATGATATGAATACTTCATGCTTTACAATAAATAGACAACAACATTGACAATGTAGATGCTTTTCAGACATGAAATCTAGATGTAGGGAACTCCTGCTAGGGTTATGTGATGTCTAGATCATCATCTTTATGTTATACCTGATGGGTAAAAAGTTCATTTTGCATGAATGGTCCTTTAGTTAATTATGAGCAGATTCAAGTTACCTAAGAGGTTAAAAAGTCCAATTGGACATTGGCTTCTTGCTTTAGAGAACAAGTAATTGAAGATCTTTCTTTTTATCTATGTATGCAGGAATGTGGCACGAGGTGGGTTGACAAGGAACACCCAATAACATTACAAAACATGTATTGGGTCGGTCTCTTCTCTTCTTCAACCTTTGTTTTTACTATTTTACCCTTATCGTGGTGGATTTGAATGTGTAACTAGCATACCGATGACTGGTTGTACCTTGAAGATGGAAAAAAGCCAAGAGTTGGATAAAAGAATTAGCTGAAATTGGTATGCTTTCTGACTAACCAACCAAGTGGAGGGACATTGAAGTCAAGCTAACCTTTTTCGCATGTGGTTGTATAGTTAGCTTTGTCGATGCGTTTGCAGTTCTATATTTTGTTATCTGCAGCTTCCTTCCTCAGGTTTGTTAATATTGTTGTCATGATCAGATGAAGAAAGGAAAAAGAGTCTTAATATTCCTATGATTGTGGGTTGTATTCTTACAGTGTTTTTTGATTTATTTAGCAGTTATAAATTTCAAAATTCTGTTGCTTGTTTTCGTCTTTAATTCTTGTGGAATAATTTGGGCAATAGGGAGCGGGTCGCACCTGGGTCCACCGGTCCCAAGTGGTGCTTTCATTAATTGGTCTTGGTCTTAACTGATCAATATTCTGAACCCTTAATCAAACCTAAACCGGAGTGTTAGTTTGGCTCATGAGTCGAATGAGATATAGAGTTGCAATACAGTATGCCTTTCAGCCCTTGGAGGTCCTGGACGTCTTCGAAATTGCTTTTGGACTTGGTGAAATTTCATGATGTGTTACCTAACCAAGGCTATAAGGGACAAATTATTGTATTTGGACAGTGACAAGAGAATTGGAAAATTAGAAACCCTAATACAATATCAAGTTCTCAGTTTAGAAGAAACAGAAGTTGACACTTTTAAGTACTCTTAACAATCAACACTTTTTAAAGCAACAACTTTACTACATAAAAAATAACAAAACAAGTACAATAAATGACATGATTGGTAGAAATTATTCTTTCAATACAATTCACGATCCAAAGAGATTATCCGGTCATCTAATAACCTCTGAATCCCTATATTTAAAATGAAGTAGGCGTGGGTTTTAAAGGGCGGAGGGAGAGGTTGAACGGTGGAGGAGGTCGTAAAATGGGGTGGTTGGGAGATGTATCTCCGATGGTGTCAACAAGGGACGATAGAGACAATGTCTTCGTGAGTGTGTGTATTAAATTTTATTTGGAAAAAATAAAAAGTATGGTAAAAAGGCAAAGTTACCCCCCAAAGTTAACAGGGTCAACAAATTGTTGGTGATTTTAGTGTCATCAAACATTTTAGTGTAATTGTGATTTACTTGAGATTGATTGAGGGGATGAGACAAACATATGTAAGTTAAGAGGTACGGAGTACACACTTATAAATGTTGCTATCACCTTATAAAACAAGGGTTTAAGTTCTAAAAAACTTGGAAATTTGACTAAGTGTTGTATTTTTCAGCTTTCGTGAGCCATTGCTGAAGGTTTGTATAAGGCTGTCACTGAATAGCTTTAGTTGTCGCTGAAAGTCTTCAGCCTTTGCTATTGCTAACAGCTGAAAATTTTCAGCTATCGCTGACAGCCTTCAGCTTGTGTTTTTCAACTTATCGTGCCAGCTTTCAGCAATCACTGAAGAGATAGTTTCCAGAACTTGAGATTCCGTTGTAACTACCTTTGACTTATCCAACCGTTCAATTGCCATTAACTGCCTATAACCGTCGATCTCGCTTATAATTATGTATAAATAAGAATCTGGGTATAATATATCACTTTTCACAACCTTTGGATGACGATGAAAAACTTAAGAATTATCTCAATACGAAATTCGTGAAACCCAAGTCTTATATAGGGTCAAATTATTGTATTCAGAAAGTGTTCATATGCACGATTTTAAGATTATCCATTATTTATATCTCATCCGAAATTACAATCCCTAACACAAATTTCATCAAGGAAAGAGACTCAGAAAGTGCATTTGTACTAACTACATGTAACACAAGGAGGATAGTAATACACATACCTCAAATGTAATTCACTCAAAGTTAAAGTTACTAAAGTAGCGTTTGGTATGCAGACATGATTAGATAAGACTGGACTAGACTGGACAAAAAGATAGGACTGTACAACACTAAACAGAACAAATGTTTGTTTAGTATTTGGTACAACTAGGACTGGACAAGAAAGAACTAGACAAGTTAGCTCCAAATGTTATTTGATGATTTTATATATCATATAATAGTTATAATTAACACATAAAGTAAATAACTGGATAATTTGATCTATAAACATTTTTATATAATTTTCATATACATACATATATAATAGTACCAAATTTGAATGAAGAATATGATATAATTGATGATAGTGTGAAAAAAAAACTCGATTGGTACAAATGATAAATTATGTTTTATTCGGTTTGGAAGATCATTATTGGCGAAAGCACGATGAAGATTATTGCAACAACAATGGTTGTGGAGGTAGAGACATTGGTGATTGGTGGGCGATGGTGGCTGTAGAGGACGTGAAGATGGTGGTGGCAGTCGACAATGGTGGAGGAGGTAGTTGTGAGTGATATGAAGATAGTAGTGGTGGTTGTCGATAGTGGTGGTGGTTATGGTGGAAGTGAAGGTGATACTGGTTATGATGGAGGTGGAGGTGGAGGTGGTGGTGGCCGACAGTACCAATGGTGATGGAGAATGGACGGTGGTGGTTGGTGGCTGACGGTGGTTGTGGATAACATGAAGATGGAAGATAGTAGTAGTAGTAGTAGCTGATGGTGGTCGTCGACGGTGGTGGTGGTGTGTGGTGGAAGTGGTAGCTAACAGTGGTGGTTATGGTGGAGGTGAGGTGGCCCATGAACGATGATGATCGGTGGCTGACGTTGGTTGTGGAGGTGGTAGAAGAGGTTGTTGTAGTAGAGGATAAGGTAGAGGTGGCCAACGGTGGTAGTGGCGATGGACAACGGTGGTCTGTGGCCAACAATAGTTGTGGAGGTGGCGATTGATGGTGCTCGATGGTGGTTGTTGTAGTGGAGCCAGACTTTGCTCTTCGGCAGTCCGTCACTCGAAGCTCCTTTGTCGCGTCGTACTTCCTTTTCTCCTTCTCTTCTTTCTCTCCCTGCCGAGCTTGTTGGAGTGCCATTGCCAAGATCTAGTGTAATTCCTTTTCCCCGGGAGCCAGTCTCACTATCAATAGGAAGATCTTTATTGCTTAGGGCACAATTCCCGCATCAAAATGGCCCTATACTATCCTGGTCGAGTTCGTTTATTCATTTTTAAAGGGCGTGCAAAACCCAAATGGTCTGACATCTGAACCCACACCCGCACCAGCACCAGAAATAAGGTGTTTATGCGAAACCTGAATGCCCCGAAATCTGAAAACCGACTTTTGGGAGAAAAAAATTGGGTTCGGGTTAGGTTTGATTTTTGGTCACCCGATCCATTCAAATAATATATAAATATATTTATTTATCTAATTATCTTCTAAAAATTCTAAAAATTTTAGTTGTTTTTTTTTTCTAATTTCTAAGCATACTATTGATTTATCAATCATTTAAATAGACTGAATTCATCTTCAAAATCGATTGAATATAATATACTTTTGCATTATAATTAACCGAAACCCAACCGACCTCAACCAAAAACCCGACCAACCCGAACTCGAACCAATCCAAAATCCAAAACCTAAAAATTGAGAATTGATTTTCATATCCAAAATCCGATAAGGTTTTTTGATTTTCCCATCCGAACTAGTGATGCACACCCCTATATGGAGGTGGCCAACAGTGTAAGAAAACTCTTTTGTTTCACACCGTCCAAGTCCCGGTCCCAGTCGCAGTCCCACCTCATTCAATTGTTGTCTCTGTCCCATATCACATCAACTTAAGTTTTACCCCTTTCTATCCCGTCCAATCCGATGTATCCAAAGCGGCCTAAAGTATCCAAGTGGCCCGATAATGGCGATATGTGTTTCCGTTCATGAATCCTTCCATCTCACGTTTTCGAGCCACGCCTCTCTCTCTCTCTCTCTCTCTCTCTCTCTCTCTCAACCCTATGGCATCCAATGACGTCCACAGCCACCGCGACGAAGAGAACGGCGGCGCCACCTGTATTGCGACTACCGATACTCAAAACAGCTCTAATCACCGGTCCGATTGCAAAAAATATGAGATAATCGACATCGATATCCGCTCCGAGTTCTCTCATCACGACCGTGACGTCGCCCGTATTAACAACGGTAGCTTCGGTTCTTGCCCTTCATCCGTCATCGAATCCCAACAATGTTATCAGCTGCGTTTCCTTCAACAACCCGACGACTTCTACTTCAATCACCTCAAACCCTCCATCCTCCGCTCCCGCCAAGCAATCAAAACCCTCATCAAAGCCGATCATGTCGATGAGATCTCAATCATCGATAACGCCACCACAGCCGCCGCCATCGTACTCCAGCACGTCAAGTGGTCCTTCTTTGAGTCGAAATTCAACCCTGGCGACACTGCCGTCATGCTCCACTATGCCTACGGTGCCGTCAAGAAGTCCGTCGAGGCTTACGTCACGCGGGCAGGTGGCCATGTAATCGAGGTTAAGATGCCCTTTCCCATAGCTTCAAATGATGAAATAATTACAGCATTTAGAAATGCTTTAGAATTGGGGAAATCTGATAATCGTAAAGTTAGATTGGCTGTCATTGATCACATCACTTCCATGCCCACTGTTGTAATTCCCGTAAAAGAATTGGTAAAGATGTGCAGAGAAGAAGGCGTTGACCACATTTTTGTTGATGCTGCTCATGCCATTGGGTCGATTGAGGTCGATGTGAAAGAAATTGGGGCTGATTTTTACACTAGCAATTTGCACAAATGGTTATTTTGTCCACCTTCTATTGCATTTTTGCACTGTAGGAATCCAGAGGTAGCGAATTTGCACCATCCTGTGGTATCTCATGAATATGGAAATGGCCTAGCTATTGAGAGTTCATGGATCGGCACGAGGGACTACAGCGCACAACTAGTCGTACCCGAAGCTTTAGAGTTTGTAAATAGGTTTGAGGGTGGGCTTGATGGAATAATAAAGTGGAATCACCAAAAGGTTGTGGAAATGGCTGAAATGTTGGTGAAAGCTTGGGGCACTAATCTTGGGTCACCTCCAGAGATGTGTTCGAGTATGGCAATGGTTGGCTTGCCACCTTCTTTGGAGATTACGAGCGATTCTGATGCATTAAAGTTGAGGTCCCATTTGAGGGATTGCTTTAGAGTTGAAGTCCCCATATATTATAGGCAACCTAAGGATGGGGAGGTGAATCCAGTAACAGGGTATGCTAGAATTTCTCATCAAATTTACAACACCTTTGATGATTACTACAGATTCCGGGATGCTGTGAGCAATCTTGTGAATTGTAGGTTCACATGTAAGCTTTTCCAAGATTGAAAGAGGTATTCTTTTCATCTATCTTCAAAGTAACAGGGTTGTTTAGAATGATTTCTCACATCCCTTGTTTCCTTTTTGTACTCTTTTTCCTCAAATTTTATGTGCAATTCAGTACTGCCTCATAAAGGAAATTAACAGCCAACTAATTTATGCTCGTAGACGGTATCAATCAAGGATAAGCAAGTTGAATTGGTTCTTGATTTTCAATGGTGATTAGTTTGTTTAAGGTTTTGTAGTATTTGTGGTGTCGTATAGATTTTACTATCCCTGAGTCCACCGGTCGTAAGTGGTTCTTTCGTTAATCGGTCTTGGTCTTAACCGATGTAGATTTGATTAAGATTCACTGTCCTTAACCAAACCTAAAACAGAGTGCAGTTTTAATTTAACAAACGTGCAACATCATCTCCATCTTCATCATCACCAATGTGATTGTATGATATATCGTTGGTTTTGCAACTCCTTAATACCGGGTCCATTCCCTTCATAAAAAGATGGGTCGTCTAGAGTCTGGATCTGATTTCCAATGGGGATGGCACCACATAAGTTGTTGAATGATAGATTCAAGTAGCTCAGATAGTTGAAGCTTTGAGGAATTCGGCCAGACGACTTGTTCGTTGACAAATCTAGAGATTCCATTTGCTTTAGATTCCTAACCATAATCGGAATTTGTCCTTTTAGAAGGTTTCCAGAAAGATTCAAAATTCTTCAACCCCACAGATTCATCCGGAATTTCTCCAACAATGTTGTTGCTTGAGAGGTCTAAGGATGTAAGAAACAGTACAGCAACTGGATTCCCTTTTCATAGTAGTCAACGGTATCGTCTAAGTCAATCGTGATCATACCACTTAAATTCCAGAAGCAATGAGGGATCATCCCTGTTATGTTATTCCGTTCCAAGTTAAAATTTGAAGATCATTGAGGTAACAAAGCCTGTAAACTTATCTGATTGCAGATTCTAATGGAGATCCGACTCCGACAGAGGATTGGATTGGTTTGGTTTGGTTTGGTTTGGTTTGGTGGAAGATGAAGGAAAGCAGTCGTTTTGATGAAACTCCATTGACTAATTTTGACTTTCATGTAACCGTTACAAATCATTTAAATTCCAAAATATTTCTTTAATTTAATTAACCGTTAGAATCTTTTTCTAAATTAATCGTTAAAAATCAATTAACCTCATTTAATTTCAAATACTTGAGTATAATTGCCTGAGTTTCTTTTTTATAATCTTTTTATAGATTAAATATTTCACTTAGGTCCTGTTTGGTTTACGAGATTGGATTTGCAGAAATTTGGAATTTGATTCCATTCTAATCCCATTTTTGGTATTTCATATGATTGTATGTAATAATGTTTTAAAATATGTTAAAAACATTTGTTTTGTAATAATCAATTAATAAAAATGTAATTTCATTTTTTTTTAATAAATTATTTGTAGAGAATTGAATCCAATTCTATTCCAAATTCAACAAACTCTTGGTGATTTTAGTGTCATCAATCATTTGGTGTAGTTGTGAATTACTAAGAAATCAATTTAGATGATGAGGCAAACATAAATGAGTAAGGGAGTACGGAGTGCATACTCTCAAGGGGGAATCTATGAAGAGTCGAACTTAGTGAAAATCTTGCTAAGTATAAGTTTGGACCAGTGTAATAAGATATTTCGTGTATGTATTTTTCTAGATTATCGCAGTACTGACTCCGTATAAACCGAAGACATTAGAGGCGCAAAATACAATACTTGGAAAGTGATTTCCAAACACGATCTAAAAAAATATCCAAGTTATTTTAGCCACAAAATCTAATTCTCAACATAAACCAAACACGCCAAAGATTCGAAATCTTTTCAAATTAAAATCCAAATCTCTAATTCCTTTAAAACCAAATGCACTCTTGTTGTTATCAAAATACAATATTCGACGTATGTTAGTTGAATCGTTAATTCCGTAAGGATTATCATCTTATTTAATATTATTTAGATCATTTTTTTCAATAAAATGGATGTTAATATCTAAACATTTCTTATTTGAACATATAGAATTTTTATTCAATACTCAATTATATATTTTATATATGTACGGATTCAAATAAGAATGCTAATTATTTAAAAAACAGAAAAAAAATGTCGTTAATGTATAAAATCATATATGATTCACGTACAAAATCATACATGATTCATATATATATATATATATATATATATATATATATATATATAGGGGCTCATTCAAGAAAAAACTGACTAGTTTGTGGTAACCGTGAGATCTAATCTCAACCACAAATCATTATAAATTATGAAATTTATAATTTTGGTAATTTTGAATTGAAATTTTAATGCAAGGACATTTTTAGTATTTTCTCTCCTCTCTCCTCTCTTCTCTCTCCGTCCTTCGTTCACCGTCCTCCGGTGATACCATTGTGATACCTAAAAATATTGACTCTGTTAAACAAAAGACACAGTATGATACCCTAGCATATATAAGATGCATTGTGATACCACTGTGTTACATCTTTGATCGACCACACAAACGACCTCAGTGTGATACCCAAGCACATATATGATGCATTGTGATACCGTTGTGGTATCACCGGAGGACGGTGACCGGATGACAGGGGACGGAGAGAGAAGAGAGGAGAGAGGAGAGTTTTAAAATACCTAAAATGTCCTTGTATTAAAATTTTAATTCAAAATTACCAAAATTATAAATTTCCTAATTTATCTATTGATTTGTGGTTGTGATTGGATCTCACGGTTACCACAAACTAGCTAGTTCTCTGACGGATGCCGAGTCCACCAAATAATAAATTCCAACTAACGACTAATTACAACCAAAATTGTAGTAGTGTAAGTCGGGTCGAATCCACAGAGACTCGATCTAACGTTATACGACTAGCGAATCAAGCACACGATGGAAGCGTAAAAATACTAATAATCACAAAAAAGGGGGGGGGTTTGAATTTGATTAATTACTCTAAAAATGCAATAATATAAACTAAAACAATTGATTAAAATCTCAACATCGATTTAATACCGGTTAAGATGTTAGTGCCTATCATCGATTCCAAAAATGTAAACGGAAAGAACAAGCCCGAATTGGCTTTAATCGTTAACAAGCTCTAACGACCCACATTTTCCATAGATAATCATCGATTAAAACAAGCTCTCTAATCAACCCTTAACCACAAATACGAGTTTAAATAAGCTCTTAAACTCATAGGTGCGACTAGCTTTACCGGACTAGAAAAAGTACCAATTCAAAGCCATAAGCTCACAAGCTCGGCTTATCGAGGCTTAAATTACGAGATTTCAAATATTCAATCCGGAAACCTTATCGAAACCAAATGAATACTATTGTCACTCTATCAAAATCCTAAGACAATTACGTATCTAAGAATTCTGAATAACCATTCCATAAAAGATTTCCAATCAGTTAGCTAAACTAATTAAAAACTCAAATAGGATTAACACTGAGTTCAGAAATCAAGCAAATAAGCTTGTTCAAACACGATTACAATGAAATCTCAAGGCAATAACAAATCAAAACCTAATTAAACCAAATGTTGGAATGAAAAACTTAGCAAAACATAACTAGGTTACTGATTCTAAGGGTTTTAGGATTTACCGTAAGAATCAGTTGATGARAAAGATTGTCGTCTTCTCCATTTTGAAACAGCCCCTGCTATCCGCTTCAGTCTCGCCTCTCATCTCTTCAATCGAACAGCCCCCATGCGTCTCCTTCTCGATTCCGACTGCTTGCTGCTGTTTTCAATTGACAGCCCCTTGCTGTCACTCGGTTTCTTCGTGACAGCTTCAATCGAACCGCCCCCTTCGATAGACTGCAATCGAACAACACTCTTGCTGTCCTTTTCTCTCGGTCTCTCTCGAACCAGCCTCCGTCCCTCTTTACTTTCAATCGACCACTGCTTCCTGTTCGATTTACAGTCTCACCTTCTTGACTGCTTCCTCTCGACCGACTGCCCCTAATCGAAACAGCCTGCCCTCGATAGATTCCCCTCTTTTTGTATTGACAGCCCCTTCTATCTTGTTCCTCTCCACGACCCTCGCTGCCCACGTCGATCATTGCACGATGTCCCTTCTCCATCGCACTTCTCTCGCTGCACACGTCTCTCTCTCTCGCGACTCGCTTCCTGGTTTGGGCAGCAGGTTTGGGCAGCAGCCCAAGCTCCTTCTCGATTTCTTTTGCTGTTTCTTTTGGGCTTAGACTTGGGCTGCTGTTATGGGCCAAACAAAACACAAAATCAAATACATTTTTCTCACCTTTAATAGCCTCATGAGAATAAATATTAACTTAAATAAAAATGGACGTTTTAAGCATCAACTTAACATTAATTGCAAGGTAACTTTGATATAAAAATGTATAAAATTTGCACATATCAAATTCCCCCACACTTARATCATTGTCCGTCCCGGCAATTACTACGAATTAATCATGAGTTGATTTTCAGAGAAATGGCAAAAATACATAGCATTTCACGGAGGTTCGACTAAACCATATTAGCGAAAATTAACACACGAGACAAACCAAAGATGAGAACATGCTAATTTCACAAACACCTCACAAAGGATATATGCAATATAATCGCTCATTCACACAATGGTGTAGGTGTTTTCACTCAAAACATCAATTCACATGTACATACACTACCATAATCTTGAATTAGATCTCGATTCTCCATTGCTAATGGTCAATACTAAGTGTGGATCAAAAGGTCTTTGGTAAGGGTTGTAACTTGGTTAAGGGCCAAGGTAGGGAAATTTTGGTTAAATGACTAAAATTGGACCTTGGAAAGGAAACTACAACTCAAACATGAATCTCGTGTCTTGTCAAAGTGTGATCACAAAATTTTTCGATTTCTTAGCTCTTATTCGCTAAAAACATTATGGAGACAATTGTGTTTCTTCCATTGTTCGGCCTCCATGTATTCATTTTTTTTTTCTCATTCCCACATATGGAACATATATATATATATATTTTTTTTCTTTTTCTTTTTCTCTTTCTCCTTTTTTTTTCTTTTTCTTTTCTCTTTTTCTCGAACCTCTACCGATCATTATATAGGTGTTGAGGATCGTGTAGAAGG
>NC_037540.1:6702169-6709859 GCF_001531365.2 Cynara cardunculus var. scolymus
GGATGATCGGGACAGAGGCCGCAGAGTGTAAATATGAAAGTGCTCCAGCAGTCTCGGTTGCTATTCTGAGTCGGATGTCCCAAGTAAGAGCCAACGACCTGCTTTCGTTGTGTACGTGATCAGAGAGTGTGCCATTTGAAATGAATTCATAAACCAACAAGGGGACCTCCGTTTCTAAGCAACATCCAATCAACTTCACCACATTTCTATGATTGATTTGGGAAAGGATAACCACTTCATTGATAAATTGCTCTATCTGGGATTGGGTTTGATCTACTAGTTTGGATTTCTTGATGGCAACGGTTCTTTTATCAGATAGAACACCTTTATAAACCGTGCCAAAGCCACCCTTTCCGATAATCCTGGTCTCATCATAGTTGTTGGTTGCCCTCTTAAGCTCCTCTATGGTGAAGACTTTGGCTTGGTCGTGATGAGAATTCCCTTCACCAGAAATTCTTTGCTGCAACATTATACCACCATTTTGCCTGAAGAATTTTTCCTTAAGCATAAGAAGCTTACGCTTCTTGAGTCCCAAGTACAACCAGGCGATGAATACAAGCAGAAATATGGCAGCACCTAAAGTACCTGCAACAAGAAGGATTAGCTTATATGTAAAATGATGATTATTTGTGAGAATACATGGAACCCTCTTAGGTTATTCTCCATAATAGGTCTAGAAGAGAGAAAAAAAAGGCTCCAACATATATTGGATATAAATGGTCCAAGTCTTGCCGACGTGGGATGGAGGGGAACATATTGCCGAGAGTTATAGACCTCAACTCTGATACCATGTGAAAATATGTGGAACCTCATTAGTTTACTCTTCAAAATAAATCTTTAAGAAGAGAAGGGAGTTTTCAACTTATATTGATTAGAAATGTTACATGTGACTCTAATAGACGTGTCGAAGTAGCTCAAGATATAAACTGAAAAAGAGGGCGAATTTCAATTTCTTACCTGCTACAATTTTTATAACGAGCGATTCATCTGCAGTACAACCTGTTCCATCTTTCTTGTCACCTCCAGAATAACCTTTTGGACAACGACACTCATAGTCTCCGTCGAGATCAATGCACTCATGTTGGCAAAGACGAGGATCTTTGCGTTCACACTCGTTAATATCTGTAGAATATATAGTAAATCGTCAAGCATTTCATTAGAAGCAAACTTTGGGTGAAGCAATTAAGGTTTGGAAGTAAAATAAAGGATATATATATATATATATATATATGGAATTTAACACTTACTCTTGCAGCCATCTTCAATATAAGGGTTGCCTTCATAACCATCTTTGCATCGACAGCGATATCCAGGATGTCCATATGCGTCAACACAATATTGACCTTTTCCCTTGCACAAGAATGTGTCGGGCTCCTTGCTTGCTATCTGACAAGTCTGGTTACCAATTGCCCAATCAAGTAACATCGGCATCTTGCTGCCTTGATCACTTACAAAATCAAGCAGATGATTGGTAGAAAAGTTGTATTTTTCTTGTTCCACCACAAAAGCATAGCTACAAGGGTTGAAGTCCAATATATTTGTATGGTTATCGTAGCTGCGTAGACGGATGTCAAAAGACCTCATTCCTTGTGGGATTTCTACTTGACAACACCCAACTCCCGAGCAAGACCCATTTGTGATGCCTATGTTGCTAGAACATCTAGAAATGCATCCGGTACCAATACCAGACTCGTTCCTTCTTCTCCCGCTAATATACGCATTTGTGTCACACCCAACGGCAATAAACCTGTTCTTGGTTGAGATCCAGAAATCCCCCGACCTCAAAAATGAACTTGTTCTTTGTACTGGACCACTGGAATTGTAGCAATCACGGGCTACAAACATCATAATCTCCATCTCACTCTCAGAGGTTGATATATTTGTAATAACAAGATTGGTTTCGCTTTCTCCAAGAAAAAGTATGGGCTCGCCAGATGATCGGTTACAAGTTACTAGGAAGTCAGAATTGAGGTAGCATCCATCCTTTGAACCAAAGGGGAATGCAATAGCCAGATCACCACATGAAGTTTCACATGAATCTTGAGCGGTTGCTGGCCCCAAAAAAGCCATAGCTGCTGCTGCTGCAGCTACTGCTAGTAGTATCTGTAAATGCATGGTTGCTTATGTGAAGTTGTTATTTTGGGTATTAATCGACAAGGATCAATAGAGATGTTATATGGACATTGCCATAAAGACTTAGTAATTGGTCGTCCCAAGGTTCTTCGTGGAAGACAATTAGGGACAACTTTAGTGGACCTCTGATGAAGAAACAGTGATCTCTTTTTATTTACATAAATGAATTTTATATTTTTCTATCAGTGCAAGCTGGCCTTACCTGCTATGATTATTGTTTTTATTTACTAAAATTAATGAATTTTAAATATTATATTGACTTTGTAATATTCGTCTAAATTAGAAATAATCAAACATAGAATAAGCAATTTCTATGCACACGGGAAGTTGGCTAAGAAATCGTAAAACCACTTGGAAACTTCAACGATTGAAACCCTATTACTCTATTAGCTCCATAGCAAGCATTCTTTGACCCTTAATGATTTTGATCATAATTAATAAATACAAGACGTGATTTTGTATCACCGAAAGGCGCCACGCCCCGTTACGGGGTCCAACCGGCAGCACTCCTGGAGGTACGTGGTCCTACCGACCGATTAGCTTAGCTGGCGGGGTCGCAAGGCAACGTCCCGAGGTTTACGGATTTTATGTCGAGTCGTACTTAGTGATGTTTATGTTTCAGGATGCATGATCTGGAACTTAGTGGAATTTCAATAAGTATAGTTTAATCATAACTCTGATCTTCTTGATCCGAGTTCTGAGTTATCACTGAAAATTCTAAGTATGGATCAGAGTTAGAACAATTGAACTCTGAACAATGGAACCATATCTGGTCATCGGAGTTTTTCAATGATTTATGTATAAACTTTCTTTTAATACATTAACAAGATATTTAGACTTATCATTTGAATCGAACTCTATTTGAATATATTATATGTTTAAAATATCATAACAAAGATGTCTCAACGATTTAAGTTGACATTTAGTAAGATAACGTTATCATTATGAGTTATTCTCATAACATGAATTGTGTAAAAACTCACCAATAAGAATGAGCAAGCATACATTCTGATTTCCGTGTAACTTGTGACCGATCATCCAGCCAACCCGTACCTTTATTTAGAGATAGCACCATTGTTATTACAAATATGTCGATAACGCACGAGAGCGAGATGGAGATTTGGACGTTTGTAGCCTCTGATTGCTACAAAAAGCACTGGTCGAACTGAAAGAAACATAACATCTTTGACGTTGAGTGATTTGGATCTCAACCAAGAGCGTGTTTATTGCTATCGGGTGTGACACACATGCACATATTATAGGCAAAAGAGGGACGGAGTTCGATAGCACTGGATGCATTTCGACAGGTGGTAGCAACATGAGCAGTATCACAAATGGAGTTCTAATGAAATGCTTGACGAAATGACTATATACTTTATAGATATTAATGAGTGTGAAGGCAAAAATCCGGGCGTTTGCCAACATGATTGCATTGATGATGACGGAGGATATGTGTGTCGTTGTCCAAAAGGTTTCTCTGGAGCTAACAAGAAAGATGGAACATGTATTTCAGTTAAATTGCTCATTAAGAAATTAAAAAAGTGGCCCATTTTTTTAGTTTTTATGTTGAGCTACTTCGACACGTCAATTAAAGTCACATATCAGCTAGACTTTAAACATTTCGCATCAATATATATTGAGAACTTCGTTGTCTTGTCTCCTGAAGAGTTCTTTCTGAGAGCAAAGTAATACATATTTTTGCATGGTATCAGAGCCAATGTCTACCGATCTCGCCAATATGTGCATGTAGCCTCACGAGATATCAAGCCAACAAATATACTTCTAGATGATGCCTATATAGCAAAAGTATCTGAATTCGGAGCATCTAAGCTAATTCTACGGATCAGATTGAGTTGGCTACAATAGTACAAGGAACACTAGGCTACTTAGACCCTGAATACTTGCAGACGAATCAACTAACCTTGCCATGTATTTCCTGTCTTCTTTGAAAGAAGGGAGACTCTTCCAGGTTGTTGATGAACATTTGCTGCTGAACGAAGTAGTTCCTAGTGAGGAATGAGAGGGATTTCAGGCAATTAGCATATAAGAATTCCGATCATCATCGTTTCAAGACTTGCAGAAAGATGCATGCGAGTGAAAAGAGACGAAAGACCTGCCATGAAGGGAGTAGCAATGGAGCTCGAAGGAACATTGGCATCGATGATACGAAAGCATCCATGGGTGCTAACTACTTCAAACGAAGAAGAATACGAGTATGAATGCAGAGATAGGGCCAAAGCAAGCTCAAGTACCTTTGCTAAACCCTATTTTTGCAAGCAATAAGTTCTTTTCATTAGAACCGTTGCTCAAGTCGAACACGCATCAAGAGGGCATTTATAAAACCTGGTGGGGTTAACTCAACTAAGGCTTTAGGGATTATCGTCAGAAGTCACAGGTTCGAGTCGGGTATGTTATAACAAATATTTGTGATTATGTAAATCTATTAGAATTGTGTTATAATTGGTAGTTAGAATCTCATAGGAGTTGATTATGATCTCCCTAGTTATAGGAGTCGATTGTCTTGTGTATTCTACCTATTTGTAGTTCCATTTTGTTGATGAGAAAGATCACGAATAATTCTCTTTCACTTTAAAACAACCGGAGATTTGGGGATTTTTCTGGCTGAATTCCACGCTCCTAGGATTAGTGTTAGGTGTGGATAAGTCAGTCGGAACAGTCATGGTTAATACACCCCTTCCTATCTACTATTCATTATAACTTAACGGTTACATTATTATCCAACTTTATTTGTATTTTAATTATATTGTTATGTTAAATATTTTTATTTATAGTTAATTTTATTATTATTAGTTTTTGTATTAATATTTAATATCTAAGATAAAAAAAAACATATTGTTTTTTAAACAAGAATACAAATAATAAAAAATGAATTATTTTATTTTAAATTCTTAAATTTCTATTAATATAAAATTTTCAACATTAACATCATTTTATATTTATAATAATTATTATTATATATAACAATATTTATTTTACATATTTTTATTACAACAATATTGTTTTTATAGATAAAACATAATACAACTTAAACTAATTTATATTTGAAGTTTTAATAAAAAGTGACGAGTTATTATCTAAATTTTTAAAGATTGTTGAAAAACTGATGGAATTATTACTTGAATATTCAAAACTTAAATAAGAATTGATTAGTTACTCTATAAGTTTTAAAGTTAAAAAAAAGACGATGAATTATTTTTTTAATTTTTAAAGTTACAGAAAGATTAATGATATATTCTTTGAAAATGTGGATAAAATAAAAATTAAGAATCAGTATTTTGAATTTTTAAAGTTATTCGATTTGTATATTGAATAACATACGACTGTATACAACTATACATAATTAAAATTTGTAAAATTATGAAATAAATGATATATTATTTTTTTTATAAATAAGCATATTGTCTTTCTAGTTTATTGATTTTAAATTTGATTAATATATAACACAAATAAAAATTATAATTATGAGTAAATTACGTTTTAGTCCCTGTGGTTTGTTGAAAATTTCAATTTTCGTTCTCATGGTTTTGAAATTATAATTTTCATCCATATACTTTATAATCCATTACCTTTTTTGTCTTTATGATTTGAAATTTATTGCTTTTTTTGTCTCTAGCGTTTATAATTCATTTTTATTTTAGTGTTTCATACTTAAATAGTGATTCGACCTCATGGATAGAAATAAAAACGAATTAAAAACCATATGGTTGAAAACCAAAATTTTGAAACCACATGGACGAAATCCACATTTTTTTACAGCCTCAGGGACAAAAAAAACATATTTTACTATACAATTATTATCTATTAATTAAAAAACAAAAAAAAAGAAGTAAAAGACAGAGAGGGGAAACAAGAGAGAGAGAGAGATATATCTGAAATGATGTCATTTTTTAAACTTTCAGATTATTTAATGTTTTTTACTAGATCTTTTTTTGACTTTTTAATAGGTATGGGTGCAAATAACAACTATTTTTTTAAACTTGAGATTTTTTAAAGCTAAACTTTTTTTTTAAATTTAATAGGTTTTAAATAAATATAAATATTTTCATTTAATATATAATTTATTTTAAGATATTTGATTTGTGATTAGATATAAAAAATATATTTTTAGTAAAAAAACTAAAAAAAAAATGAATCACATTAAATTAAAAGGTAGATTGCGCTTTTGGTTCCTATAGTTTGTTCAAAGACCGGTTAGTCCTTGATAACAGTGCTAGTTAACTTGTTAAGTGGAGAGATAATAGGTTTTATGAAAATGAAAACTTAAGAATGATCAGTGTAGATAGTTTGTTTTAGAGATCAAATCCAAAATTTGAGCAAATCACATGGACCACCAGTGTAATTCACCCTTAAAAAAATTAATTATATTAAATACAATTTAATTTTATTGTTTTAGTATTTTTTTTCCCCATTACAGTATGAAAATCTGGTTAAAATTTATATAGGAATTTGTTCAATTTAAGGTTACAAAGATGAGGATATGTATGAACATTTTATTTGGTTAAAATCTAAATAATTGATTTTGACTTTTTGAATGAAAAACAATATGAAAACTGAAAACTTTAATTTTAGAATGATAAAATTGGAACTCATTTCTTAGTGATTTTCAATGATTTTGGTATTAGAATATGGATAATAAGTTGTTTATTGCAATGGTAGAAATGGAACAATAAAATTAAATTGTCTTTAACATAATTTTTTTTTAATTTAAACAAATCAAATCATAAAAAAAAATTATTTTATTCGCCCTAAAAATAAGATATGGTTTTATGATTTGATTTGTTTAAATTAAAGTTTTAATTACATTAAAACCATATCTTTTTTCATCATTACGATAAAACAATAAAATTAAACCGTATTTGATATAATTAATTTTTTAATTCAAACAAATCAAATTATAAAATAATATCTTATTTTATTTATTTTGATATCATTATGTGTGTGTGTATAAGATGATAATCAAATGAGAACTATAAAAAAGTTACAAACTTGTGAGAACTGATATAAAATTATTTTTTTTATATTAGTTTTTTTGATCAAAAGCTATAATTTAACATATTGTTTCACATATGTTTATGTTCACCTTATGAAGAAAAATTGCATGTGATAATTTTTTTTGTGATTAACCTGAATATCCAACTCGATATGACAGCCGACTAATTACAGGACGACCATCTGCTTTGTGGATAGCCTAGAGTCATCGTATTTGAACCTTCATGGTCACGAGGGTCTTTATTCCTCATTGGATTTGAACCTGGGACCTCCAGGTATTTTTGACCTTTGGAGCCCAAGCTCAAACCAATCAGACAACACCCTTGTAGTTTTACTTTTTTTATTCACTTAATGAAATGAAAAATACATATAAAAAATATTTATATGGTGAAACAAATACATGTGAAATTATCACATTATGGAACAAATATATGTGAACTGTGAAGCAATATCTTAAATCCTAGCATTTGATGAAAAAAATATGTAACAAATTATTTTTAAATCGGTTCTCACGGGGTTTGTAACTTTCTTGTGGTTCTCATTTGAT
>NC_037540.1:6710705-6793056 GCF_001531365.2 Cynara cardunculus var. scolymus
TATATATATATATATATATATATATATATATATACACACACATTTGTGTATAAAATTTAATATTGTTTTTACCTTTTTATAGGAAAAAAGTCAAAAGAATAAGCAAAAAGCTAAAATGACCCTTAATTTAATAGAGTTAACATAAATGTTAGTTAGAAAGACCATAACCAAAACAAATTGAATACCACAAGAACCAAATCTACAATAAACATACAAAAGAGAACATAGTAAAAAAACATCAAACCACAAGGACCAAATCAATAATTCACTTTTAATGTAATGACATTATTTTCTGAAAATATAAATGTCGACGGATATTAGACAGATCTTTAAAAAAAATTGTCATTGTTCTAGATAGTTCTTATTTACTATAAGATCATTTTTTACCAATACGATATCAGTTATCTAATAAAAGTGGTCCTTATTGCCACATCTATTTCCGTGTACTGTCTTTGTTGAAACTTCTATACATCTTTCGACAGATAATAGAATAAATACGTACAACTTTGAAATTAAAGAATAATACGTAAATTGTTTGCTTCGTTCTGCAATCAAACGACTCTTGAGTTCAATAGCAATCAAAACATCGTAAAATCAAGATCAAACCAATCAAATTTGCTTTCATTTGTTCATATTTTAGACAACATGAATTTCGATCAGTAGATGATAATTTTTTAAAATGGATCGAGATTTTAAAAGCAGATAAGTCGTTAAGTCAATAAGTATCTGTCACGTTCTCATCGATTGTTTATTACGTATTCATTGTGTTAGTGTTGGGTCTGAATTGTTCAGCATTGTTGTCTATAAATTAAGGTTGCAACTTCTTAACTTAAACTTGGTCACCCTCATTTTATATGGGATGTTACAGAGATATATAATTTTATATGACAAAAGAAATAATTTAATCCCCCTCCCTCGAACCCGTGTCTTCGACATGAAAAGACGATGTTCTAACCACCCGATGAAACGGACCTCAAGTGGTGCTATCAGATTTGCGGGCCGATCTGTCTCAAGTAGAAACAAGAAATCTTGGAAGGCCAACTTTGTGTCCGTAGTCTTTAACGTCGTGCTGAATCTGGCTTCGGTATTCTCCAAACGTGAACTTTTTATAAATCGAACTTTCTTCTTTGCAACAACCAATGAACGACTCGTAAGAAGGGCACAAGAAATAGGCTATCGAGTGTCTCTCGGCTTCCCTATTTACCGTTACTTTGTGCTCCACGCTCTTGTAAACGTCGTTGCTCCAGGCCTGCAAATTTCGTATAGTTTGTCATATGATTCATCGAATTCGTAGCTTCGAATTAAAAAATCGTTACAATGTTTCCTTATTATATGATTCAGTGATTATTGTATCATACTTTTTGGTCGAATATAAATATAACATATACCCTCTCTCTCTCAGATTATTATACCTGCCATTAGTTGACTTGTGGTTTCATGTCAATGGCTAAAGATCGAATCTTCAACTCTAAATGTTGTATGTCGAATCGAATATGATATATGTTTCCGAAAGATGAAATCTTGATCGTATATGCTTAAAGACGTTACATGGATACGATATGTTCACAACAACAAAATTGAGTTTACAAGACGTCAAATTGGTATCTTATAAACCTGATTTTGTTTGTAGTAGTTTATATGCATACCTGATTCCAAAACTTTAGGGTGTTTGTCGTTTCTAACTTTTTAAATTACACGAATATATCCATCGAACTAATTAATTAAGATGCTCAAAGTCGTATCCACGAAAATGCGTTTAGATTTGATTCCCCATCCCCGGATGACTTTAAAGTACATCGTTCAAATAAACACATGCGGAAGTCCTAACCGGTCGGATCGATAACATCTTTACGACGTTTTATTCCCATTACTATCAAAAGATTTTATATGCTAGTTGCATAGTACTTAAGGGGCCAAAAAATGGGTTCACCCTCCACATGCAAAAAGTAAAGAAAATATACCTGAAATAGATCACCGATGTTGACAACAAGGGCATCAGGGTTGGGTTTCACCGCCACCCATTTGGAATCTTTCATGAGTTGAAGCCCACCAACATGTTCATCTTGGTGCAAAATGGTTAAGAAATCGCTGTCCGTATGCGGCACGAGCCCGAAAACCTCCGGAGAGATCGGGCACGGTGGATATCGGTTCAGCCGCAGGAAACACGTGCCCGCATTGCAGTCGTCTTCCCACAACCCTCGTTTTACCCCCATATTCGTTACCAACACTCCGGCTATCGATTTCGCGAGCTCTTGCATTGCACCCGCGTATTCCTGCATCACTTCTCTGTAAAAAAAAAAAAGTCGTAATCGTATTATTTTTCGTTAAATTTTAATCGATAATTTTGGATATTCGTTTGTTGTTATGGGAGACATCTTTGCCTAGTGGTTTTGGCCTATATCATAATATATAGTTAGCTATGGAACAAATTAAATGAATGTATATGTAAAAGAACAATATATTCCATAGTTCCATTATTTTTAGCCGTTTATAATAATATTATTTTAATTTAAATTATCTGCTTCGATTCTTTTTCAAAAAAATTATTCTACCTAAATTATTAATTGAAATATTAATCCATAAATAAACTTTAATTTATTATAATAATAGAAAAATATAAGAATATTACGAAACAAAAGTCGTCCTTAACTTATATAAAACATTTAAAAAATTGAAAAAAAAATACATTAAACCCGACAGAGAATTGTTTTTTTCCCATTTTCGGATGTTATGGAACTTTACAATGATCTGATCAGGAAAAGATATTATGGTTTTGCATTTCGAATTCTTCTTTACAGGTTTTGTGTTTTTTTTTAATTAACCTGGATATCCAACCCGATAATCCCAGGACGACCACCTGCTTTGCAGATAGTTCGGAGTCACTGTATTTGAACCTCCATGGTCACAAGGGGATTTTTATTCCTCTTTAGATTTGAACCTAAGAACTCCTGGTACTTTTGACATTTGGAGTCAAGCTCAAACCAATCAGGCACCACCCTTATGGTTAGTGTTGTGTTTTTTTCGACGAAAAGCCAAGAAACGACATCCGAGTGTGAGATTTAACGTTTGATGTATGAAAGAAAACGTATATAATTGTCGTATGTTGTGTTTATGCAAGAAAGATGTCAACTTGAATCGTTTAATGTTCTTGAAAATGAAGATTAAGCATGATATAACGATAAAAGAATATATTATATATACATAGGGTTCGGTTCGAGTAGTGAGGTGGAATATCATGAAAAGGTAGAAAGTAACGTTAAAGGACGGTTTATATGTGAATCCATTGAAAAATTCTGGAAATACATGTGTCAAGTTCACATATATGTTTTCAAGTGAAAATTTGAAACTTTTATTCTTACCTTTTCAAATGATATTTACTCTTTATATGTATGTATATATATATATAGATAGATAGATATATGTATGTATGTATATATATAAGTGAATAGAAAGAGAGCCATTGCTACCTCAAAGAGTTGAATTCGCCATAGCAAGCACCATCAGAAATCTTTGTAAGAGGAACATGAAAAGCTTCACACCATGATAATTGGTTGGGACAAGTAGCGGTACGGTTTCCCCATCTATACGAGTTATCAAGAAGCCCAGAAGAGGCTTTTCGCTCAAATGGTGCCTTAAAAAGCTCCATTTGCTTCATCCTCATCTTCCTCAAAAGGTCAAGACCAATTCCATGGTTAACAATCTGAAAGAAACCCCATTCAGCCGAAGCCTTACAAATCTCCGAAGCACAAGAGGCCCGCTCCTCCTCGTTCTCGCTCCATAAACGGCAAAGATCCACAAGTGGAAGCTCACATTCTTGCATGATCTCCGTTTCACCGTGATCAAACGGTCGTTTTACGTTAACTCCATGATCAGCAACTGGAAGCTGTTTCAGGAGCTGAGTGTAGTTATGGAGGAGAGGTGGGTTCTGATTGGATTCAATCATTTTCACACACGATTTGGTTTCTGATGTGGTGCACGAGTGTTTGTTTTGTAAGACTTAATAAAGAAAAGAGGAACGAGTAGTACAAGTACAGGAGGTGAAAGAGGGGTGTTTATAGTGATGGTTTTGAGAGAAACTCCAAGAAGAAAACAACAAAACGTGAAATATGAGATGGGTTTTTGATAATTTATAGAGATTGAAAAACGAACGAAGGAAAGAGGAATGCTTCCAAATGGTGACAAATGTCAACAATTTGCAGTCTTGGAAGTTGGAATTGCATTGGGACAAATAGGACCAAGTCTACACAGGGTTACGACCAGAGATCGATATATGGCACCTAATAATGTTAAAAAAGAATATATATATATATATATATATATATGTGTGTGTGTGTGTGTGTGTGTGTGTGTGTGAGAGTGTGTGTGGGAATGGCAGAAAGAAAAGATCGATGGATCCAAACTAGCTACGACCATTACGCAAGAAGGAAAAAAGGGGGTGAAATATTCGTATTTGGACTTAAAGAAATGGGCAAGTAAGATCTTGGAGAACATGCCAAATGACAAAGTGTTCGATCGTCTTTGACTACATCTGATCTTTATCAATATATACATCATTTTTTCTATAATTTGAATCATAAATAGTTAGGTTTCATACCTCAACAGGATGTGTGAGTTTATTAGTCGTATATAAATATTATATGCTTCAAAAAGAAACATGTTGAGCCATACAAAGTACATACAGTTTTAGGTACCGTTTGATGCATACGGTCTGTAATTTATACGTACAATGATCGTTAACGTATTTTTTGTTTTGCTTTTACGCTACCATAAATGGCGACATTGTGAGGCAAGAATATGACAAGATTAAAGAGGCAAAAGGAAAAGAAGAATGCATCTATTTTATGGGAAAGTGATGTTTTTGTTTTTGTCGACAAATTTCATGACTGTGATTCTACACATATTCTATACCATCCATTCTCATGATCTTGTACTCATTCAAGTTTTCAATTTCAATATTTTTGTATTCAAATTTTATTTGAAATTTGTCTTATTTCATTCGCGGCTAAACCATCATATAAAAAATTAAACTTGATAGCTTTTGAACTTTTCGTTCAAAATACTTGCCAAACAGTTATTTTTCGTTATACATCAAATCATACATAATCTGCTACCAAATCATTCAGTATCATATATCAGAAGTGATCAAAGAAAACCAACATTTATGCGAGTCCTTTGTAATTCGTTAGGAAACCACAAACATACGATTCGAACCCGACATTTATACGCTATATATACTTCATAATTATGCAAACAAACCAGAAAATGTTGGATCAGAATATGAACTCATCAAGTATGAAAGTCAACCTCTCTTTTCCAACGTCTCAATTTAAAATGTCCAACTTTATGCATCACATGCGCCAAGCAGGTTTAGGTGAAACGCTGCCAATAAACTAAGGCCATGAACATGTCTAAAACAGCATTTGTCTGCAAGAAATGTCCAACTCTGCTGGACCCCACCGCTTTCGTTTTCGCAGAGCGCACGGCCGAAAATGAAATGGGTACGCGTCTTTTCTTTTTGTTTTCGACGTGTTTGAATTCCTCGTGCTATTTTTTCTTTATCTTTGGACGGCAATCCAGTTTGAATAAGTGGTCATGTGTTCTGCTTTTGGACGGCTGTTCTTCCTTCTGTTCCCTTTCTTTTTGGGAGAAATGAAATTGATGGTGCACAAAAACTGAATCTTCTTTTGGGTAATCATAAATACTTCAAGTTCTATGATTCCTCATCAATGGCGGATTCAATACTAATCTGCTGGTTTTCCGACTCTTCCTTCTTGTTATCACTTCCTGTGTCGTCTTCTTCGCCTGAATTCTTAACAGACATCTGATTCTGTTGTAACTTGCTAAAACCTTCGAGGGTCTGTGTCAAAAAAAAATCCGATACGAACATTTCTTGAATCAACAAGACTTTTTGATACTGTAAAAACCATGTGAATTGCTTCAAGGATTGAAGATATTTGAGCCACCCATGTTAATGGTTGCAAGTATTGCGATACATGTGATCACGCCAAGCCAGAATAAGGCCGATCCTGCAAACAAATGTATAGTTGGTCAAACAGAACACCAGTACTTCCAAAGGGCCATTGGCCCAGCCGTATCCAGGTTACAGTAGAGCCCAGCCTCCTAGGAGGTCAAGGGTTCATTGAGTATTTGGCGATATATAAAATATTATTGACTTCAAAAAGTAATGAACCAGAACTGGTGAAGCACGGTGAATACCTTCAAAAGGGCCAGAACCAGTGTCGGAATTGGGTGAACCAACTGCACGAGGGGACGTTGTTGACCTCATATCTGATGAACTATTGGAAGATTTACTACTTGCTGTTTCGGAAGCCACTATTCCTTGAAATTCTTCACTGACAATTAACGCTGCTAAAACATCCATGAAGGATTCTTTATCTGTCCCACGTGATGAAGGGTCGTATATAGTAGCATCTGATTGTAGTTCGAAGAACTCATCATCTGATGCACTTTTTTCATCTTCTTCATCTTCAACATAGGCTTTATATGTGAGTCGAAGTAGGATCTCTCCAGCAGATCCCTTTCTCCACAGTCCCCAACCTCCTTGGAGGGTCACAATCCTGTCTGTCGGTACTGTATCTTCTAAAGATCCCAGGTCAACCTGAAAAGGCAAAGTTTGAACCATTTAGGATGCGCTTGGTACAAAGGATAAGACGGGACATAACAGAATATGAAAAACTAAGGATGTTCTTGAAAATCATAGCGAACCATAGTTACATACATACATATATACACACACAGAGATTATAAAATTCAGCATTTTCTAAAGGCTACCTCTCCTGCGCCAACGGTCAAATCTAGAAATCCAAGAGATTCCTTTACTTGTATCGATAATTTCTGTTTTCTTGGGTTCGTAACTAGCATACTGAAATCCTGCCATATGCCAAAGAAGCTCAAATTTCAGTGATCAACTTCAGATTGTCATAAAGAACACACGAGTAACGCTACAAGATGCTCACCTGATTCCATATTGGCTGGCCAGGAGGCCCGGTGACGGTTGTTTTACTGTTCTTTTTACTGTGTACGACTTGATCTCCCAGCTTTAGTTCAACATATGGATCCGTTTTTCCTGAATAAGAAAGTCTGGTCAATGCACCATAGTACCTCCGTCTTATTAAATAAGTATCCACTTTCAAAAGTAAGTGTCTACTTCCCAATTATACCCTTAATTACAAGATGGAGAAATTCATTTTGTGGGTAAAATCATGATTTAGTTGATTAAAAAGTGTAACAAAACGTGCGCCTTTTTCACTGTGGACATTTATGAAAATCTCGTAAAAGTGACAAATTACCAATACTCACCATACAAGATGTAAGAGAGCTTCCGAGCATCAACAAGAGTGACAGAAAGTTCGCCAGCAAAATCTTTATTTCCTTCTTGCATTTCTGCTGAATTGAAATCATTTTGTACTGGACCAACTGCTTTCCCCTTCTGGAAATCCAACACAATCTTCTTAGGACGCACGAATAATCGAGGCAAATCCTCGGTCAGAAGCTTTTTCAGAAACCTAAAAATTCCAGAAAACATAAAATTAGACATTAAATCACCAAAGCAATTGAATCAATCTCGGTTAGTGAACGAAAAGACATTATACAAGAGGAAATCGTAGAGCGTTGGAATAAGATCATACCAAAAACTACGTCTGTCCCAAAATAAGTTTCCACATCTATTTTAGTTTATCCCAAAATGAGTTTCCACATTTCTATTTTGGTTTGTCGCAAAGTAAGTGCCCAATTTCCAGTTCTACCCTTAATTATGAGATGGATAAATTCATTACTCCCTCTATTATCTAAGGGTAGAATTGTCATTTAGTTCATTAAAAAGTCTAATAATTACACATTTATAAAATTGTGCGCTTTTTTCATTGTTGGGACGGACAGAGTAATATAATGTCTGAGAAACCATGATCATATGAAGAAGCCACTTACATCGAGAGTACAGGGATCGCTGGTATCACATAAATACATGCAAGAAAGAGGAAAAAGATGAACATATGTTAGTGCAAGACCTTAAGTTAACGATATCTGATCTTTTTTTTCATTTGAAACGGTCAACAAACTGACACAACTGAAGTCTCCAAACAGATAATCTGCAGAGATCCATCGTGACACAACTGAAGTCTCCAAACAGATAATCTGCAGAGATCCATCGTTACCATTGGGCCAAAGACCACTAGGTGTATGTTACATCTTCTATAGATTTGGTTTGGAACAAATAGTAACTATCATTAAGAACATAACAGAATGACATACCCATCAAATTAAACAACCGAAATGGTGACAACTCGAACTTTATTTTTGGAAGAGAGACAAAAGCCCATGAAACAGCTCCCACCCAAGGTTCTGTTGGAATCAATCGCAGTTTAACCCAAAGTTCTCCATCAATGTCAAAATCTCGAACGCCAACAGGCACCTTAATTGGAATAATCCCAAATTTCAGTGTCAGCATTAGAAGCATTCGAGCACCACCAGTGTAACGGAGGCCTATTTGGTACCTTCAATTCAAATAATAATATCAGAAAGAAATTAAGTAAAGCATAGTATCCTTTAAATACCAAATTTGCAAGCTGTGTAAACAAACACCATATATGATGCCAATTTTAAGGATCATAAACTGCTACTAGATTAACAGTGTCTTTTGCTTCTTAACATTCTTGCATGTCCTTCATTGGGTACAACCACAAGATATATGCATAATAAAAAGAAAAGATCTATTAGAGCACCAACTACGATTTCCAGCAAAGATCATTCAAAACTAAATCCATCTGAAGAATCTTTATACACTAAATGACCAAAAAGCTTCTAACTCTTAGCATCTGAGGTAATCACAAGAAAATGCATCTGGAAAGAAAAATACAGCAATAAAACTGGGGAAAACTCACTGTAAATCGTTGACACTACGCGAAGTTCTGCGTTCCACATTTCTAACTACAAAAGGCTCGTCTCCAAGGGAGAATTGCTTTATTACAACTCTCTCTACATAATCAGGTTTCTTTAGGTCATCGATAACCGGTTGAAGCAAACCTGTTACCCAACTCTCAAGTCCACCTCTATAAACCTTCCACAACTTCCCCAACACCATGTTCACCCACTCAACAGACTCTTTCCTCTGCAAATCCTTCTCAAGAAAAAGCGAAAAGCTTGTGGGAACCTGTGGCCATATCCCCAGCTTCCCACCATCATCATTGCTCATTTTCTTTCTTGATGTCCAGAGTTTATCAAACACAACCCCAATAATGAAAAAGAACACAAACAGTCCAGCAATGTTCCTATTGATAGGAATTGCAGGGATAGGATGAATCACCCCAAGTTGAGTCCTTAGTTTGCCTACAATAGGGTCTTCTCTAAAACCATTAAAGTCATTAGAATAACCCAATTGTATGGAATCTTCAGAGATTGAATCATTAGCTTCATCCAATTCATCAGAAATTCGCCTTACAGCACTGTTTTTCAAACCCCTTGTGACCGAATTTGCGAACTCTAGTCCCAAAGTTTGGTTCCGACCGTCAATGGGAACCACACAAGCCCAAACCACACCTCTTTTCCTTCTCCTGGAAATCTTTTTGATACTAATGGAGGGGTTAAGTTTAGTCCCAGAACCAGAAATCAATTGGATTGGTTTCTGACATGGGCAAATGAGTGGTGATGAAATCCGTGAACAATCGGAGCTTGCAGATAATGATTCTGGAATCATTTGAATGTATGGGAAACTTGAAATTGAAATGGAATGAAATGAAACAAACGAATTTCAGAACCCTAATAAAAAGAACTAACAGTTGATTTGGTCCATCAGATTTCAAGATTTCGATTTGGGTATTGTAGGAAGTTCAAGAAAAGGCAACCTGCAATAGTTTTTGGAGCAAACAGATTGAACCGAACAGCACCAATTTCCATGAAAATTGAATTGATTTATGGCAAATAAAGTCGGAGGAAGTGGTTTTTAGAAAGAGAAAGTGAGAGAGGTCGGTCCACTGGGGATTCAAGAAGCTGACAAATAGTGTGATTTAGAAGCATCGCTTTCAAAAACCCCGACCCCATAAAAGAATTAGAAAAGATTCAAGAAAATGGTTGCGAAAAAGGAAGGTGATTCTTTCAAATATGCTGCACAACATACACGTGGTCGGAACCGACGCGGGTTTGACCCGATGTTATGGTGATTCTTCCCCGCCACCGCTATCTTCTTCAACTTTGCCCGTTCATCACGATTTCAGCACTAATATATTTTCAATCATTTTTTAGTATATTTTCTGGAAAATAAATCTAATTTTAAAAAATAAAAAAATATTCATCAGTTTCCTATATTAAAGGTTTCTAATATTAATTATAGTGTAAATTACGGAGTTGGCCCTTGTGGTTTGGTGATTTTTACGAATTAGCACTCATCGTATGTCGTTTTGTAACAAATTGATCATTTCCTATAAGGGTCATCCAATTCCTCCGTTAACTTTAAGGGTATTGTTGTCCTTTTTTTGTCTTTACTTGAGGGGTCAATTTCATAAAGATCATACAAATTGCAGGGACCAAAACCATAATTAAGCTTAAATTATTATAATTTAATATATATTAGTTAATTATTATACTTTTAAGTTTAATTTTAATATATAATATATTTTCTTTCAAAAAAATATGTATTACGTAAATATATACACGTGCACGCATAGTGAGGTTCAATCTTTTAGAGAAAAATCACCTATCAACCATTGGATTAATAGATTCAATCTGTATGATTAAATGAACATTTATAACAATATTTTTTAAATTAAAAAAAACCTCACCACCCTTAGTTTTTATTCATAAAAAGGGAAAAATAAATAAAATCGAACAAAATTTAGTTCCACCACATTGATATATTTTTCATCCATTTTTCATGATTTTCCACTTTTTCACTTTTTTAAGCGTTTTCCCCTGAACTCTCTCTCTCTAAAATATATTGTATATTAAATAAAACTTAAGGTATAATAATTGACATATATTAATGTATAAATTACTTAATTTAATAAACTCAATAAAACAATTTTTATTTTTATTTTATTTTTTAGACTTAACTATATATTTGATTTATGTGGTTTGTGGGGTTTTTATGATAGTTCCTCGAGTAAAGACAAATAAAGAAAAGAACGAAAATGCCCTCAAGGTTAGCGGAGGAACTGGATCGTTATTATAGGGAATGATCAATTCGTTATAAAATGACATACGATGAGTCTTAATCTATAATAAATATGGACCATTTTCATAAAAACCACCAAATCATAGGGACCAAATCTATAATTTACTCTTAATTATATTATTAAAATAATTCAACATATTTCTGGTAAACTTCTTAATGTCTAATAATCTAACAGGTAACTAAGAGTATCTTCAACAAATTCTATAAAATTGAGATTTTAGGGATATTTGTTTCAACAAATTCCTCAAAAACTTCTCTAAAATGGAGAAAGTATGAGAAGCAAAGGATGAAATTCTCTAAATTTTGAGATTTCTCCAAAAATGATTACTTGTGAGAGATAAATGATTTTTTATTCATTCTATCAATTAGATTGCTTGAATTAAATATTTATAATAATGAAATAATATCTTATGAGTTGTGTTGAATATTTTAATAATGTAATTGTGTGATCTCCAAAATAGAGAATCAGTTGGAGATGAAGGTGATCTTTTTTGGAGATTTTGACCTTTTACTTCTCTATTTTAGAGAACTTGTTGGAGATGCTCTGATAAACTAGATGATAAACTAAATATGTTTGGCAAAACTAGTTGAAAAATGTAAAATGACTGAAAGATAGGTGTTTAAAATTTTAACATTTTATAATATATTTAAAATAATTCATTAACAATATAATATGTTAATTAATACAAACAAGTTAAAAGAAATAATATAATATATTTCAATTTGGTTTATTCTTTATTTAATGTTAAATTTTTTAAGAAAATATCAACGTTAAATGATAATTTAATGATAAATTTAACTCTATTATTTACTTATTGTGTAAAATTTTAGTCCACCAAAACGACATTGCATGCAACAATTTACCCGGTAAGTGTTTACCATGGTAAGAGTCGTCACACTCACTTACCGAGAAAACTTGGTCCTTATCTCACTCTTACTGGATAAGATTTTTGGTCTTTACTATATTCATCCGGTGAGGTAATGTGACTTCGTAAGCGCTTAACCGAATAAGCGTTTGGTAAACGACCCCTAGGTAATTAATATTTTATTTAAAAATATTAACTTAAATATTTTTATTAAAATGTATATCCAGTTTTATTGTTTATGAAACCAAAAAAACATATAACTTTAATTTTTTTGTAACTTATAAAAGCAATTTTAAAATTGTTATATTTTTCTGACGATTGAATATATTGAATAATAATAATATAAAAATAATACTAATGAATAATTTACATTTAAGATTAATAGTAATTCAATATTAATATTAATTAATCATTAAAATTAATTAATAAATTGAAACTAATATTAAAAATTAATAAGTTATAATTAATATTAATTTATAATTAATAATCAATATTTATTAATAATTAATAATGATAAATAACAATTGGTATTAATCAAAGTTATAATTTGAAAAATTGATAATAAGTTCTGATAAGTTATTCCAACTAAGGCTATGTTTTGGTACACTAGTTGATGGCTGATAAGTTAGCTGGTAGCCGATAAACTAGTTGATGAACAAATCATGATTGACGAAACTAGTTGATGAACAAATCATGTTTGACAAAACTAGTTAATAATTATGTAAAATTATCAAAAATGACATCTTGAAAAATTAGGCAATTATAATATTTAATGATATAATTAAAATAAATTTAATATTAAACAAGATTGTAAATAAAAATTAAAATAATATTATATGTTAACTAAAATAATTTTTAAATTGATTTTTATATATATATATATATATATATATATATATATATATATATTGAATTTGTTAAAACAAATTTTAGAAATAATTTGTATTAGTTTATGATTTCAAATAACTATTACATATAATATGAATTAAAATTGGTCAACATCATCTGAATTAATTAGTAACTTTTCAAAAACTATAATTAATAATTAAAATAAAATTTTGTATTCACAATTTTATTATCTATGAAACAAAATAAATATAACCTTAATTTTTATGTAACTTACATAGACATTATTAGAATTGTTATATTTATTTTTTATAACTAAATATATTAAATAACAATTAAAAAATAATTGATATGATTAATAATTAATATTAATGTATAACTAAAAGTAATTAATAATTCTTAATTAGTTAATATTAGTGATGAGTATTTATTTATTTTATTTATTAATAATGAGAATTTATTTATAATTAATAGTAATAAATAATAATGAATATGAATGAGAATTATAATTGGAAAAAGTAACAAAAAGCTCCTCATAAGCTATTTCAACTATTTAATAAGCTAGTTTAAGTTTATCCAAACATAATACTCAAAAAATAAGCTAACATATATATATATATATATATATATATATATATATATATTTTTTTTTTTTATTAACTTGGATATCCAACCCGCTATGCGAGCTGACTAATCTCAGGACGACCACCTGCTTTGCAGATAGCCCGGAGTCACCGCATTTAAACCTCCGTGGCTACAAGGGGATTTTTATTCCTCCTTGAATTTGAACCTGAGACCTCTTGGTACTTTTGACCTTTGGAGCCAAGCTTAAACCAATCAGGCACCACCCTTGTGGTTTAAGCTAACTTATATAGTCAAATAAGGCCTAGATTTTCAATAAGTTAACTTATATCTATCCAAACATGTACTCAAAATATAAGCTAACTTATGTTTGTCAAACAATGCCTTAATATCCAATCAAACTTTTAAAGTAACTTTTAAACAAATTTTACACATAATACTTATTTATAACAAACTTTTTATAAAATAATAAGTTTTAGAAGTATTAGGATGAATCAAAATGCATCAAAGAAATTATTGATGGTACCGACTCATGCCAAATGATTATGAAGACGACCATGTGGACGTGTTAACATGAATCAAAATCCACACATAGTTTATTGAAGAAATTGTTATTGGTGTCAAAGAATTAATATGAATCAAAATGTATCAAAAAGATAATTACAGGAGTTGTCAGTTGTTGCTAATGTCAACCGGTTATGAAGAAACGATAACTTTACTCTCGGGTTACCGGTAGAACCCGACCTTTCAAAAGGTCAAGGGGTCAAACATCGCCAAATGTGAGGAGTGGGCACGAGTATTTGCCTTGTATAGATATTATATACTTCAAAAAAAGGACTTTACCTTTCATCAGTGGCTTTCTCATCCCAGCCAAAACCATGTAACATTCAGACACTCGAACCCCAGGATATCCAAGCAATCATAATTCTTGCTGATGGCCCTTTTTCCTATTATAAAATTTCATTTTAGTGAATACTGAAATAGTATAAGAAATCAATGAACTCCAACATACAAAATCGTATGGTAAGTTTGGTATACCATGATTGTGGTAACTGGTAAATGCATACGAGCATGGCGAACCAACTACTCAACTCGATATCATCCGCGGGAGATTATGGAGTTCCACAACCAATAACAAGACATGATATTTCTGGAAAGTGAGAGCAGAAGAGTAGCAACCAGCAGCTGCTTATTGAAGATCCAGCCTCACAAATGAACAAGTTTGTGTATAAGCATGTATGGACTCGCTAGTCCCGTTATCTGTAAATGTCAATGTAAATAAGATAAACAGCATGATGGAACCCCTATAAAAAGTAAAAACCACCTAAATTTAATGCAATTTTCATCATTCAGGGTTGTGATACTGGACGAAGGATCGTGTGAGAATAGGAGTTAAGAGAGAAGCGAAAGAAGGGATCCGGACCCTTGATCACTCCCCACCCCATGAATTGAGTACGGGAATTGATCCGGCGCATCTCATTAGTGTTGATCTTCAATGAGGATTGATCCAAGGGTGGAGATCCCTTCTTACCCTTCTCACCATGACTTACATTCTCATCGGAACCCAACCCTGTGATACAGGGTACAGACAGGCGTAAGCGAAAGTGCATAATGTATAGTTCTCTTCAAACTGTAAAGGTAAATGCTTAAATTGCACTTTCCCAGGTTCTGCTGCTTTTGGTACTATCATGGATTAGGGGTATTACTTATTAGAGGACAGGGAATTGGAATGAAAATGAAAAAAAGGTTTGGTTTGTTGAAATTTTAATCTTGCAAAATGAATTATTAATTTTGATGTGATCAATGTGAGGCTTGTGCAGAATGGAAATGAAGCATGGAAGGTGATCATTGATGGAATTTCATGGGACACCAATCAAGAATGTCAAACAGTTTTTTCAAACCTTTGGTGAAGTAGTCGGAGTTGTAATAATAGATCAAACCACAAGTTGCGCCGGCGGGTTTGGGATAATCACCGATGTGGTGGTGATGTATGATCACAGAACTCCAACACTTAAATTGCATTTTCTTGGCCTTCACAGTATTTAATGCTATCTATGCACGTGAGTTCAGCTGGATCCCCTTTGATATCATCTCATCAACAAGTGTTTCAGCCTTCTCCTTATATCCCTGAGAACAATAGCCACATACAAGAGGAGTGACATTTAACAGTAACTTTGCCAACACAAAATGATATGCTACTACGCTTATTTTCGAACCTGTAAAGAGGAGTTTTAACGCTTAAATTGCATTTTCTTGGCCTTCACAGTATTTAATGCTATCATTGTTCGCGAGTTAGGCTGGATCCCCTTTGATATCATCTCATCAACAAGTGTTTCAGCCTTCTCCATATATCCCTGAGAACAATAACCACATACAAGAGCCGTGTATGTCACAGTATTTGGTTGGAGACCTTTATCTATCATTTCATCAAAGAGGTCAATAGCATCTCGTAGGTTGCCTGATTTACAACGCCTGTCAATCATAACAGTGTAGCAAATAACATCAGGAATTAAACCCGCCTCCATGATTTCACTCAAGATCAACACATCATCCCCTCTACACCGTTCATGAAGCAAAACTGTGTAGGTGATGATATCAGGTTTGATACCCCTATTTTTCATATCATTAAAAAGATATTGAGCTTCCTTCAAGCAATTGATTCTGCAATAACCATTTAACATCATCGTGTAGGTAATGACATCCGGTGTCAATCCTTTCAGAATCATTTTATCAAAAACCCACCTAGCCATTCTCATATCTCCAACACGGCAATACAAATATACAAGTTCACTGTACATCATCTTACAAGGACCTGATGCCTCGAGTGCTTGAAATAGTGTCAGAGCTCTTTCAGTTTCACCTTCTGCACAAAGGCAGCTTAGAAGTTTCAAGCAAGAAGCCCTTTTCACAATAAGCCCTTGATTGGACAGCCAAAGTTCAAAAGCATTTCTAGTATTGTTTGCTTCACAATATCCATTCATCATTGCAGCATAGTTATCTAAATTTTTCCCTTCAAGACTGTTGAAAAAAAGTTCGGCTTCTTTCACCTTTCCCCCCTTACATAAGCCCATAAGGATCACGCTATATGTACCATTGGTAGGTTCTAAACCTTGTGCCCGCATGTCATGTAGAAGACCAATTGTCTCCTCGAAAAGGCCGCTTCTTGACAACCCACCAGCAAGCACATCATAAGTGATAATATCTAGTTTCAAGCCATTCCCCTTCATCTCCTCAACAATTTCAAATGCATTCCAAAGTTCTCCCTGGAGACAATAGCCATTGATCAAAGTGGTGTAATGCACAACATCTGGCTCCATTTTCTTATTTTTCATCTCTTGTAGCAATACCACGGCCTCATCCATTTTGCCGAGTTTACATAATGCATCAATTGCAATATTAAATGAGACTTCATCAAGAAAAATTCTTGATTCCATAAAATCCATGAACCAGTATACAGCTTCAGCCAGCATGCCCAAACGACACAAACATTGCATAATTGAGCTCACAATCACACAATTGCTTTTAATACCCATCGATTCCATTTCATCATGGAGAGCTAAGGCCTTATTGATATTCAAAATCTGGCAATGCCCTTGAATTAAGGCACAATAACAATGTGCATCAATGACAACTCCTGCATGCTTCATGTCAAGCAAGACAACTTCTGCATCTTCTAGCTTCAACTCTTTCACAAAACCTCGAATGATGGAAGTGTAAGCAAAAACATTGACTGGTGTATTTGACTCCCTTAAAGTTTTTACTAACTGAAAGGCTGAATCAACTTTTCTATTTGAGCAAAGCCCATCAATATAGGTGCCAAAAGTGAAAGCATTAGGCTCCACACCAGCTTCGCCCATTTGTCTAAAGACATCCAAAGCTTCTTCCAAACAACCCTTCCTGCAAAGTCCTTTAATTAAAATCCCATATGTATATACATTTGGAACCAAACCTTTCCTCTTCAATTGTTTATAAATGGACTCTACCATATCTATTTTGCCCCTCTCAATCAACTGGTTCATTAGATAATTACATGTATGTGTTGACAGGACAAGTCCACCTCTCCTTATCTTGTACAACGTATCTATAGCCTCCTCAAACCTTCCAACACTTGAATACACCTTAACGAACAGATCAACAGCTTTTATCAATTTTTTTGGTCCATCCGCCTTTATCTCCTCTAACAATGCTTCAAACAAGTCCGAAATTCCAAAACTAAAAAATTCCCCATCTATATCCTTTATAACATCCATAAACACATTATATAATCTCATATCCATACCCCAATCACACAGAAGTCGAACAATTGCCATATAAGTTACAACATCATGTTTAAAACCGGATTCTTTTAATTGGGTAATATATGACAATGCAATGTCGGGTTCTCTGTGTAACTTGTGCAAGGTTTCAACAACTTCAAACTTGTCGAGTTTTTCAAGCGGATGATGGGACAAATTGGTATTGTTTTCATCCGAAGATGATTCTGACAAGTCTGAGCAAGTTAAATGGGAAAACGATGAAACAGACTTCAATCGGAGGTTTAAGGAATATTTTACAAAATTACGGCAAGAAGCTAACCTGGTAAGAGGAGACCACATGGGATTTAAGGTCTAATCTCTAAGAACATGGAAATGATCGTTCTCTCAGCTCCTTTCAGGAACTCCAAAAATGAAACCAAAGTCAGCGTACAAGCCTTGAGAGAGAGAAAAAGAGTTTGGTTGAATTAGCTTGGAATTTTGCTAAGCCATTAAAAAACAACCATACACCTCTCTTCAGGCCTCCCTGCTGGCAGCCGTCTGCTTTATTCTAGCTTATTCAGATTCTGCTCCTAAAACAAAATGAATTACCCTTGGATCTTGATACATATTCCCTAAACCTCCATAGCCTCTTTCGGTACAAACCTCCACTGTGTCTCAGTCCTCCATGGAACTGGAATTGTACAAACCATGCCAAAACTTGGTTAGAAACATATATACTCCACATTTCAAGCCATATACAATTATACAGGTCTTGTCGGCATTTTATATGTCATTTAAATCAGCTAAACAAAAATAAAAGAAAGATTATGTGCAATAGCGCCTAGGTGTAAACATCAATCCATAAACATTTATTGGTTAAAATCCATGAATATACATGCCACCAGCAAGAAGCTCAAGCCTGCCATACAACATTTGAATGCCAATAAACTTCACATATTCCTTTCTTTGCTTGAAAATTGTTATATGCAACTGTACAAGACCCATAAATTCAATTAAAAAATAAATTTATGTAAGACCACAGGCAGTACGGCATATCAGGGAACAGTGAAGGACTTGTACAAAAACTAGGACCAACATACTCGTTAATTAATAATTATATATATTCCCAAGGTCTATCATGGATAAAGCGAGAGAGAATTCTGTAAACATATATTTAATTTGTAAAACATGTGTAAAATTACAAATTTTAGATAAAGATTACTAATTTGTAAAAATAGATTGAAGCTAATTTTAAACATAAACTTGAACTAATCTCACTTCTAAAAACAAGTATGAGACAATGCCTCTCAAGCCTCGGCTGAGCGAGGAAGAGATTAAGGCACCAGAAGCAATTGAGGCGGTTGTGAGACAATCGATTTTTAAGATGGTCTTTCAGCCTTCACAACACCTTTCTTTTCTCCTCTCTCTATCTCTCTTTCAACAGCCATCAATCTGCACTCTGTCTTTCTCATGGCATCATATTTTTATTAAAGGCATCCTATTTTTATTCATGTACTTCACGAGGAATAAGGTCCTGCAGAAACCATAAAGAACACCCTCTAAATACCTACTAGTTTTCAACAGTTTGTATGAAAGAGCATAATCATCCAAGCATATCATGTGGTATTGTAAATCCTAAAACCATTCACCATTTCTGGTACTGAATTAACAAAGATTGACATTATCGACTGATTCAGAGTTTTCTACAATTAATGTGGGGGCATGAAACAAAAGGGCCTAGGTATCACCTAATAAACTTCTTACTGAGACAAATACTCAAACACGTCATGTGCATTAAATTGAAAAATCTCCACGGGCAATCTTCTGCATATTATACATTACTTACAAGTCAAGAATCACAAACCAAAATAGCAACACAGTGGAGTAATCAGGCAAGACTACAAACACCATCTAACAACCCAGAGCAACCAGGGTTGACGTGGGGTTTCATACACTCCACTCAAAAGTATCCATAATACTTCCAAAGGCAGGCTTTAAAATCATAAGAATAGGGGAAAATACATAACAAGAACTTGAAAGTACTGGAAGAGAAGCAGAAACTTGCAGCGGCTAAAACATAGGAAACTCTAATGGCAGAGTGAAGAACACGGAATGGTTTAAAGAGAGAGATGAGAGATAATTTGTAGAACATTCAAAGAAACCAAAGAGAATCATACACGAAACAAACACAATCAAGATCCACCAGTAAAAACAAAACCCAATCATTGTTTCAAAACACCGCCAAAATCTTATAAATCATTGTTCGAAACGTAGAAATAGATAAGGGTTTCCCATACCTGCGAGATTGATAGGAGACACGAGGGCAACAGTAGCAAGGAGTATAGAAATGGAGGAGACGAAGTGGAGCGACAGAGAACACGAGTCACAGCAACAGTGAACGTAGACGAGAGAAGAAGGGTAACAGGGAAAAAACAACGCTGTTACCTATTGAACCGGTAACCATCCGTGTGAAGTCGTCTAAAAAGAGTATTATTATATGTCCATTTTATTATTTCTTTCGTATATAAATTATTTTTAACTTCAAAATATTTATATTTTGTTTGCTTTCATGTATACTATATTATAAAGCATTTGATAAAACTCTTTAAAATTATTTTTTATATATGAAGTACTGTATATTAATGCATATTACTTAAAATACAAGATTACAAGTAAATTATGCACGAGTACAACTTATTAAAGCTTCATGTTTGAATTCGTGTAACTAACTGCGGATAAACATAATTAAATAGAGGATAAACATCTTATTTTAAAATATAAAAAATATAAAATATAATTAGGATAATTATTGAGTTATAAAAAATCTTTATAAAAAATTTATTGTTATGCCGAAAATAAATTACTTCACTGTTTGATCTAAATTAAATTATAATAAAAAAATAAATTATATAAAAAACAAGAACTTTTAAGTAGTTAAATTGATATTAATGTCGATATATTTTTTTAAATTTATTTTTAGTCAAAGTAAAAACATTATCTTTCTCAAAGCCACATAAACCATATTATATTAACATACAAAAAATAAAACGAAATATTAAAAGAAATATGTATCTCGTTGCATTGCGCGAGTACCATTCTAGCTTATACTATATTATAAAACATTTGACAAAAACTCTTAAAACTCATTTTTTATGCATAAAGTACTGTTTATTAATACATATTACTTAAAACTCAAGATTACAAGTAGATTGTGCGTAAGTACAACTTATTAAAACTTCATATCTGAATTCGTGTAACTAACTGCATATAAACATAATCAAATACATGATAAACATCTCATTTTAAATATAAAAAATCTAAAATATAATTAGAATAACCGTAAATAATAGAGGGCTCAAAGTACATGGAGTAAAACTAAATAATGAATGTTTCAATCAAGTGAATGGCAACATGTATTTTAAGAGATAAAGAAAATAATGAATCCATCGTGCAAAACATACAATTACTTAGAAAGAGTTTTTTTATCTCCTTATAGTAATTGTATGTTTTGCACGATAGATTCATAATAATAACTCTGGCTAGAATACTCATCTTTACTGTACCAGTATATTTTGCAATACGGTTTTATAGTGGGCATGTGTTTGCCGTTTTGAATCTTGCAACATGAAGATGTTGCAATTAACCACAAGTATGTTGTTTTAAAAACCAGTATGTTATAGATGTGAAATCTATAGGGTGGTTGATTTTGACGTGAGCAGTGTCGAGCAAGACAATTAGCAGAAGATGTTATTTCTTATGACATAACTCAAACGTACTATAGTACTTCGAAGTCCAAAATAGGGTAAACCCCCTTGACAACGATGATGACGACAACGTTAACATATTTCTTGATTATGATAATTCGGGCCAACCATTGGAAATTTTGTGGATCACTTTGATGTTGACTTATAAGAAAATATGAACACGAATGAAGTAAGGAAAGAGGAATATCATTAGGGGTTGTTTACCCAAATATTTATCCGATAAGTGCTTATCTATAGAAGCCAACACTATAATTTATTTTGATGCGTAAGATTTTAGTACGTCAAAACGTATTGAATGCAACAATTTACAAGGTAAGCGCTTACCTGGGTAAGAGTCGTCATCCTCACTTACCGGGTAAGACTTTTCATTCTTCTCATTACTCTTACATGGTAAGATTTTTTACCCTTCTCATGTTCATCCGATGAGAAATTTTATGCGTTTAATAAACGGCCCCTTGGACTTCAACAAGGGCGATAAGTTATCTAAAGGAGATAACAAGATTAAACAAGTTAGTCTAGGTAGCCTGGAACACCCTTCTAAAATAAGATTAAACAAGTTCGATTGTAAGAAAGAAAAGACCGACTTCTATGAAAAAAATGGGAAGAAATAGACTAACGTGAAATATGAAATAAGAACTTGCTATGCGAGCCGACTAATCTCAGGATGACCACTCGTTTTGCGGGTAGCCTGAAGTCACCGTAATTAAACCTTCGTGGTCATAATAATATTTTTATTCCTCTCTAAATTCGAACCGAAAACCTCGAGACACTTTTAACATTTAGGGCTTAAGTTCAAATCAATCAAGTATCACCCTTGGTAAAAAATTAAATCATTGAGTTATAACATAATGTTTAATTATTATCTTTGTTATTAAATCGAAATTAAATTATGATAAAAAATTATATTAGAGAAGTTACACAAAAAAAAAAAAAAATGAGAACTATTAGATAATTAATTTGATATTATTATCAGTTTATTTTATTTTATAAATTCTTATGTTATCTTCAAATTGATATTTTAATTCGAAAATAAAACATTACCACTTTCTTAAAATCACATAAAATCATATTATATCGATAGAGACAAATAACAAAAAGTAAACATTAAAATCGAAATTTATCATGGTATATTGCACGAGTGCCCTTTTGAATCCACGAACTCAAACAAGGTCTCTTCTATTTAATATTATGAATTTTTTCTTTAAATATATTTTTATAATTAAATTGTAATATCACAGAAAAACAACCCGTGTTTCAAAGATGTTTATATATTGATTTGGAAGTAAAGAGTAATAGAATATGGAAATAGAAAGGGGTGATTTTGGTCCCATATCGATTTGAAAGCGAATAGATTGGTTAGTGGAGGTGTTATATAAGGGGAGAAGGGAGGAAGGGGAAAGGCATGATCCTTCAGGCAAGTTTTAACGGGAACTGATGAGTGGTCAAAACTCGCATTTAAATATGCGAGAAGGGGTGTTCGCCTAAAGCCTTACGACAATTGGCCACCTCCAAACTTTAACCATCTGATCCCTATTTTATATTTCTTTATTCAACTTTTTTTAATATACTATGTTTTTTTGTTTTTTAATTTAATAAAATTTATTGATTAAAATATAAAAATTTAATCCACTAAATTTTTAAATAGTATGTAGATATATTTTATTTTAATTATTAAATCACTTAAATTTATCGTTATAAGAGAAGGAAATTTTGAAAACACACAAAATTGAATTTTAATGAAGATAATAGGAACCATCGAGAACCTTTGATGGTGGAGGGTGCATGATCAATCGATGCTTCCCAAGGATCAACACCCGATTATCACAACCAAAAACAAAAAGTAATTTGATCATAATCGAGTTGTAAGATTTATAAACTGTTAATATTTAATCGGGTTGTAAAATTTATAAACTGTTAATATTAGGTTACTACTATGATATCATTTTATTTATTGAATTTAATATGATTGTTGAGTTTATATGAATATATACATTAGATAATTACACTATCACGTACGCTATTTATATATGTATATTTTCAATATATTCTCTATCGTTATATAACTTATTCGTATATATGTTCAGTAACTGTGAACATATATATATATAAATTAAGAAAATTAATTGAATGTGACATATGTAAAAAATATGGAGAAGTTAAAATGGTTGATGATGAAAAAATAGAGGAATAATATATTCAAGGTTATAATAATATTTTAATGTAACAAAGTATTAACTCGACTAAACCGATCAACCTGTATGGTTTTGGATTGGATTGGGTTGTACTTTGATTTGAGTTGGGTTGTAGCAAAGATTTTTCAAACCGTAAGTATTGAATTGACTTATTCAAATGTCTTCAACCCGATCAACCAAACTCATAAACACCTCTAAACAAAGGACCGTTCGCATGTGCACCGACGGGTTTGATCATTATCATGTGTAACATTTTAAGGGTTAAGATATGTTAACATAAATTAAGGTATATATAATCAATTTAAAATTTTGAAACTCATTCAGCAATTATCCAAAATTGAGGGGAGTAAAATGTAAAATTCTAGAAATCGTTAATTTTCAGGCACCGTCTACAGTTAGGGTTCTGAACCTTGAAAAACCCTCGACCAGAGATCCTCTTCAGTCTCCCATCATTAACGAAAATGGCAATGGCAGCATACCTTTCTAGAATGGCCAGGTTCCATGCTTCCCAACAGAACACGGTACGAACCTTCTCCTCCTCCTCTTCTTCTTCGCCTTTTTCGTCATTTAGGGATTTGAAATCGGCTATCAAATCAGAGAAAGACCCTCTCAAAGTTGCCAAACTCTTCGAATCATCCCTTTCCATACCCACGTTTAGACGCTACCGGCCCCTCTTCACCCTCTCCGTCCACAAGCTCTCACGATCCAAGCGCTTCGACCTTGTCGATCGCATACTCACTAACTCCATCACCACTTCCCCTGCTCCTCAGCTTTCTTCCGAAGGTTTCTGGCTCCGGATTGCGATGTTATACTCTCAGGCTGGAATGGTGGACAATGCACTCCAGGCGTTCGACAAAATGCTTCAACAACAGAATTTCACCGTTACTGAAAAATCACTTTGTGGGGTGCTTTCCGTGATGTTAGATAATAAAATTTATCATGATAATGATAAGTTTCAACAGACTTTTGAAGCTTTTGTAAAGAAAACATCCGTTTCGCCTGGTGTCAAGTCGTTTAATTTGATGTTGAAAGCCCATTGTAAAGCTGGTCGTTTAGATGAGGCTCATGCATTGATTGCAAAAATGGAAAGTGAAGCAAATTTGCAGCCGAATATTGATTCTTATAACATATTGTTGGGAAGTAATTTGCATATCAAGAAAAGGAGTGAGTTTGATATGGTGGTGAAAAAGATTCATGAGAAAGGTCTGGAACATAATTTGACCACTTACAATCATAGAATTACAAGGTATTGTAAAAGCAAAGAGTGCGTTAGGGCTAGGAAGTTGTTGGATGAAATGATAGCAAAAGGTGTGGAACCCAATTCTTTTACTTATTGTGCTATTATTTTTGCGTTTTGCAAGGTAGGTGATTTGGAATCTGCCAGAAAGATTCTTGAAAAAATGGTGAGTGATGGTTATGTTAAGGCACCATCTTTTGGTTATATGATGTTGATGAAGCATATGGTTGAGGAGGGAGAATTTGATGGTGGATTGGAAATCTGCAAGGATATCATTCAGAAGAAATGGGTTCCTCCGTTTAAGGCCACCGGGCTTCTGGTGGATGGATTGGTCAAAGATTCAAAAGCAGATGAGGCTAAGGAAATCGTCGAAAAGGTCAAGAGGCAGCTCAGGGGATCTGCGGTAGAATCATGGGGAAAGATTGAAGCTGATCTTCCTATATAAACGAACTCAAGTTGTTTACAGGAAATAAACAGATTTCGTAATCTAATATCTGAAAGAAAAAGGTATGCCAATGGCTTGTTAGGATTTGTACTTGCTAAATGTGACATTCCTGTGTACTGTGTAGTGGTTCAAATTTGATTCTAAGGTTAGTTTATATTTTGTTTTAAAGGTTTCTACTTTTAGATGGAATTTGATTTTGCTTATGCCAGGGTTGTCATAAATTGTAACTTGTGCTGTTAAATCTAAATGCCATGTTAGTTTTGCCACTGCAGGCTCCCACAATCATAAGATTGTTAGTAGCTCAAGCTGTACTTTTGACTAATAACTAGATATGATCCGAAGTCACCAGAATTTATACATCAGGTTACTACTTTGATCATGCAATGCATTATTTTTCCTCACATTGATAGATCAGATTCATCTGGTATTTATTTTGAGCAATTTACCAAGTTCTCTATTGTTAATTAAGAATGGACTTTTTCCAATATCATTGGACTGTTCTTCTTCACTAACTCTGTTGTAACTTCTACTATTGTTGAAATACAAGAACTCTCATCATTAGACTGTTTAATTGCTGAAGTTTTACCATGTCAACTTTGAACCAGTAATTACTGTCAATCCTTTTATGAGGCCCTTCTCATTGTCATTATCAGATATAAAGATCCTTAGTCTGTCGTCCTGGTTGCTATTTTTTTGATTATATAGATTTCATTGAAAACGTTTATAGTATGATCAGATGGGGCGAATATGTTATTGTTTTGTATGACATCAGGCTGCCCTTTGTACAAGAGTTCAGGGTTATATGTCAACTTTTTAGTTGAGTTTAATAAATTTGAATAGTAATATATACTTGGTGAACATGCTATTTTACTCTACTGGATGTCCCAAGTTAGCTTATCGGTCAAAGATATCTACAATACACTATCTCCTTGCTCGTCTCTCATGAGCACAAAGTGTTAGACTGTAACCTCTGCCCAGAAGGTAGAGATGGCTTCCAAGGAATTTGTGTTTTTGTACGGAGCTGAGATCTAGATGAACCTTGGAATTGATCTTAATGGTATATCTACCTCACTCATATGTGACAGTTCTTAATTATACAAGCATGCTGGCATGTGGTGCTTGGGTATACTAGCGATGAATGCTATAAGACTGGCTTAAGATACTGCGAAATAAATCGCATAGTAGATTTATCTATAGAATAATTAAAAACCATTTTACATTTCATATATATCATGAATACTTTACCTCCTTTGAATTTGAGCCTTGGACAAGTAGATGCATAGTTGTGTTCTTAACTTCAAATCATTTCCTTTCATGTTAGTTTAATTGCAATCATACCCACATGACATTAACTGATAGCAAAATGTGATTGATCAATGTATCTGTTTCATCATTCAATATGTTTGTTGATCTTAAGAGTTAAGATAGTCCCCTTTATCAAATTACATGATGTTAAACCAGTATGCTTATTCAGATTGTACAGTAGACATACAATTTGATGACTTATGTTGACATCACTTCTAAAGCTGTTGTAGATTTGGTAGCATATTATTAGTTGAATTTTATTTCATGGGTTCATTTTTTATGTCAAGGTTAGTTGTTGATCCAGAATCTGGATCACTGATCGACCAAGTTAAATCTCTCCATTTAGAGCCAATTGCAGGTCCCTATCAGATACAAGTTTTTTAAAAGTAACTGGTTTAGGGGCCAGTGAATTCAAGGACCGGTTAAGGTTAAATGGTCAGGACTGAACTTAGAAAATAAAACCCCACGTGGTGCTCGCCCACTGGTCAATGGAACAATTAAAGTGGAATTTTGGGATAAGGACGGGTTACGTTATGACATTTTTTGATCGTGCCTAATTATGTCTGATTAAGGGACCGGTTATAACTAGTTTTTGCCCATTTGTACATTGCATAGCACCGAACATCTTTTTTTTCTATTAACCTGGATATCCAACCCGCTATGCGAGCCGACTAATCCTAGGACGACCACCTGCTTTGCAGATAGCCCGGAATCACCGCATTTGAACCTCCGTGACCATAAAGGGATTTTTATTCCTCATTGGATTTGAACCTGGGACCTCCTGGTACTTTTGACCTTTGGAGCCAAGCTCAAACCAATCAGACACCACCCTTGTGGTTGCACCGAACATCTTTGTGATATGTAGGAAGGGAAATTCTAACTCCTTTGACATATATGTTTCTATTAATTTTTTCATAATGAAGGGTTCATTAAGTTGTATTAATTTTTTTGAGCTTTTAATCCTAATTTATTAGATTTCTTTTTATATTTTGAATTTTCTTAAGAAGTGATGTTTAGATACTTGATTAATAGCTAAACATTTATATTAAATTGTATGTGAAATCAAGCGTGAAATCTTTTTACAACAGAACGACCCGAAATAAGTAGATGATGATGTACATGAACGATACGTGTATTTCCTCGCCTTACGTCACATTCTACACTTAAATGACGTAAAACGTAAGTATACAATATATATGTATTCAGAATGTGTTGTTTTCGTCAGAACGTTTTGGAGGCCATGCCTAATATAACTTGAGTACCAACAAAAATAAGTTAACAATGTTCAAAATGTTGTCATTTTTGTATAAATACATAAACAAATGATATTTTTCAAATTTCTATCACCAAAAGTTCAATCAAATAATTATGCTTTTTTGTTTCAGCTCAAAACACTTGCAAGGCTATGTGGGAGGCAATCACATAAACCAATTTCACATTCATCCTTACAAACAGTAGCAGACCTAGGATTTTTGTTGAATTGACACAACTTTAAAGTGGATTAAAGATTTGTAAAGTTGTCAGATGTATGAAGTTAAATTTCATCGTTTCAAAAGATTTTTTAAAGTTTTATGGTGGAGTTAGAGTGGCTTTTTTGATTGATTTCGAGCGATTTTTTTCCCCTTTTTTTATCGATTTTCCTTATATTTTCTAATACTTGGAGTACCTTTCAAATTTTAATAGATAATAAAAATATATTAAATATTTTGAATAGATTATTTAACCTAATTATTAAATATATTTTTGAAAAATTATTAATTAATTAGGATATATGAAGTAGACTATTTTTATTTATATTATATATAATGGTTATTTAAAATCATAAATAATAGATTTTTTTTTTAAATTTGTTTTAACAAATCTAAATATTATGATATATAATAATCAATTTTTGTATTAGTTAAGATATTATTATTATTAAAGATTGATTTTTAATTAAATTTCAAAATATTACAACTGATTATTTTCAAGATCTCATTTTTAGTATTTTACATTTTTATCAGTTAATTTTTACCAAACATAATCTATTCATCAACTAACTTACTAGTCATATGCTCATATCAACTACTTTACGAAACATAGCTTTAACACCTAAACCCCATGTGGGTATGTATATATTAGAGATGTGAAAGCTCCATTTGCTTTTTCGTTTTTTCGCCTTTACATTTCTTTTCCCGCACATATTCCTTTTTCTAGGTGGTGTTGTGTATATCTTTACTTTTGACGATAATCGCCAAAAAAACTTTTACTGATTCTTTTCATCGCATACGTCTTTGTTGGTGTGTATTTTTTTTCTTCCTGAAATGAGTAATTTCAAGTTTCATACAGACTAATTTCATATCAAATTGTGACTGCAGCCTTTTTACCCACATAAACCTTGAGATAAATCTTTCATTGACATGAATAAAGTTTTCCCAGGATTATTAGTCGACTCATATCCAGGTTAATGAAAAAAGAAAAACACAGTTAAAAAAATTATCCATAAATATACATACGGCTGTACATATACAATAAGCAATGAGTTGTAAAACACCTAAAATAAAAATAAAACTATACTTTAGTTGTACCAACAAATATGCCAATAACTTCACGTAAACACATAATTATTTAATTATTTTTAAATATTTTTAATATTATTAATTATCATCGAGTTGTAAAACACCTGAAAAATGTATTTTTATTTAATTATTATTAAGGATACGTATTTTTATAAGAAATAAAATTGTTTTAAAAACTATATTTTAATATTTTAGAAAGGATATTTTTCAAAATATAAGTATTTAAATAATACGTTTTTAAACTATATATTACCGGCAACGGTCAACGGGGGGCAATTCAGGGATTTCGTTGGAAGATTCGTACCTTATCGTCGCTGCTGGCCATATATTATATGCACAAGATGTTTGTATTTGAAAATTGAAAGACGCAGCTGGTAATTCCGGCGACAAACTCTCCGTTCCGACTTGAAGTTTACCATCTTTCAACCATGTTTCTTGTCGACAAAACTCATTTAACTTCCCATTTCAAATCCATCGGGAAGAAACCCACGCATGGCCAAAAAGGCTACCAACTACCTGCTCGATTCTTTGATGAAAAGGTAATTCTCCATCTAAAAACTCTAACTCCACCATCCCGTTCGTCGATTATCAGCTTATCCTGGCTGTCGAAGGCCGTTTCGTTTCTCTCCATGGTTCACTCCGAAGCGCAGGATCAGATTTCGAGTTTAGGATCTGAATCGGATTATTATCAGGCTTTGTATATGGATTACAGTGTAAAGGTACTGGATCTATGTAATTTGATCTCGTCGGCGGTTCAGCAATTGACTGAGCGTCGCCTTCTGATGAATCTCGGCCTTCGATTGATAAATTCATCCGGTCAGATCCCGTCGCCTGAGAAACTAAAAAAGGCGAAGGACGCTCTCATCAGATCCGTTCACCACAGACACGACACTTCAAAGGAGAAAGGTATACGCGCAAAGGCTTTGATCGAAGAATTGACTTCCGCCATCAATAGCCTGCCGCTTGGTAAGACAAGTAGCGCAAAAGATATGATCCGTCGCACGTTACACGGTCTCGGAGTCTTGACTGTCTTCATAGCCAGCGTTTTGGTTGCCGTGCTGTACGGACAGTCCGATTCGGTTGAAGTGCGAGTTCCGGACGTGTTCCTTTGGGCGGATTCGGTCAACCGTATGCAGACACAAATCTTCGAGCTGATAAAGCCAAAGCAAACCTCAGACGGAGGACGAACAAAAGGATGGTTGTTAGAGCTTGACGATACAGCAAGCCGATCTCTAGCCATATGCGATCTCCTTGATGAGATCGTCTTCGACGGCGACGACAACCGGAGCCGATTGGAGAATGGCGTCAAAGAACTGGGAAACGCGGCGGCAAACTTCTCGGACGTCGTTGACGGGTTGACTAACGGCGTTAACGGTTTGTTTAACAGTGTCTTGAAAACACGTAACGGTGTATTAGACGGAGTTAGGAAGGCAACTTGGTAGGTGTGTGAATACGACCTTGGTGTACCGTGTGGGGTTGTTTATAATGTTTTTGTAACGTCAAATTCAACCGAAAGCTCTATACAATTCCGTAATAAAATTTCACACGTCTAAATCACACATTTTTCTTTCACTTTTTAATGCAAAAACTTTTTCAAACGTCCAAAAAACAAAATCATAAAAAAACAATTAATTAGACTGTTCTACCAATTGTTGGTCCCTATCCAACAATCACCTGCCATTTCAGCTCAAAAAACACTTGCATGAAACGTAACCCCGCAAACAAATTCGTCTCACGAGACAAGGAATCGAGTACGAGTTCGTGAAAGACAGCCAAAGGCAAATAACAATCGTAGATCCGGCTTGTTTGTAAATAACGATAGAATTAAAGCGGACTCATTTGGGTTCCTAGTTTAAAAAGACATCGAATATAAGGTTACACAATGTTTGCAAAGAGCTATTAACGGGTCACACATCCTACTTCCAAATGTCGGTATAAAAACAGTTGAGCAAACAAACGGTCGATACTAACATTCTCTACAGCAATAGTAATTACGACTATTTACAGGGCTTTGCACTTGATCTAAACAAAAATGCCCAAGGCCATCAGCTAAGGAATAAGGGAGTCAATGAGCTCCCATGAACAAATATTTTAGATCTTCTGGTGTTAGACGAGCGGTCGAAGTTCCACTTTGATCTTCACCGAAAGCGGATGCAACCATTTTCCTTTTCTCTTCCTGCATGCACCAAATAATATATCAATTAAAGTGACGATGTGGAAATATAACCTGAGTCGGACAAGAATCAGACAAGCCTGAGCATTGAGTAACACAAATTCTAATTCAAGATCATGTTACGGGTATGGTCATGGTTGGTAGGAAAGAAGTGGAATCAATACCAAAGAGGGAGGATGGTGGCAGGGTGCTCGGTGGGGAGGCCATGGGGCAATTCGTCTACTGTTTAGGAGTTAAATTATTATCTTCCTAATATTAATCACTATTAAGGTCGGCTACTATGAACAACGATATGACATAACCTAGAAAGTAAATATCAAGCAAATTGAAAAACTGACATAGTGATCAAACCTGGAGAGCAAGAATTCTGTCCTCAACTGTGTCCTTAATAGTGAGTCTCGAGACTGTAACAGGACGCGTCTGTCCGATTCTGTGAGCTCGGTCAATAGCTTGATCTTCAGTAGCTGGATTCCACCAAAGATCCAAAAGAATAACATGAGATGCAGCAACCATGTTCAGACCAAGATTCCCAGCTTTCAGGGACATCAACATAACAATTACCTGCAACCATTCCATTACTCGATTCAAAACTGAAATTGTGTCTATTTTAAGAATTTGAATACTGTGAAGTAGGAAGTCAACCTCAGGATCGGTGTTGAATTCTTTGACAGCCCTGTCCCTTGAAGCTAGAGACATTGAACCATCAAGCCTCCTGTATGTAATGGAATACTGATTAAGCGACATTTGAACGAGATCCAGCATTCTTGTCCATTGGGAGAATATAATTGCTTTTATTGGTCCTTCGACCACCTGACCACCAATACCCGAACTAGAAGATGCATTTCCTGAAAAGAAAGAATCACCATTGCATCTAACTAGATTTGGTGTTTCTGAACTTGAACCTTTTGATCTGCAACAGGTCCGAATAATCTCCAGAGCAGCTTTGATCTTGGAAGAACTATAATCAAGCTGAAGAACTATAGATTTCTCATCAACTTTGGATGAACTCGGGCCCTCACCATCTTCAGAGATAAGACTTCTTAAGGTGGCATTGTTAAATACAAGATCAGCGCCAATCTGGCTTTTGCATTTTGGTGACGGACATGTATTGTCATCCCCAGTCAGGTATTCTGATACACACTGATAACAAAATACATGTCCACAGAGGGTAATGACAGCATCTTCTGGTGGATCCTGTAAAACCATCAATTGAGACCTGAGAGTCTACACAACGCATACTGTTTTCTTTTTAAGTATATATGAACAATTCCCCTATGCTGCAAACAGGCTATAGCTGATCTCACTTGTAAAAGAATGATAAGGTTGGAGGGACCAGGAAACTCACGCTACACAAGTGACATATGTTGAGAGTTTCCAAGAGATTTAACAAATTCACTTGCATATCCTTGGGGAGATTCTTTCCCATTCTGGTAGAAACTCTACTGACAGATTCTGAGCTAAATCCCTTAACAAGCAACGGGTGATCGCAAGCCTGGCGAAGGCGCAGAAGCATCAATAGGATATTTGCATAATTTTGAGTTAAAGTACCTGCAGCAGCATACGCCTGCAAAAGAGTATCTAAGACTCAGAAAAAGACTAAATAAACCAAGATTCAAAATGACATTCATACAAATAAAATTGCAGACTTTTGACTTCTTTGAAGTTGCATACATTGTATGGCCTTCTATGGCTGACAGCATTGTGTTTTCAGCATTTAGAATCATTCTAATCATAAGATAATGATATAATGACATTAGGCCTTCTGATTACAAGTAAACCAAAAAGTGTGTAACTTAATGTCAAAAAGTAAGATACTATGATACTGGCAAATGTTAACTGATACTTCTCTAGTCCCAAATCAACACTGAACCATGGATGTGGGACGTGTCTAAAGAAATAAGTAGTAAACCTAAAGATACAATAGCCTCATCAATAGAACTTTAAAATGGGGAGCTTTTTCTACCCCTTAAGTAAAGGACATCATGAATGCCTGATTAGTTTATGAGAAATAAAACAATCAGAAATTATGTAGAATGAAATTGTAACTATGAGCAAACTATTAAAACAATAACAAAAAACAGGGTTGAAGTAGTTTTCTTTCTTTCCAGACATAGTTGGGGCTTGCCCAATATATCTTTTGAGCAGTGACTTGGATATGTAGTCCTTCATATGTGCTTGAGGGATGAAAGTATATCTATTTTCTCATTCTTATACGAGCATTTGCAACCATCATGAAGCTGCAATGCCTAACTTCTTGGATATATAATATCATGCGTTCTCTAAGGGGCTGGGATCACTTGTTCTTTTTTCAGTCGCACGTCACAAAAGCGAGGAAGCAACACAGAAAAAAAATGCATAGGAACTGTGCAAGCTGCTGAATACATGTTTTCTCTCTACTAGTTAAATTCGATACAACGCAAAAAAAACCTTACAAGCCCTTGACATATGAACAAGAAAGCCTGTCCCTAACGGGATGCTATTATAAAAACTAACTCACTATCCAAATGAAAGATGATTGATTATTCTCAGCTCTAGTATTAGACCAACTTACCCAATCAAAACCCATGGATTATAACATTCACTTAGATGTGAAAAACATGAAAAGCCATAAACACTATGAATGCTTATCCTAGTGGAGCTGGGAAATACTTTAAATTGCATTTTACATAAAAGATAGTGAGATGACCCCTTTTTAGCATGTGATGAAGCAGGCTTGTACACAGACTGATAACACAGACACAGATACATACTTGCATATATACACACACATATACATACACGTACATATGGTGTGTTTAATTATTTATAAATATAACGATTATTGAATTACAACCATCATACACTATACAACGCCCTCACAGCTGAACTGTTATAAGGTGTATCATTACTACAAATCGACCGAAAATATATAGATTTATGTAGGGGAGTCATGGCCGATACTTGATAAAACCTTGAGTACTATTTCCTGATTAACTGTTGTGAAAAGGTTGGAAGATCTGGCCATAAAATCCTAGACAACATAATTAGTCCTAAATCTTTTATCATAAAACCATCCTACACATGCTCATAATCTCACATTGTATCTCTGTTGGATTCTGTCATATCTCAGGTTCTTGTAGCATCCACCAAAAGATAACAAGGTTTATAGAATGATATCTGGTAGATCCTTTTGACATACATATTTCACTGTTTATTTTTTAGGATTTACCATGTAATTCCCTTGATTTTAAATGAAAATCATATTTATTGAATGACTCCTATTATAAGAGAAAATACAGAAAATTAAACAAATTAAATGGATTGGTTTAAACAAGCACACAGATAAACTGAAGATGCTGCAAAGTTTGCATATGTGGATGCCATGAATCAAAGATCAACTGTTAATTCTGAGAAAAACAGTGTATGTCTGGATAAGACCACCAGAAAGACATGTGTATATATGCCCTATTAAGCACTTTCAGACAGTTTATCAAGGTGAAATATAATTGTTGAATGCTATATGCTTTGTATGAAATACATACCTAATTGACTTAATTCTATTTCATGACCAAAAGAAGAAAAATGGACAAATTAAAGGCATTCATACACCAAAATTGAGACAATCAAAGGGTATGAATATGCTAAAAGCCAACTGAACAGAAAGAAGGGAATGGGTCCAAACATACAGCGTGGTATGGAGTCAACAGCAAGGTGAGTACTTAAGACCAGCACACAAATAAGTTGAAGATGCTGCAAGGAGCGCATAGTATGTATGCTGTATCTCAAAGATCAACAGTTGGTTCCAGCATATATTTGGATAAGACCACCAGAAAGAGCATACGGATATGCACTTAGACATAAAGTTTATCAAGGTGTAACATACTCTCACATCATGGTAGCCATTTAGTGCCGTCGGGAATGTGTCAAATTTCCTTCCTTATCATAAAACATCATGCATATTCCTTTCACAACTCATGGAAGCTTTTTCCGCTATATATAAACCTCAATCCTAGCCCTAAAATGGTTCTAATTTGAATGTGTGCTTTTGATTACTTTTCCTCTAAACAATTTTACTTGTTTTTTTTTTTTTTTTTTTTCTTTTTTTTTTTTTTTTTTTTTTTTTTTTTTTTTGGGGGGGGGGGGGGGGGGGTTCCTTCTATTAGTTAAGCTTACAACAGAGACAAAGGCTGTAGCTTCTGCTGAGAGCACCACAAGGAGTGTATTTGATGATGCTTCTATTAAGCATTCAACTTCTCTTCTTTTATCCTTTTATAGCAACATTTTCTGATGTTTAACCAAATCTTTCTGTTTTCTTCAAATTAATCGTTATGAAATAGTTTTCCAAAATTGACAATGTAGCCACACTTGTTATATGGCATTTTTAAGCATTAACTAAATATCCATTTTCTTGATTAGGCTATTAACCCAAGAGGGATCTTAGTTGTTTTCTATTTGCCCAAAAAAGTTTGCTTCAAGCCTTCACCGTAACTTATTGCATTGTTCTCAAGGCATCTGAGATAGAATTGATCAAGATCACAAACCCAACTAGGAAATCCGACTTCCATCAATTTCTCTGGAATCTAGCTGCAGTTGAATCTGTTTGTACCCTTATTTTCTTGGAGGTAGGGTAGTAGATTCATTTGGCAGTAAGCAAAGGAATTTTTTAGAACAAATTGAGTGCCAGTTCATCTATAGATTGATATGCACTCCAAGTTGGCTAATGACACTTTATGGATGCCTTCAGGTTTTGTTGTATCTTCGGTTCTATTGCAACATGGACATTGGACCATCAGCTTTATGGTACTCACATGTATTCTTGTACCATCAAGTAGTTGCACTCGGGGGTTGTTGTGTCCTCCAGGTAAGCCATTTGGAGGAGAGATGATAGTAATTGTCATCATTACTAGTTATTGTGCTAGTAATAGTATGATATTTACTTTTTCAGAAGCTATAATTTAGTTTATCCTACATCAAGAAAGGACTTTAAAATGGTATTGTAAACCTATTACAAGCAAAACTACATTTATGAAATTAATTTGAGACCAGTTTTGAAGATACATATTATCTCTTTGGTGATATGGCAATCTTGAGTATGAAACTTAAGAGATCCTAGCATTCGAGGATTGATCCCTCAAATCCCTACTTCTTCCTTTTTACCAATTCCTTGCTGTTAAATTGTTCTAAATCAATAAAATTAATAAGATAACTACTAGTCATAATTACATTTCCCCATATTGATTCTTAACACATGCACAGAAAATTTAACTAAAATGGAGAAAAGTTTGTCACTAGACTTCAATAAGTCGGCCATTGTGACTCCAAACACGTCCTCAATAAAGGAGATTACCAATTTTACATGGCTAACAATCTGATATGCAGCAGATAAAACGTCTAGCCAGTACAAATCTTAAAAAGCATATGACAAAGATGGCAACTCAACAATTTATATATCCAATTGTCTTACTAGTGGATAAAGGATTATCAAAAAAGGCACTAGGTGGGCATTTGAAAATAATTAGAAAGATTTGGTTTAATTTTCAGCAATATCATGCAACCAACTTGAGTAGGAAGGGGTTAGAGAATCCACCGACAAGAGGTCGTTAAAAGAGGATACCATGCACAGGATAATTTCCCAAATCATGGTTCCAGGGTTGAGTATTTATAAATTCTTAGAAAATGGCTGCAAGTAAAGCAGTTAATTAATTTACATGCAGTAAATAAATTCATAAAAAGTAAATACTTCATAGTTTAACCATTTAAAATTGCTACTGGTTAGATTAGAACATGAATGACTTAGGAGCACCAAGATAAAAAAAAATCAGCCTGTCTTAAAACTGGAAGGAAAGACACTTATTTTAATAGTTAATATATACATAGAAAAATCGCTTTTGTGGAAATACGACACAATGAATATAGTTTGTAGAAGCTCTATCCCACACATGAGCCATATCCACCAAGTGGGCCCAACATGTGTGTGTCAGATTGAGCTTGCACAAGCGCCATTTATTGCGTGGGATTCCAGTTCCACAGATGAAAATTAGATTGTTTCATACAAAATTACAAAATAACCCAATGATATTGCCAAACTGGTCGGCAGATAACAGAAGCAAGCAACCATAGGATCACCACGAAAGGTGAAGAATAGATGTACAAAAACTAAAAATAAAACATGTGAAGGATCAAGAAGAGAAAAAACAGAAGGGAAGCAGAACAATGATGAAGACACACACCAAATGTCCTCTCCACTGAAAGATGTAGAGTTCGAAGATGGTTGGATTTTTTTAGTTCTCCTCTCTCTCTCTCTCACTGACTTTCCCTCTTTGTCTTTCAATCTCCTTGAGAAACCGTAATTTAAAAGGCAGTTTAATTTGAAGTCCATTATATTTTTGAGGTAGGAATTTGTGACATCATAGCACCCAAAGTTGAAGCAGAAGCCTAAACATATAAGGACAGACCCACCCCAGGTATACCAGCATCCATTACCATACTATAATGGGGTTGTCATCTGAAATGCTTCATCCATCAATCATCAAAAGCAAGAATAAGTTACTTCCACCACACGATGGACACCAGTAAGAAAAAAGCTAGCAAGGAGCTAAGGATTTAGAATATATCAGAAGTTACCAGCTAGGCGGCTAGGCCACATAAATTACAAATTCGAAAGTTGGCTTGCTTGATTTTCATGCTGGACAAGTTATAATTCTGAATTTATAAGACTATACAAATATTCAAATGATAACAAAATAAGGACATATCTTCTAGGAAATAAGGGCTTTGGGGGAGGGAGAACAAAAGTAAAAGCACCTTGAATCGTGTGCGTGATTCAGCTTCAAGCTTGAGATAGAAAGCACGTTCCTCTTTTGAGAAGTCCACCATTGTCAAGTTTATTGTTTTCGGAGGTAAGTTGATGATAGGCTTACCATCGATCAAAGTGCCTGGACCAGAGAAGTAAAGCTGATTAACAACTTGCAATTAACAAAGGAGCATGGAGAACAAATAAAACCTAGAAACCAGGCATGACTACATGTGATGGGAACAAACCAAGATGAATAACAATGAGAACATTTAACAAGAAGCAGAAGCCGATGTATCACAACAATATGAAAACGCAAAACCCTACCAGATGGATAAAAATGTATATGAACTTCACAAAGAACAATAACAATTTAATTTCTGATTTACCCATTGTGCTATGCCCAAATCTCAAATTACCAAGTATATTAATCAATTTTGACAATTAGCCTATTTAACTTCTTAAGTGTTATTGAACACATCATTAACCAGTTAAATGACGTAAAAGAGATGCAAATGTTTAGATTTTAGCCTACATGGCTACAGAATTGGCAAAAATTAAATCGACATGATATGACAGGGGAGAATGTTTATAGGAAGATCTACTTCTTCCCAATGAACTATCCTAGACTTCTTAAATACCCCATTAAACAATTAAAGAGTTCTACTTATTAGCATTTTTAATGATACACAAATCCAATTAAATATTTGAGAAAAGAATGGAAGAGTTAATATTTTAATTTAATCATATGTTATATAGCGTTTTTAACTATAAGGATAATCCCTCGAACTTCATAGGTAAAACTGTGAAAGATGCAAGTAAAATAATTTGTCAAAATCTTTAACCGGATTTATGTACAAATAGAACTGCACAAGGTACAACCTTTCCATTTAACTTTAATTAAAACAAATTAAAGTACAATTTATATTCTACAATGTATGACCCATTGCTCCCTTTTGGCATACAAAACACTGCATTTTTATATTTTACTGCATATAACCTTATTTACTATATCAATTTACTTTATTAAAGCTAATTTATTATATCAATTTACTTTTGTTCTGATGCTTAAAGTATTTACTTTGTTTGTGTAGATGTAAGCATTCATAAAGCGAAAACCTTTTACTTAGTTATGTCTAAACCAAATGAATGTGAATTCGTGAAGTTCATAAACATGTGTATGTGTATCTACGTAGGTACGCATGCATGTTTACATAGATGTGTATATATGTATGGACTTGGACACCATTATTCTTATGAAGTTCATAAACAATGTAATGAAAGCAAGACCTCTTATATTATACCAATTTCTAAGATAAAACTATATATCACATGAATATTAAGGGTTCAAAGAATGTCTATACTACTAATGAGAAAACCCTGAATACAAATTATGGGTAAGTGGATAGAGATACAAAAAAATTGGGAAAGCAATACTAAACTTTAGTTCTAACCAAATTATAATTTTTTACCCCCTAACAATATTAGTGGTCAAGCTTAGAATCGGATGTTGAAGCTTCACAATTTAACATATAAATTTCTATAATGACCAGCCTAGTTCAAGTAATTAAGTTTGCTTTATAGAGCCGCTTGTTAATTTATATCATAAAAGAATTCTTATTCTAGCACTCATTTAGACCTTAATTTATATCATTTACTAATGTACTGCGTTAGAAGCATGAGGGGATGCCTAGCAATTGGGTTGTCTACCAAAAAAACCGGGCATCTGAAGAAAACAATGGTTAACATGAAACCCAATCTACATCTACTAGATACTCGTCAAGGACGGTGCAACTTTTAGCAGGATAACCTTATTCAGTTATTACACAGCAATACTAGATAAATCTTTTACTAACAAAATAGGAGTACATAAATTTGTGCATCACATTAAGTGAGCACAGTAATACAGTATCAAAAAGGCGAACGGATACAATTTTTTTACCTTTTGTTCGACGAAGCATTATTGCCTTCAGCACAGCTTGAAGTTTCATATAACCCTGCATTGAGTTTCTGGATATTGGGATCTTTATTTGATTACAAAAAGATTTATAATTCGCGTATGGGTCACATTTTAGAAATCTGAAATAGCTGAATAGTTCATCAATTGAGTTTTGTATAGGTGTTCCGGACAAGCACCACCTTTTTTTTGCTCTAAGACCACAACACGATTTAGACACCTGGGTTCTGCTATTTTTTATCGTTTGAGCTTCATCTAATATCACCCTGAACCAATTCACCTTTGCAAGAGTACCATTGCTATCAATGGCAGAACCATCAATACCTTTTCTGCTCTTCTTTTTCTTACCAGGATTAGGCCCTTTCCTTCTCTTATTGAAAAACTCGGAAGATAATCCGTACTTGTCCCCATTTCTTTGATCATCTTCATCATCCTCGTCCAAAAACTTAGTTGGGACCTCTTTTGCCACAATGGCGTATGTCGTAAGAACTACATCATATTTTGCTAGTTCTGCAGGATCTTTCGTCCTATTGCCGCCATGATAAACTAGAACTTCAAGCTTAGCTTCATCTGCAACTTTCTCATCCAGCTCTCTGGCCCATTGTCGCAGCACACTTGCTGGGCACACGACCAACGATCCTGCTGCAGGTTTCCGATTACGAAATTCTTGTGTTGAGCTACTGACCCTTGTGATCACCTTCAATTCATCATTTTCTCCAGTCTGCTTCTCTTCATCTACAACTACTGTGCCAATGCCATCATCATCGTCTAAATTCAAAGCTTCAGCTTTTGAAGTGCGAGAATCATCTGATTTTGGTTTTGATAAAGATTTCTGATTCTGTATAAGTGCAATCATTGAAATTGTCTTACCAAGGCCCTGTGCAGGGAGACACAGCAAAAGTAAGTCTAGGTGGGATTCTAAATTTTTAACATATAAATCCTTCAGATCAATGATGCTATTAAATATGCTGTCCAAGGCATTCCAATTTACAAGGTAGCAACCTGGTCATCAGCTAAAATTCCACCAGAACAAGCCACACTCTTTTCCTTCTGAACCATCCATGCCAAGGCAATTTTCTAGAAACACGTAAACAGAACACATGAAGTCATAAAATAAAATAAAAATATAACTACACTAAAAATAAGGAACTTTTTTATATCAGATGCGTAGAAAACCTGGTGCCTTAAGAGGGAGACCGACAAAAGACCTTCTGGTAAAGTTGCTTCAGTTAAGGGTTGATTAAGATCCTGAAATAAAACAACCATATCTTTTTCAAGGTTGAGCATATTTCAAAATACAGTGAACAGATTATAAATGGATCAACCTTCTTCTAGGCTAAAAAATTTAACATCACATGTTAACTCCCTCAAATATCAACTCCTTTACTGAATTACAGAATATTACTACTTCATCATAAAATACCCCTCTCCAGACAATTTGAACTTCCAGTCTTGAGAATATATTGGGTAGAACATTGTAACTGCTAGAGCTAAAACAACACATACATCAAAGTAAATAGGCCGTTTTAGCTTTCATCTCATGCAATAATAGCCAAAGCACAATCCTTGGAACTAACAATGAAAACTAAAAAGTATGATTTTATCTGCAACTAGTGTTGGATTTGCAAAATGCCATTAAGATATATTACTTCAGTCTACACATATATCTTGTTAGGTAATAGTCCAGGCTCTAACTTAATTAGGAGTATCATCTGTCTAACAGTCATCATAAGCTTGTTTATATATAGCCCTCATATTTGTTGGTTTCAATAAGTTCATAGGAAAGGTTTTCCCCAATATACCACACCTTCCATGCCATGGCAGTACAATGTGTAAAAGCTTGGCATGCCACAGAAGTACTGCTTTCACCAGCTTGAGCTAGAATGCCAGAAGATAGCACCTGCCACCAGTAGCACTTGGCCCTGGGAAAATCGTCATCATATCTTTTGGGCTTTAGATGAGCTATCAGCCATCATTAGGATTTCTTTAATGGGTTACATAATAAGATAGAAAAAAGAAGCTGTTGATGCTAACCCTGCATTTGATTTTGATTTTGCTGTTTATGCAATTTTGGCCCTTATGATCTTGTAAGTTAGAACCCAACATGATCAAATCCAAGTTTCTCTACTTAAGTTTGAGAGATATTGAGATCGAAAGGAAGAATTTTCTTGCAAAGCTGATCTCCATTGAGATCAAAGACAACATGTTCTGCTTGAGGGTTTTTGTTGAATCAACTCGGCCATTGCTGTTGAGATCAGGAAACTGTTAAGGTATGAGTCATCAGATATTTTGCATATTAGATGGGTGATGTCAGGTCATTTATTTGAGCAGGATCTGAGAATGCAGATGTCAGGCCTGTCTTGTTTAGAAGGTGAAAAGTTTTGTTTGGCATCAAAGAATATGCTGGATCATGAAATTGTATCCTGCAGACACTCTTTAAATGACATTGCTTCTATTATATAAACCGTGAAATGCTAACTTCTAATTTAGGTATGCTTTTTAATTGTTGTTGCGGTAATTAGAGTTCATTTTGTTGCTTGAATCTATAATGATGGATGATAGGAGAGTTCATCGTGCTGGGTTTCTAGAAGGCTAGGAATCCTACATTGGCTCGTTTGGAAGCCACAATATCTTCCGGTTTTGGGGAGAAAAGAAAATAAATGGTAGAAAAGAAGGGGATGGAAAAGAAAGGAAAATAAAAGAAAGAAAATAATTTTTTGCGTTCTTGAACAGGAGATAAAGGAAAGGAAAGATGTCATTTTTGCTAATATACCCTTTAAAAATCTATCCACTAGAACGAAGGATGGGGTAATTTTGATAATTTTTTAAAAGGTATTAAAAAGATTTCCTTTCCTTTCCTTCCCTTCCCTTTCCTCCTACATTTGGGAGGAAACTTATCACTGTTTTCCTTCCCTTCCCTTTCCTTCCTCTCATAAAAAAGTTTCAAGAACACAAGTTTTTTTTTACTTTCCTCCCCTTTCCTTCGTTAAAAACGTTTCGAGAACACAGCATTAAGGTTTGTGTAATTGTGTTCTTCTTGGATGATCCAGGCAAGAATCCTTCATAATTGCATGTCAATGACTCCTTTCACTGTATTGGGTCTAACGATGTCTGTCGACAATGTTAGGTGGTTGTCAGGAAGTACAGTAAAAGCATTTAGTTATTACATAAATAGGTATCTCTTATGCAGATAGAGAATAGAAACAAAAATGACCATTAGTTTTCAGTTACTTAAGCTGGGTAACACTGACACAGGTTGACTTACACTCCAAATGTTTAATTATCCTTGTTGAACCAATTTTAATCTTTATGAAGAATAAACAGGTTGAAGTATTCAACAAGTTCAAGAAAATACACAAATATTGATATAAACTATAAAGGAAATTGAGTGTTTTTTTATTACTGGTAAACAAAAGACACAAGTAAGACCACTGTTTCTGTTATTCTTTTAAAAATAGCATTAGGATATTACCAACAACATTATAAGGATATTATGCTGAATGAAATATTCATCTCGTTGAGGGCACTTCGTCCCTCTTTCTCTCTCTCTCTCTCTCTCTGGTTCTTCTATCCATCTCCCTATTCTTCTTTTGTAATTTGTTCTACTTTTTCTGGTATCATATATGTGGTAAATGTACAAAATGAATCAGCAATGGCTCATATTCACTCATCATGACATGTGAACACAAATGAAATTCTACAAAGCAACCAATCTGTCATCGGAAACTGTTGGAAAATGACATCGCAATCATGAATATTCAAAAAGACGTTGATCAAAAATCATGTGTAGAATGTAAGGCCAAATGATATATTAAACATGTCCATAACTTAGATACAGAGCCACGAGAATCCTAATCACATCTACAGCAATTCAACGCAGCTTGTACTATATAATGATACAAGGAGAAACTAATACCTGTAATGCTACTTGATAAATAAGCCTCTCATCACCAACCGCTTGTTCAACAACCCCCCCAGAGCGATAAAGATCAGATTGACCAGCATATTGTGTAGCTGAAGCGTTCATCGATGGAGTTAGAACCCTACCATGGCTGTCCTTCACCACATCATTACTGGCCCGGCTGAAATTTTCTTCCATATGAACCTTTGCGTGATTTGGCCATGCATGTGCATAAGGTTTTCCATAAGTTTCAAGAGTTTGACTGCTGCTCACACTTTTTAGTGGAAAATTTGACCTGGATGACGATGGCTGAAGAGATGGATTCAATCTTTCGGAATCTTTTCGGAATAACTGATTATCAAAGCCTGTACAAAAAATAGCAGTGATTTCATGAAATCAAGCTGCTGTTAGAGAGAAATATCACCCCCAGACTATCCTATCACACCCAAATTACCATTCTTTAAAGAAAGCTTGGCATACTTACTATCCATGAATTTGTGCCGATTTGAACTTCCAAAATTGTTAGTAGAACTGGATAAAATCTGAAGCTGGTCATCCAAATCAAGACTAGAATGAGATGAGTGTCCATTTATAGCAGCTTTTCTTTCAGGCTGAAGAGACCATTGACTTGATCCATGCAGACCTATAATTTTGATAAAGACATTAAGACATATCAAGTTAAATTGACAAGATAATGGTTTTCTAGCATGGTGAGTCTCACTGATAAAAATGTTCTTTACCTGTAGTACTTGTCCCAGAAGACGATCCCAACAGAGGAAGAGCACTAGAATTGCGCAAAGAAATATCTGAATCCGAATCACTTAGCGCCTTATATTTGTCTAGATCCCAATCACTAGAATCACTATCTGTTGAACTAATATATATCATTTCCATTGGCGACACAACAGCTGAATGCTTTCCTCTTTCTGAGATCAAAGCGCATGAAGTCCCATATGCTGGACCAAGCTAGATTCAGAAAGCGGGACCTGAGTATCCAAAATTTACATCACAAAAGAAACCAAAAAGATACCCCATAGACCCATGAATTAGAGCGCTAAGTAACTCATTCAAATAATCTCAACATTCCCATGTAGCACCAACCAAACTAAAACAGGGTTAGCATGATCTGGCATGTATTCTTATATAGCACCTCGCGATTCACAAAGTTAAGTAACAAGAACAGAAAACTTTTCAAGAATGTAACCGGTATTTCTTGAATTAGGTAAAAGACTAGAGACAACTTCACCAAAACAACATATACATATCCTCAATCCATACTAAAAACAAAGACATGTACCAGTTAACAGCAAATGGCTTTAATTCCACAACCATGCATACATACATTTACATTTAAGCGTGAAGGAGAGATTCTGTATGAAGATAGAAAAGATTTTCTTGGGCGCACCTCGTAATTCTCGCTCACATCAGGTCTAAGAAGAGTTGTGGTTCTTCAACGTCCCCGTGGTAACAAAAGCCCTAAAATTACTCCCCCAATTTCAAACCGAATCAATTGGCCTCTTCTAAACCAGTCTCCTCAAACAAGAAGAGTATCTATTAGGGAAACACACTTCATTCCGCAGCGTATTCACATTTTGCCCCTTCTATTTTTCCCAAAACCCTTCTAATTTTGAGTGATGTCAATTTTATTCTAAATGTAAAAAATTATGGTTGATTTTGACATTTATTTAGGTGGCATTTGGTATACTGGATATGGATATGGACATGACAGAATAAAACAGGGATTCCCTGTCTCATGTTTGGTAGAAATTTTATATGGAACAGACCTGTTTTATCCCTACCCTATAGAACAAGGTGGAACAAGGAGGAACAGACTTATATTTTACCAATATGACCTCAAAATAAAACTTAATTCTCTTCTAAAACATCAAATAGGTCTCTCTTTTACATTTTATTCATTCATTAAATTTTATTTATTGTATTTTATGTTTTTTAAACTTTCATTTTACTGTCCTCAAAATATTATTTTTATACGGTTTCTATATTTTTATTAATTTATATAATTTATTATATATTCATCCCTATAGTTTATTAATTTATGAAATCCAAGTTTTGTGAATGTGATGATATGAAATCCAAGTTTTGTGAATGTGATGATACTATACGGGATCACTAGCCAAATCGTTTTTATTGATGCTTGTATTTTATTTACTATTTGATATTTAATCTATTTTAATTGATTGTGCGCTTGTTGGTAGTAGTTTTTTCTTCTTAGTATGGAATGCATATAGATTTGCTTCGATAATGGATTCTTGATGCTTATATTATATTTACTTTTTTCATATATCATTAGTTGATTATGAAATCATGTACTTTTACAAATATATTTTTGCAAGTAGCAGTGGTTTTGATGTAAGTTAATACTTTGCACACCGTATTTGTTAACATTTATATTGATTACTTAGTGGGAAAAAACAATAAACAGCTCACTGAGGATAAATTGGTCATTTTAACCAGCCCTGTCATGTCTTACCAAACGTTGAACAACCGTCTTGTTTTGTCATGTCTTGTTCTGTCTTGTCCTGTCATATTTTGTCTGCGTATCAAACGTACCTTTAAGGTTGATGTTGGGTTTTAAGAAATGCTATGCATATTAGAATCATATCAAATTATTCATTAAAAATGTAAAAAATAAATCTTGATGTTGATGTAAGTAAAAAAATCTAAAGCTTTGGAAATTTAAAAAGATTACTTTAACATGTTTTTTCTTGTCCAATCAAAATAAGACAATTGTCAAATGTAGGTGAAAAGGTAAATTAAATTATGATGATATGTCTTAATTTGATTGGTCAGTTTATAAATAGCAACTTCTTACAAGCCACTTTGGAAATTGAACATATTCTTAATAAAATAAAATGTCATGTAAATTAACATAAATATTTTAGAGGATTTTCAACAAATTTTTTTAAAATAAAAAAATTACGTTCAATTTAACAAATTGTCTATTTTAAAGATTATAAATATTATTAAAATAGTTAATTTATTTAATAAAATATTGTCTGTATCTTTTAAAAAAAATTCTTACGGACATAATTATATTTCTAAGTGATCATTTCTAAAAGAAATTAAATTTGAAAAAAATTACTATCTCTTTTTATTTTAAAAAGTTTGTTGGAATGTTATTATTATTATTATTATTATTATATAATGCATTATAGATTATTAGAAGGGTACTTACACAATGTAGTGAGATATATCTTGATTTCAATGTTTCGTTTTTTTTGTCTCGATTGATGTTATAATACAGTTTTATGTGGTTTTGATAAAACGATATCTTATTTTTTAATAAAATCTGAATATGAAGATATATCATAAAATTTTGAAAAGATATTGATATTAGTATCAAACTAATTATTTAAAATTTCTCATTTTTTGTGTATCTCTTTAATTCATTTTTTTTTAATTTTTTGTTTAATAATATAATTTTTATGAATATAATAATTAAGTATTATGTTATAACTTAATGATTATTTTAATTATATTTCAAACTTTTTATATTTAAAAATGAGATATTTATCATGTATTTAATTATGTTTATCTGTAGTTTATTACACTAATTCAAACATAGAGCTTTAATAAGCTATACTTACGCACAATTTAATTGTAACTTTGAATTTTAAGTAATATGCATCAATAAATAATACTTCATGCATAAAAAATGATTTTTAAAAGTTTTTATCAAATTTATAATATAGTATAAATGTAAATATGGATTATTATTCTACCATAATATATCGTAAATTATTATATTATATGTTAAAATCATATGATTGTAACATGATATGTTATTTTTAATTATTTTTTAATTTATATTATTATGATTGTTATATATGCATGTGTATGTTATGTGTAATAATTCTAAATAGTTTTTTTGTACTTAATAAAAATTTTATAAATCGAAGATTGTTTTCTATGAACATTTAATTATTTTACAATGAACCAGATATTTATGAACCATTCGTTTAAAAAATCTATAAATATATACACTTACGTTAGATAAAATGATATATTAGGATGACTGAGAATATAACACAAAGTACTGTATGTTTTATCTATATTGTATTATAAAAACATCTGGTTTAAATTCTTAAAAACTATTTTTAATGCATCAAGTATTGTTTAATGATGCATATTACTTAAAATTCGAAATTACAAGTAAATGATACATGAATACAACGTTTTAAAACTATATGTTTAAATTCATATAACTAACTAATAAACATAATCAAATACGATAAATATCTCATTTTAAATATAAATATTATAAAATATAATTAGAATAACTACTAAATTCTATTATAATTATTTTTATCTTTATAAAAGTTATATTATCTATACTATATTATAAAACATTTGATAAAAACTCTTAAAAACCATTTTTTATATCTGAATTATTGTATATTGATGTTTATTACTTAAAATTCAAGATCATAAGTAAATTATGCATAAGTACAACTCATTAAAGCTCCATTTTTTAATTCGTGTAACTAAATGTGGACAAAAATAATCAAATAGAGGATAAACATCTAATTTTAAAATATAAAAAATAATTAGGATAATTATCGAGTTCTAACAAAATAATTTATTATTATCTTTATAAGAAAATTATATTATTAAACCAAATATAAATTACTTCGTTATTGAACATAAATTAAATTAATAAAAAATTGAATAATTAAAAAATTACACAAAAATAGAAATTTTAAATAGTTAATTTGACACTGATATCGATATATTTTCGTCAGATTTTTTATAATATCTTCAAATTTATATTTTATTCAAAAATAAAAACATCATCACTTTTTCAAAATCACATAAAACCACACTATAACATCGACTGAGATAAATAATAAAATGAAATATTAAAATCAATATATATCTCGCTGCATTGCACGAGTACCCTTCTAATTTATATTAAAGTATTTATTATATATTTTTAATTTTAAAAATATATTAAAAATATATTTTTAATTTAATATAATTTTTTTCGTAATTTTATAAATGTGCTTAAAATTACTTTTTTTTTCCTTTTTTCTTTCTACATTTATTTTGATAAATCTTGATAGATACATTTATTTGTAGTTTTTGTAATCAACAAAAATGACTTCAGTAGCAGACTCAAATTTTTATGAGTGGGGGACCTTTGAGGTCAATCAATTAAATATTAAGGGATGTTTGACAGTTGTTGAATGATTTGGTGTAAAATGATTAAGATGTTTTAATGATATAATGCAAAATGAAATATAATTGTTTGGTAATTGGTTACAATGAAATCAGGGCGTTGAATGGTTAAGGAAGATCCATGATACAAAATCATTCAGAGAGTTTCTAAACCATTAAGAGACATATATTTTTTTGTCAAACAAAATTCACCTCTAATGTAACTATTAAGAGATAAACAAACAAGTTATAACAAAGTCGCGGTTTAACCCAGAGAAAAGTCAATATGGTTTGACTCAGTGAAAATTCAGTTGTTTCAATATGATATAATACATTTTACAAATGAAATCGACTTTATTATTTTGAGCAAGACGTAAATACTACTTTTTTTGGTTGATTTCGTGATGGGTAATAAAAAAATTTAACAACAAAAATATAATTTTATAAATTTATTACGTAAACATGTTCATATAAATAATAACCGATTTTCAAGTATTATAAAAAAAATTAAAAATAAAAACTCATACAAATTTTAATTGTTAAATGTGATTTATTTTATTTTATTTTATGTGAAAGGAAAAATATTATAAAAAAAGAATTAAATGTAAAATTGGGAATTGTAAATAAAAATATTATAAACAAATTCATAATAATTTTTAAGAGAATGGTCAGTTTCATAAATTTTAATGGGTGAGGATGATTCGAGCTTGGTTCGAGTTTGAGTTCGAGCTTGGTTCGAGCTTCAAACGAGTTTGAGTTCGAGTTTAAAAAATTGCAATCGAGTTCGAGTCGAGTTTAATTTTTAACTACTCATGAGTTTTCGAGTCGAGTTCGAGCTTGAGAAATTATTGTCGAGTTCGAGTGGAATATATCAATACTCAAGTTCGACTAGCATCATTGACACCTCTAATTCTGACAACTTCACATTTCTTTTTTAAGTTTGGTTTTAAAAAACATACAAAAACACACTTCAAATTAAACGGATACACAATTAAAACCGATAGAAAAAAGTAACTACAACTGAATGATTGAGCGGGGGCCATGCACCCCCTACTCCGTTTGTAAGTCCGCCCCTAAAATGACTTTGATATCATGTTGATTAAAAAAATGTCTTTTCATATCATATTTACATTATCCGTATATTTACTTTTTTACAATTTGCATACCGAAAGTCGTCTAATTATATGTACATCAAATAGGCGTCACAACGTCAAAATATGACGATGTCTTATATTTATATAGATATTAATCAAATCTCACATAATATAATTCTTATAAATATTTTAACTTTTGATTCTTTATTAATTTTTTTTTGATTAACCTGGATATCCAACCCGCTATGTAAACCGACTAATCACAGGGCGACCACCTGCTTTGCAGGTAGCCCGGAGTCACCGCATTTAAACCTCCGTGGCCACAAGAGGATTTTTATTCCTCCTTGGATTTGAATTTGGGACCTCCTGGTACTTTTGACCTTTGGAGCCAAGCTCAAACCAATCAGACACCATCCTTGTGGTTTAATTTTTATTTTTACGAAGAACATGTTAAAGATACGGAGATTTGTAACCGTTTTTTGGCCATCTCTATCACAACATCTTCACATGTGCATGAGATTAACATGGTCATGTTGGAAGATATAAAAGTAGACAAAGATGATATGATTAAGGGGCTGTTTACCAAACGCTTACCTCGGTAAGTATTTACTAAGTCACATTACCTTACCGGATGAATATGACAAGGACCAAGAATCTTACCCGGTAAGAGCGAAACAAGGACCAAGAGTCTTATATGGTAAGTGAGGACGATGACTTTTACCACGGTTAGCACTTACCAGGTAAATTGTTGTATCCAATGCCGTTTTGGTGGACTAAAATCTTACCGGGTAAGAAAGTGATAGTGTTGAATTTTACCGGGTAAGTGTTTGGTAAACGGCCCCTAAGTAACCAAAATGCTGTAAAAATCTGTGAAATTCTGGCTTCTTTTTTCCATTATTAACTTGGTTCTGTCATTAACTCAACAAAACCACAACACTGATTATTCCTCAAAATAACACAAAAACAGAAACAAGAGGGGAAAAAAATGGAACACCAACTGCAAAGCTAGTCATCATATTCCTCTGAGCAGCGTGATTTCAACAAATGACATACAAAGATTACTCACTCCTTCAGATGATGCACAAATAAAGATGCCATCTCAATCTGCAATACAGGTCAACATTTCAGTCAACAAAATAGCCAACTTGACTTGTGTAATTTGGTAAGTCTACTCTCAAAAACATCATCTAATCTAAACCCTAAACAAATTCATAGGATAGAGGCAACTTACAGCGGTCAAAGCCGTCTCAGACCCCTTGTTCCCTGCTTTACCACCCGCACGATTCAAGGCCTGTAACAGTAAATTGTTTTAACTTTACTGAGTGTAATTTGTTTAGTTACAATATAGTCATAACTTCAAATTCAAGTGTGATGGTTAAATCAGAAAATTAGGAGGACAAATAGGTTTACATAAACTTGATTGGTTTACTAGTTCTACTTTTGTTTTTGGTACATAAAGAAGCAAATTCAAGAGCAAAGAACAATGGAGTTTTCACTTGTGAATAGTCTGGAGTTTTGATATAGCATGAATGCATTCATGATTATTCTCGAATCTCGAGTAAGTTGTTATGATCTTATGTTTAACGTTTCATACCCCATGTTTTGGGCTAGGTGTTATACTGAAGGTGAAATATTTATAAACATTGATCATGAACGATCAAAAATTACTGAAGCTGGGTATTCAAACTATAAATATACCTGGTCCATGTCTTCACATGTCAATACTCCAAATATGCAGGGAACACCTGCAACATCATAAGTGGATAGCATGGAGTCACTTCAAGTATATAATACAAAACTGATTATTAGACAAGCATCAGCTCCAGGTTTTTGGCTTCAAATCATTATACCACACTTAGCACTGTTGTTGTCATGTAATTCTTTGACCATGTTTGTTTGACATATACTTACATACATGCATATGTACATGTGTGTGTAAGGATGTATGTAGTGCAAAAGAATATCATGTTAAGTGAGAGTTTAAAATGAAAGGATTTACTGATAGTGGGTAAGTGCTAAAACACTTATATGAACTCCATACACTCCTTTAAAAGATTGGTAACGACTTCAAATACAAATATAAATCGTACCTGAATTAAGTCCAGCAGAAAGGACTCCGGATGCAGCTGAATTAGCAACAGCATCATAGTGGGTAGTATCACCTCTTATCTAGAAAACCACAAAATAGCAATCAACATATTTAGGCATCGATGTCAAGCACATGTGATCGCTTTTGTTTAAGATATTTTATCTATCAAACATAAAGAAGGGAATTCCATCTACCTAATCACCTTCTTACTCCAAGTTTACATCCATCAAATAACAAAATTCTACTATCCACCATACGTTTTAGCTAAAAGGGCGATAATGTATAGAGAAATGGTCATCTTTCCTTTGCAAGAATGCATAATGCAGTTGTTGCATAATCGTATTGAACAATATCACAGATAAAATGTGTAAGAATAAGTATATTACCACAGCTCCTATACACAAGATTGCATGGTATTTCCCTGACTTTCCAAGCTTTTCAGCAACCAAACCGACCTCAAAACAACCAGGGACCCACACAACCTAATAAATTGAACATAACAATGTTAGTCACAAACTCACAATACACTTGAGCATAAACTATAGCAAAAAAATGAGATAATCAAAATCACAATTTGTTGAGGATAGCTGAACCTTCCAAGAAACTTGTTTAACATATTGCAATTCAGTTATGAGTTATGACCCATAAAATTATAGAAACAGAAAATACATGAGGTAGTGCAGAAAAGAAAATGAAACATATATAAAGGGAGATGATACGTACATCAATATCTTCTTCCTTCACTGAATATTTCTTGAATGTGTCCAAAGCACCCTCCATCAAAGGCCTTGTGACAATTTCATTAAACCTCGCAACAACCTATGTCAAAGAAAGAAGTAATATATAACAAAATGTTATCAGAAGTTCGATAAATAGTGAAAAAGTCCACATAATGTCAATCCATCTCTACTTCCCAAGAAGTGGCATGATAAGAATGCAATAAAAAGCTCGAGTTCTCTATTACACAAAAAAGGTATATGCCACCCTCTAGAGCGGCCCCACTGAAGACAATCGCACATCCCAGAGGCAGGTGGATGGTGCCGAGATTCGAACATGAACACGAAACCTCTCTATTGTACATGAAATCATTGACTCATGGACGTTGATTACCAAACAAAAGGGCAATTGGCAAGCTGGAATTTCAAATGAGGTTTGAAGAACTATACTTTGCTGTATATATAATAGTGTGGATCTCGCAGATTAGTGGAAGTAAATTTTTTTTGCTAATACTGCAAACAAATGTGGATAGAACTCCATAGTAAGAGATTAAATCCCATTCAAGGATAATAATAGGGACTAACTATCGATTTCAAAATTTATAATCTCAAAAGATGAATAAATTGGTAAATCTTGCTACAAATTGAAATCAATTTCAAATTCTGAAAGTAAAAAGGTCGGATAATACCCTAAATATCCTACAGTATGGTTTGATTTTAACAGCCCATTATGAATCCAGGACCTTTTCTTATCAAGATTCCCAAATTCATCTGAATATACGATTCTACCTTTTCTTTAATTTTCTGGGAGACATGAACTAATAACAAGGGAAATTGGAGAAGAAAGCGAAACAGAGATAGTGAACTAACGATAGCAAAACGAAAACCCTCGGCCTTTGTCAGCGAACCAGTCAACTGACGAACAGCTTCTGTTTGAAAAGATGATTTCTTCTTCTCTGCCGGCGTCACAAATAGCGGGTTTGCCAAACCTTACAGTATAACAAACGAGTATGTAAGATGAAGAATAACCAATACACATTTCAAACACAAAACACTGAAAAACTCTCAAATCTTACCTTTTGGGAAGAACTGGATTCGGGCGGATTTAGAGGAAGTTGTAGGGGAAGATAGAAGAGAAAGAGAAGAGGAGCGACGATACATTCCCCTTGATAATGAGGTATCATCATGAAGACGATGAAGAAAAGTTGATGCAGATGTAGCAGTGGCCGCCATTTTCGTCTGTTAATTGTAGTTTGGGTCGAGAATGGAAGTGCTATTTATCTATCAGTTTCCCTAGCCTCAAGTAGCCATTAACCATGGCGCCTTGACCCCCAACCACCGTCGCGGTTCATGCCTTTCTATATTTTAAAGCAAATATTCCATTTTGTAGTAAATAGTTTTTGGAATCTTAATTTGATTTTGCACCAACACAAACGAAACTAAAAATTCAAAAATCAACACAAAACAAATTATGATTTGTTTAAATTGAAAACAAATTAATTGGATGTTAGTTGGATAATGTTTGGATAGATAACCGGATGGATAATTCGATGTCGGTCGGTTCTGAACTAATATCCAAGAACTGACCAATTCAAATTGGATGTTGAAATCTTCAATCCGATCTAATTACAATTGGATATTCAATTATGTTCAATTGGTTCTAATTGAATCCTTCAGTTCCAATTGGATCGGTTGACTTTCTGCAGACATTTGTTTAAAACCCATCTCTCAAATCAAATCAGTCTTAATTCCCCAATTCCAATTACTTTCACGAAATCCAAATCCGTCCATCAAACACAAACGGACCTCTAAAACCTTTGAAAATTAATGTCTAAAACACTGGTTCTTAAAACAAAAACAAAAACAAACTTATTTCTATTTCAATGCAATTTATTCTATCATAAAATATTAAAATGACAAACACCTAACCTAACCTAACACTAACCTTATATACATAACAAAAAGCCACATACCTTAAACTGCAAAATATGTCACAACAAAGTATGGAACGTTTTAGTTTACAATGTTTGTATCTAAATATGATGAGTGTGAATTTTCATTCACCCTACGCTATGTAATTTACAATTTCGTAGTTGATACTCCATTCTATATAAAGTGAAAGACGAGGATTGAGATGAATTGAGACTTCACATCAACACATGTGTCTCAAAGAGAAAAAAGTTGTTTTCATGGAAACCTCCGATTTTTACGAAGATTGGACTTGAATGTGATGATAAAGAGAGAGATGAGCGTTGCTAATTTTAGTGTCATCAATCATATTGACGTAGTTGTGGTTTACATGATGATGGGTGGGATTTTTAGTTAAGTTATAACGTGGGTTAGGAGATGTAGAGTGCATACTCGTATAAACTTACTTAAACCTGTTATCACAACAAAACAGGGGGTCAAGGGGCTGCGCCCCTAGCATTATGCAGTAAGGGGCCTTTTACCAAACCTTTACTGGGTAAGCACTTACCGATATCATTTACCTTGACGGAGCATGACAAGAACCGATAATCTTACCCGGTAAGAGGCATAACAAGAACGAAGAGTCTTACCTGGTAAGTGATGAATTTTTTTTTTTTTTTTTACCTGGTAAGCACTTACTGTGTTTAAGACTCTTACCAATAATGCATTCTGATAACCGAAAATATTACACGATGAGATAAGTAGTGACGGTTCATGCCGGTAAACGCTTACATGGTAAATTTTGGTAAACAAATCTTGTTTAGAAGGCTAATCTGATTAGAAGCCAAAGTTCAGAAAGGCAACTTTATGTCTAAAAGGGCAAGTTCTGAAGGAAAATCTATGGGAAGATTTACCTTTCGAACCGACTTTGGTATGATCTGGTGCAACTGTTTTTCGTTCATATCCATTGGTAGTTATGACTTACTTGGTAACTGTTTTAGCGCCAAAATAACTACCTTCCCACCAAAATTAACCGCTCATATAAGTAGGTTTGACCTCTATTTAGAAACCATGAACAACACAACAGAATCTCACATGTTTTACTCTCGATCTTGTCTAGAGTCTAGAGTGCGACTTTCGATTATCTCAAAGTGAATTTCGTGATACCCAGGGCTGTGAACATGGTTGAAATATTATTTCCGGAAAGTGCTCCGTACAAGATCCATGTTTCTATCCAAGTCTTTACCGATTGCTATATCACTGGGAACATAAAAAATCTAACGAGGCCCAACAATTTGATGGACAGATTTCCATTAACCATGTTCTATTTCCTTGTCTAATTTTATTCTTTTTGCATAAAGGATGACATTTCTACTCAGGATCTACTGATCTATCATCCATTCAAAAATGAGCTTCATTACCAAAAAACCCAAAGGGTTGATCAGTACATGTATGATATCTACTTTTAAGTTAAAATGAACAAGAAAAAGAAGAATGGTTATAGCCAAACCTTGTTGAATGATGTCAGAATTCATGCTCCAATATATAGTTAGAACCATAGTTGATGAAAAAGAAATCAGGGTTACAGCCACATCCCGAAGAAGACAATTGGCATTTCGACTGGAAGTTAAGTAAATCTTCAAAATAAGCTCCAGAAGATAAAGAGACTGTTTATATACAGTTTTACAAGGCTCAGCTTAAGAACATGACTATGGCCCTCCTGTTTGTAGCAAATGAATTGGAAGAACATTATCTGCAATAAGGGTCTCGATTTCTAAAGAAGTCAGTGCATCATCCATCAATTTCCGCACGGCTTCCCTTAGAGTTATACAGTTCTTATCAAGCACATTGGGGACTCTTTCATTCTGAATCATCTTTCTTAAAATCCAAAGAGCCATGGGTGCATTTGATACAGAAAGAAAAGCCTCTATTAATGTGACATATATATAAGTATCTGGCTGCATATGCTTTTCTTCCATCTCTTCAAAATATATTAATGCTGCATCTGGCTTTCTGCATTTGCAAAGACCATGGATGAGGGCCATAAAAGCGATTTTGTTAGGGGAGCAACCCTTCCCCTGCCTGACCATTTTGTTCCAAATTAGCAGAGCTTCATCTGATCTTCCATCATTGCACAATCCATCAATTAAAGTTGTGTAAGTAACAACATTTGGATCCCTTTGTTTCTCAGCCATCATTGAGAAGAAGCCAATGGCCTGATCGATGTCATCATTTTTGCAGTACGCATCTATCAGCAAGTTGTAGGTCACTACGGAGGGAATAAGGCGCTTCTGTACCATTTGGTCATAAACATCCTGGGCTTCTGACAGTCGTTTGGCCTTGCAAAGACCATTTATGACGGTATTATACGCAACTACATCAGGGCAACGTCCACTAGCAGAAATGTCTTTAAACATCTTCCAGGCGTAATCCACTTCTCCCATCCTTAACCAACCATCAATTGCTGCAGAATAGGCAATCATATCAGGCACAAAACCTTCTTGAATCATCATTTCCAGAAAGCTACATGCTTCAGCCACCCTTCCAATTGTGGACAGCTTCTTCACAAGCAAGGTGTAATGTTTAATCCATGGCTGATGCCCATGAGTATGCATCTCATGTACCATATTTATGGCACCGAGCACATCCCCAATCCTGCAGTAGTATCCAAATATAGAGTTGTGGGTGAATTGTGATGGTACAAATCCATTGGCCTTCATCTCTTTGAGAAGCTCATGGCATTTTTCCACTTTGTTTGCATCACTCAAAGCAATAATCAAATTATTGTAAAGTAGCAAACTTCGTTTACAACCAATTTGGTCCATATCATTGAAGAGTTCTAGAGCCACATCCAACTTGCCTTTTTGGCACAAACCATCGATAACAATTCCAAACGAAGAGGCATCTAGGGGAACAAAGTTTTGAATCCCAAAGCATCCATCTATCTTAATGTCATCACCAACATCATCCTTCATCATTGCTCGAAGAAGATGATAGGCTTTATCAATCGAACCACTTTTTACCAGACTACTCAAGGCAGCATTATGTAGTGTAGTCATGGATTTCTTATTAAAATGTTTTTTTGCCTCTTTGAGTAAGCATATCATCTCTCTCTCATCAGCTAAAGACGATATGAGAGTCTGAAGTAAGTTAAGATCAGGACAAATACCCATTTCATTCATCTCGGAATGCAATTGCAAAGCTTTCGTAAATTCTCCTCTTTTGCAGAGCCCTTCAATGAGTACCGCATAGAGTGAAATTACAGGTACAAAACCCAAACTTTGCATCTTTTTTAATAAGCTTAGAGAGTATTCTACCTTGCCTTCCTTCACAAACCCATGAATCAAAACATAAAAGGTCTTCTCATTCAAGCTTATCTTGAAATCATCCATCTTGTTGATCAAGTATATCGCCTTATCCACCTCACCCCCTTTAGTCAACGAGATGACTGCAATCGTGAAAACATATGAATCTACCCAACCAAGCTCGTCTATCCGCTGAAACACTTCCAAAGCTCTTTCATACTTGCCTGCCATAAAATAACACTGCAACACCATTGTCAACGTATACTTATCAGGCTTCCACCCATTATCCCTCATCTCACTCATCCTCACAGTCATCAACTCTACAGAGCCCGACTTGGCAATAGCTTCCAGTAACTTATTATAGCTATAATCATTTGGAACACAACCCAGCTTCTTAACTTGATCAAACAATTCATTAGCCTCATTAACCATCCCTAGACCTCCCAAACACCTAACATAGAAACCTAGCGCGCCCGGACTCACATAACACCGTGAGTTTACTAAATCAATATACAGTGCCTTCAGTGCGGCATTTTGTCGAGCACCTGATAGGATAGAAGCCATGGCATTGTAAGTATAACAATTGTGGCGATACCCAGTTTGAGTTGATGCCCAATTGAAGAATCTTAGTGCTGTTTCCCAACTCTTGAAGCTTTTAAGGGTAGTTTCAACTACATCAGTGGTGAGCTTGGACCCAAATGCGGCTAGTTCTGTTGTGGAGACCAAGGATGAGGGTTGCTGGTGTGAGAAGATCGATACGAGTTTGTTTACTGTTTCAAGATTCTCAGAAGGAAGAGACGAGTAGTGAGAGCGATTGGTGAGGTGGGTTGGGGAGTAAATGGGGAGCAGAAGATGAGGAATCGGAGGGAAGATTTGAATGAGATGATACAAGGGGTTTAGGTGCTTACAAACGACATGGGCGAAAGTCATACTTGGGTCAAGTGGACGACAAATTTTATGATATACACCACGAATCAAACATATATATGCAATTGCAGTGTTGGCGTGGGGAGAAAGGATGAAACGAAAGTAAGTGGTGGCATTATAATATATAATAACAGAAAATAAAATAGAGTCAAATTGATACTATAAAGTAGTGACGTTAAAAAATCCGACCAATTCGATCAACTCAACTCAATCCAAGACGAAATAATTCAACCTAAAGTAATCCGATGTCTAATCGAGTTGTAAAATTTTCAAACCGTAGGTATATGGTTGATATTGAGTTACTATTGTTTGAACCCAACCCAACCCGATTAGACAATTACACTATCACGTACGCTTTTTATATACACATATTTTCAATCTATTCACATCTCTATATAACTCATTCGTATATATGTTCAGTAACTGTGAATATATATATATATATGTGTGTGTGTAAATTGAGAAAATTAACTAAATGTGATATACGTAATAACTATGAATAAGTTGTATCAAATGGTTGATGATGAAAAAAATATTATGAGAAATAACATATTCAAGATTGAAAGAATATTTTAATGTATTAAAGTACCAACCCGATCGGTTTGAGTTGAGTTGGGTTGGGTTGAGTTAAGATTTTTCAAACCGTAAGCACTGGGTTGAGTTGTTCAAATATCATCAACCCAATCAACTCAACTCACAAGCACCCCTACCAAAAAGAGTGATTAAACAAGAGAATAAGAAAGCTATTGAATCAATTTTACATTAAAATCACACACGATTCACTCTAATTTGGCTTTGAATTGAAGTTGTAGGCCATCATCCGCACACCTTTGTATTGACATTAGTATCAAATCACATATGATTTTGCATGTAATTTAGTCGTTTCATATTATTTTATTTGATTATTGTTTTCATTTGAATCTCTATCAAATAAAATAATGATATGTTAAAATCTATATAAAATGTTACGTTATTGTCAGAATCATTTTATGGTGGCAGGAGGAGACCTACTAGCGGTTTACTGAATTCGTTTCCGAAAGAATATATCTGAAAACATGAAAAACCTCATTATATTACTTTTTAAAAGAGCCATTGCAAAGATAACGGAGCTTCGAACATAAACAACATTTATTGGTTTTTAAGGTTAATTAAATTATATATATATATATATATATATATATATATATATATTAGCATACATTAACAATATGATTATGTTTGAGAGGCTACTAAATTATTAGTATCATCAATCTAGAAGCACATGATACATTGATACGATTCAAGAATATGTCATTTGTATATTTGATCTAAATAACCTTTTAAACATACAAAGACAATGTTTGCAATAATGAATCTCAAGATGTGGTTTCAAAAAAACAAGGTTTAACAAATACAAGACAATTAGAATAATTTTACGACCGATTTGCTTATAATATATCTGGTAAGACCTGTAAAAAAGAAAGAAAAATGTTTCAGTATCAAGAATATAGATTGAAAAACATGCTATTCAATAAAAAAAACAAATGTACAAGACTCGTAAATATAAAAACTAACAATAATATGCAGTGCCACAAGTACAGTTATTATGAATACCGTCATTATATACCAAGGAAACTTTATTCATTCTTTAGTACGTTTATTTACATATTTGTCATTACCGACTTAAAAGGTCACATTTTACATTGAAAAGCAAAAAATATATGAAACCGTATAAAATTATGAAAAAGCATATAAAAAAACATCATTTCTTTTTTATAATTAGTTTGTCATACTGGTTTCTCTCATATACGTAATTATATATATATATATATATATATATATATATACACATCCCTACTTTTATTCATGGTAAAAGCACCAATAACATCTCAAAGCATAGCAAGCAATCAAAATCAATCAGATGGTGAATGGTGAATAGTAGTTATGAACTCAAACAAACAAAGGTTTAGAGAAGTCAATTAACCCTTGAGCTGTTGAGCCTTCCCCACCAGTAGTTCTTTTTAACCTTGTCACCACCACCACTTTCTTCATTGCCAAGCTTGTTTAAAATTACTTTTGTCTCCCTCAATCTTGCCCCATAATCCTTCTTCCACACTTCAAACATCTGTTTCAGCCTTCTAAGCTCATTATCTGGGTTCAAATTTGCCTCCACTTGACCTGACTTGACCTCCACCAAGAACCTTGCGTCGTCTCCGAACACTTGGCTCCGCTGCTCAAACTCTTCGGCTAACCGGCTGATCAAACTCAGCCCGGCTGTCGATTGGCTTTGGCCGTTACTTTGTGTATCCAAGCTCTCATTGTTTGATGATGTTGTGTTTACTGAACCATCAGAAGGATTCTCCATGCTGAGGCTTTGCTTGGCTACAGCTAGGCTCGCTTGAAGGGAGTTCATTTGTTTTTGCCATGTTTCCTCCATGGACTTCATTTTATCCTCGTATTCTGACCAACGGCTCTCGTATTGTTGGAGCCGTTCCAAAAGGATATCCCTTTCCTCTTCTTTCTCTCGTAAACCAACCTCGGCTTTAAGAACTCGTCGTTGTAGATCCGCAAGATACGATGCGTTCACCAGTACGTCTTCTGATCCATTACCCTGTTCATGATCACACGAATTCATATTAACATATATGTCATGCAACAAGAAATTCGCAAATACACTACTTCAACACACACACGCACACACTTGTCTATACATACTACATAGTTGTCTTAAAAAGGGTTTGAGCTACCTCACCGGACACAGCCATCATGTTCAGTGTCAGATCCACATGAAGAATAGGGGGTCAACCGTCCCCGACCAAAACCTAAAAAATTACCCTATTTTTTTTTAACCCAAACTTATTGTTCCTGCTCCTTGCTGAGAAATTTCTTCAGAGTCCTACCCCCATCACCAAAGATCTTGAATTGGCCACTGATCATGATGGAGGTAAAGAGAATCTTTTTTGAACAATCTTTAGTATTTTACACCAAGCATTCAGATTTCGGAAATAAGATATAGATGTGTCTCAAATTGATCATTTATATAACATGGAAGATTTTAAGAGATCAGTCAGAAAACAAGTTCTTTAATGTCGTTCTGTCAAACACTTGATAGAATGATCAGCCCATTTAAACAAAATTGTTAATAGGATTAATGTTATTTTATGACAGTAAATGAAGAAAACAATGGAATTAGAAGTACCTTTTCAGGACCAAATTGAAGCAGCGCAATGTCGCCTGTGCATTTCCGGACTAGCCATCCACGAATAACTGAAAAAGGTTTAATGTTCAGTTCTTAACGGTTCCATTATTAAAAATTATAATAATGTGATCTAAAGAACCCAATAATACAAGTATTTGCATTAAAAATCCATCCCCACCTCTGCATTTGATCAAGTAAATTTAGGGTTAATTCAAAGAGGGAGTAAGTAGGCTAATAGCCATCCATTTCCCCAAGATTTCCTTTCATCTCCATACATTTCCCCAATGAACATAAAAAAACCGAGTCTTGCATCATCAAATTTGAACACATGCGACGTAAATTGGTGAATCATTTACAACTATTAAGTATATATTCAACTTTTGTATAGTTTATGATATTAAAGTAGATGAACAACCATGTTGATGGGAAGACTATAACATGATAAAATACTACCATCTTGTAATAAAGCATGCTTCAGATTCTCCAGATGCAATGTAGAATGGAATGATTATTCCATGGTAGCAGTCGGATTCAAACCAGAATAGATACAGAGATATTACCGGCTTGTAACACAGCTGATGCACCATTAAATTCTCTGAACTTTTTCCTGATTATCATTGCCTTGACCCGCTTTTGTATAAGCACAGCTGCTCTTCTTCTCCGTACTAAGATAGCGAATTCCTTTCTATCTTTTTCACCACGAACAACTGCAAAAATATGTTGCAAAACGTAACCACCAGATAGCACTTGTTCATTAGGGAATCAAATATTTTAGAACAAGTCTACAAGGCATACAGGACTGGAGAGTGAAAATTCCTCGTTTTTTCTCCTTCAGGAGATGCCGGGCTTTGTGACCTCGAAAGCAGCTTTGAACACGTAATATACCATTGAGAGTACGATTTCGTGTATCCTCAAGCCTACCAATCTGGCATATCATGACAGCAAACATATAAGACCGGTCAATCAAAAATACTCATCACCCACAAACACGAAATGTTCAACAAAAAATACTCATCACCAACTAAAAGAACACGATATTCCATTCCCAGAAGTTCATAAGGCTTGTCTTTTGTGAGAATATGTGGAACCCCCAGATCCAAAAGAGCCCTTGAAAAGAAAGGGGAGGTTCCAACATATATATAGGACAAATGCTCCAAAAGTCTAGCCGATGTGGGACTCCAACATGCCCCCTCCAACGGAGGCTAAAGGGGAGGTTCCAACAAATATACAGGACAAATGGTCCAAGTCTAGCCGATGTGGACTCCAACACGCCCCCTCCAATGGAGGCTAGATGGACACAAATTGTCCTTGGGTGTCGAGAGGGGGTTAGCTCAGAGTGTCGAGTCCCTAGAGTGGCAGACCTTGGCTCTGATAGACCGATACCATGTGAGAATATGTGGAACCCCCATATCACTCTCCAAAAGAGCCATTGAGGAGAAGGGGAGGTTCCAACATATATACAGGAGAAATGGTACAAGTCTAGCCAATGTGGGACTCCAACATCTTTGACATAAATAAATAAAGTAGTTCCACCAGAGGTTTTGGAACTTCTTTCTTTCCTTTTCTAGGCTCGATATCACTGGTTAAGTTATTAGAAAAGATCAATGGTACTGGTTTTGGTAACTACAGAATATAATGCAATGTCATGCCTTAGAATGCTTTTAATGTTGGAATGAGAAAAAATTAGTACATTGGTCTCAGTTACTGTTCTGAAATTTGCATGTATAGCTTTCACCACTTCATTACTAATTCTGGCTGGGCCAGGATTCAAACTGATAAAGTGTTCTCTTATTGCTAGGCTTTAACATCCTATATAACCTTCATATGTTTACTACCATCAGGTTGAAAGAAAGCATGAGTAACATTTCTTCTTCAATCTCCATAATAGGGGCAAATCTGATTCTAGGAAATATTTTCTATGAATGGAATTTGTAAAACTGCAGCTAGACAGATCCATTCCAACCTAAATCTTATTTGGTTTATCCTGGTTTTTAAAAAACTTAGGGCCTGTTTGTTGGCAGCTTAATGAGCTTAATGGGACTCACAGTTTATTTGGTCAGCTATACATGGTTGTTTGGTAGTGGCTTAATGATATAGAAAGTGGCTTATTCAGTAAGCTTCTAGGGGAGAGTTTATGCAGAAAGCCAAGTTTTTTCAAGCCTGCCCCTCCCAATTAAAAACACGCTCCTTCCATCTGTGAAGAACCCCTCCCAAACAAAACCTTTCCAATCCATACAGATAGATTAATCCACAAGGACAGCTTTTTCCCAATCCATACCAACCAAACAGCCCCTTAGTGCGCCTGTGCAGCTGTTGATACCTATCAACTTTGGATAAAGGTTTACATGGCAAGAACTAGTGTTACAAGAAGTTCAAGTGCAGAAAAGACAAGGCTCAAAGTAACCCCTTATATGACAAGTAAAAACAAATTAGGTGCATTGGCGTGGCATCATGGGTTCAGCGACTGCAAATGCACTTGCTGACTTCCTCCTTACAGACGCAGAAAAGAGATACTTAAAGAAAACTTTCACTTAGTCAAAGTCACCCCACTCTCTTATTTAGCAAGCCTCTCAAACTCTAAGCAAATAATCAACAAAATTTCTTTGGACCAGCTCTCTCCTCCTCTCTGCTTCTCAGTGTACCGGTGTGTTTGAATTTTGATGTTACAATAGTAAACTAGTAGTACAACTGAATGTGTATCATAATTGCTCCCACTTTCTGATCTCTCTATCACACACATACACACTCTTTTTAGGTATGCTATTTAATCCATATGCAAGTTTTTGATATTTTCTCACGTATCTATTCCTTATTTTCACAGTTATGTTACACCGTTTTCAATGTTAGTTGTCCTACTTTGACTTTGAACGTCAAACTTTAATTTAACGAGATTGTAATTATTTGCTTTTCTACAATGTTTAACATCAATTCCTTATACTCTTATAATACTTGTGTACCTGTTAATGTAGTTACTGATATTTCCCCTCAAAATAAAAATAAACACTCCATATTCTTATCGATTCTAGAATTAGTTGTTAATTTGAAATTTTAAGTTTTTGGATCCCAGATAATAAAGCACGGAAGGAGTAATTTCCATTGAGAATGTGTATCCTTGTTATTAAACACATGCAAATCAAATGATTACAAAGTTTCTGTTATTTTATCTTTCATTCACAAAAAAGGAGAAATCATTGCAAGACACTATTAAATGTTTGTGATCCGATGGTATTTATGTTTTATCGTCTCCAACATGTTTTTGTTGATTATTGCTATATTTGAACTAATAATTCAAGTAAGTTCTAACTTATGACGATTTAAAGAAACACTCATAGCCTCAAACTTGTTGATAGCTTAATGCCATGGACAAGGAAAAGTAAGATAATCAACTTGCAATCCATATGCAACATTAGCTTATTAAACTTTGTCAAAGATAATTTGGGAAATCGGACCAGGTTGTTTCAAATTTCAAGTTTGCATGTTAAAATCAAACCAAACCAAACCATCCCTACCCAGTAAATCCCACTCGAAAGTAGGGTCTGGGAGAGGTGAGATGTAGACATAAAGGTAAGGTACAATGAGAACATTGGAAAAGACAATAAAAGGGAAGCTCACACAGAACAAATAAGGCAGAAAAAATATCCCTAGCCTAGTCAGCCCACTACCCCCCCCCCCCCCAAAAAAAAAAGACCTGACCAACTCTCTTCTACCCAAATAGGCAATGCTTTAATGTTAATTTAGTTCAAATGTTTAGTATTTGATATAATCTGGGATTCAACGATGAAAAAACAATGCAGTAATATCATGGGATGGATCTCAAAGGATGGTTTTGTAATGACCTTTTCAGTTTACTTTGTATTGTATGAGATTCTTACGATGTTTGAATAATATGATTTAAACTTATATTTGCAGCATTTTTGTTATCTTTAGTAGAACAAATTGCAACCCTACTCAATAAAATTCCTGCACTATCAATGACCCAGTTATAAGTAATGGGCATATGCAATAGTGACAATCTAATGACTAAAAAAGAAAGAAGGGGCATTGCTATTTAACCAATAGATAACTGAAGAAATCAAAATATTAGACAAACCTGTCCAGTTCGAAAGAACAACTTTGTATAGCCAACTTGATACATTTCAGGAAGGATACCGAATTGTTGAAGAATGGCAACTGACACACTTAGTGGATCTCGTGAGGCAACATGGTCGAGAAGAAGAAATCCATACCTAACGCAGAATCATTGAGTCAAAGAAGAGTAGAAAAAATGTTACACTTAAATAATAAAAAGAACGCATCACATGTTGTGGAACAAATAAACCCTAGAAAGTTTACCTCCTTGCGAATTTTTGATGGGTCATTCTTGTTGGATAGCCAGATCTTGATATTCGAACAACTTCTAAAACACCACAACATTTTAGCTGCTGCAGTACAAGTCCTTGATTGTAAATTCCAGGAGAATGGGTGTTATTGGGCTTAATGCAACGTATGAAATGTGATCTCGTATTCCCCAAACATTTTATTAACTGGAATAACTGGGCCTGAATATAATGCAACTTATCAGTGAGTGTACGTGAATAATAAAGAATAAAAACATGCTACAACAAGACAAAATGGAATTTGATCAAAATCATAAAGGCATCAGCCATAGATGGTTCCACAATCCTACGATTATTCCAGACTCAAAATATATAGAAACCTGTTTATACTTTATATGAAAGCATATAGAACCTGTTGTAATATTGAAAAGGATGACTACAAAAAATTTGTGTTCAAAGAAGCTGGAAGTGAACATACCTTAAATTTTGACATGGCACTAAGCTTCTGGGAATCCACTCCACCTGATTTATTTAGTGAACCAGCCACAGGCTTCTCAGGCTGAGAACGCATATTCGAAGCAAATATCTGAGGAAGTTTGCATTTGCATGAAGACAGAAGTTGAATGGAATCTAAATGCAATAAATCACGATTTTTTTCCAGGAACCCAGTTGTATCATAAGTAACCTGAGAGGAACAAATGAGAGCATAACTGTTAGACAGCAAAAACATGTATAAAAACTCGCAAGTATTTAGCTTTTGTTCTTTTCACAATAAACCAAATCAAACCATTTTTTTTGGGGGGGGGGGTGTACACAAACAGATGGAATTGATATCCTTTTGCTCTTGGAAATCAGTACCGGGAAAAAAAACAGCATTACTGATTACATTAATCAAGAACCCCATGATGAGGAACTCTCTGTATTAACATGAAAAGTAAGTAGATGTTTACTCTCATTTGCATTTAGGCTGTTCCTTTATCAGATTTATGTAAAAATTGGTCAGTCATGTTCCTTTAGCCCCCTTTCTCTTCTAAATTGTCTTTGGACATCTTGTCACCTGCTATCCCCGTGTGAGTACTCTATTTTCTTCTCTCTGTTATTTCTAGAAAAGGATCAATGACATGCAGAAAGGAGCACAGGTAGATTAACAAGTTTCTTTCATGAAGATGTATATTCATTGAACTCTCCTTTCTTGTTCCACTTCTATTTCTTGGCAAGAGCATCTTGTCATCTACTATCCTCAATTCCTCATGTATGTCATAATTTTATTTGGCAAGTATTCATGGGAGAAAAAGGTAATAACAAGTACAAAATGTGGAAACAGATGGATCAAGAAGAATGATATCTAAAGAAGTGCATACTTCCCCAGCATAATGGCGAACTGTGAACGCTTTGCCTCGTTCTCCTTTAAAACAAGGATTAGACTTCAAGTGCTGCTTTAGCTTGTTGGCAAATGACAAGTCTGTTCCATTCGGGAATGTGGATTCTTCATCTAAGAGACTTAGTAATCCCAATGGTTTCTGTAAAAAGACAAAACAGATGCTTCAATCAAGCGGTCAAGGTCCTTGATATGTGGACACGGGAAATAGAAGGCATAAGATTTTAGCAAAACAGAAGTAAAGATTTTAGCAAAACAAAGAATTTTATGTGAAAAAACCTTAAAGCTATAACCAGGAGTCCATGTTGGCACCTAAAAGAAATATATATTCTTAAATTTCGTAGAAATAAACAAAGTATCATGTGGCTAATGCTACATTGCTATCAAGTATCAACTCCATCCATCTTGTTTATGTGGTTTATCCCAGGCTAGGGTAAAAAACATTGATATGGTAGTGTTTGCAGGCCAAAATAATAATTTATCCTTACTGAAATTGAACCTCACATAAATTTGTTAGGGCATAATCCACATAATGATGGACTACATTAGGCCATGAATTTCCTGTGTTACATAAGCAAGAGTTGGGATGCAGTCCCCAACTGCTGCACAACATCAGTGACCTGCCACCAAGGAATAAGTGTGGATCTTCATACTCTCCTAGACGAGTACAGGGTAAAGAAGTTAGTTTAGTACACTAGGATTTGTGTTTGGCTGGAATGTAGAGTTTTTACTTCAGGGAGTCAGTTGATACCCTAAATAAGATAAGTGAATATTAGGAGCTTTCAAGACACTACGTGGATAGGTGAAAATGCTAAGCAAACTAATATACAGGTTTTAAGTTATTGCCAGGAAAAAGTAAGTTGATTTCAAGTAGGATTTTAACAAATAAGAGCTTAAGAAATTGAATGGTTACGGTTGTATGAAAGTGGGTTAGGATCGTTACGAGGTTGTTATGAGTGGCATTAATGCATATGCCCCTCATCCTCAACCATGCTTCAAACTTTGTATGGGAAAGGATTTTAATGGTCATGTTGGTAACATAATGTAGAAGGGATAGGTTTTGGACATGGGAATAGGAGTTCCGGAGAAGATATCCATTCTGGATTGGCCTACGGTTTGATGGTCATAAGAATTTTCTGGAAAAGAGTCATGTCTAGTACCCTTTAATGTAACCAAAACTCTAGCCCAGTAGACATTCGACTTACTAAGGGAGGATTATACTCATTGATAGATTGTGAAGTCATACGAGCGGAGTGCGTAGTCACACCACAGAGGCCAGTGGCATCACACATCCACCTATGAAGTACTGGAATGTATCTACACAATTGATACCAAATAGCAGAGCATGGAAGGATGCTATTCATGTTTCAGAGAGCCTAGAGACTTCCTCACTTTCTCCTCATGGGCTTCATTTTCAGCCTACCCAACTAGCATGGGATAGAAGGCTTAATTCTTATGTTGCTATATTGTTATCAATTGGTCTCGAGACTTTATCACACATCCAAGCAGGATTTCAAATCTTACATTTTATGACTATGAAAGCAGAAATAACTTTTTCTTTGCTAAAGAAAGCAGGAGGAGCAGCAATAACTTGTCATTACATGAGATGGATAATGTCCAGAAGATAAATCAACAAATATGTTAAGATACTTGAGAAACAAATTTCCATGTGAAAAGGTAAAATAGATTACAGGAAGTCTAAAAACCTTTTCAAAAAGACTGAGACAATCTTGGTTGTCCTCAAAATCCACCTTTGCCCAGTCGATGCCATCTTGGATATATTCCTAAGAAGTGGACACCAGCATTTAGTAGATATTGAAATACTGCTAGAAAAAATTTCAAGCAGGCTTCAGTAGGTATTATCTTGAAACACGTCAAATGGAAAAACACTAAAAAAGACTAAGTAGCAAAGTCAAAAAGAATTTAAACTATGAAACAGACGGATATCGGATGTACTTTAGGCCTTGCATTATGCAGCAAGTACACAAACATGCGAGCTTGTTAAAAGTAAATCAAAATGTATTTTCACCTATAGGGTGCATTTGATACACAAGACAAGACGGAGCAGAACAAGAACTTGTTGTCTCAATTTTGGCATGACACTAGACTGGAAAATACATGACCGGGTGGGACAGAAGTTCATTTTTTTCGTCCCGCCAAAATAGGTGGAACAAAAATAAGGGACATGGGACAAGATTGGTAAATTACTAAACTACCCATGTTATACAGTTTCACCTGCCTACCTCACTCTTGCCCATCCCATTCAGTCCTGTTCAGTCTTGTCAACGTACCAACCACACCCATATTGCGCCATGGACTGAACAAGGCAAGGCAACTCAGTGGTTTTTTATTTTTGGTATTCGTGCTATCAATTTCAGTAAGTGTTTAATCCATCTGATTACTCAATTAATTTTCTTTGGTTATCATTTTAGTTCATTTTGGACAATTACATATTGAATATAAATTTGAGTTGGTTAGGAACAGGATAATGTTGATCACATATTTGTCAAATATACTAATCCAGAAATGTGAATGCATCCTCCTTTTTTTAGGGAAATGTGAATGCATCCTCAATACATCCTATTTTCAAGTCGGTTTGTTCCATTTGACTTCCAACTCCTGCGCCCATTTTCCCTAAAATTTTCATATTCGCCGTTAAATCAAATAAAAATCGTATAAAATATATAACTGCAAACAGAAATAAGTGAAAGAAACAAATGAGGATAAACTGACAGGGGCCTATTCTGTGCATAATTTCTCAGCTGGTTTACAGAGTAGAAACATAGAGACAACCTCAATACAACTGAATTCCCCTATTGATTCTTCTTGAAGAGGATTGAAATTTACTATATCAATCAAAACCAAACAAACTTAAAAAGACAATAACAGATAACATTTGTGCCTCAAGCCCCATAATGTGGTCCAATTTTTAATAAAAATATAATTTGAAAATCTAAACAGATAAATAATCATCACGATGGGTTCCAAATTTGCCTCACCTTACCTCATCCGCTCCAGAAGCTACTTATCCGAAGATGGTTGCCGTTTACATAAAGAATAACTGAAACCTAGAATAATTTTCATGTAAACATAATATGTAATTGTGACAGCAGATGGAATAGTTACCTCCTGTTCTAACTTGAATAAATGCCGATTAAAGTGTTGCTGCAATCTCTCATTTGCATAATTAATGCAGAACTGCTCTATACTGTTTACCTATATATGTCAAAGAAGAAAGGTCAATCATTTGACCACAGAAAATACCATAAGAAGAAATGACAACAAACCGAGTGACTGTAGGACAAACATCAAATGATTCAAATCCATAGATATCAAGAATACTGATAGATCTTCCAGTCCTACGTTTCCCCGCAGAAAGTGACTTGTTGATTTGTTCCACCAACCAATCAAACAAACCAGAATATATTGATTTTGCCAATGCATCCCTTGAGTCAATCGCCTGAAAGATAAGGGTTTTCAGTATCATAATATTGATTGGTCTTATCCACACCATATGATGCTTGTATCTACTAATTCTGTTACCTGGGCTAGGGTCAGCTTTTGAATAATTTTCTCTCTACCAACAGTCATTTTCCGAGTGGATAAAGCAAGCTGTAGTTGCTCAGCCCCACACCCAAGCAATTTAGCAACAGTTAGAAGAGCTGTCATAGACATCATGTTATCATTTGTACATGGAAACCTCAAGAAGATCAAGCAAATATGTATTTATCAAATCAAAATATATGGGATCAACATGCAGCAAGTCACTAACAATATACTGTTGGTGGTCAGAAGCCTAGCTCATTATCTGCATGTGTCAATAACTTTGTAACAAAGCAATATTAGTGGAGTCAGTTGACTGATATTTGGATAACAAGGAGTCATATAAAATGCTCATATGTCATATTTCAAGTGTGGATAATTCCATAAAGCAATCAAGCAAACAAAGGTTAGCTCATAAAAAAAGATGAGTACCATATTGCAATCCTGTAAAATTATTGTGGAAGACATTATTTCTGTTCTGTTAGCCATCCAATACAAACATGGATCAAGGTCTGACAAAGACATGATATATACTCGCAGCATTTTATTTTGACATGGCACACCTATTATGAATGCAAAGTGAAATCATAGAAGGAATGTAGCAGTAACTTTGTCATGCAATTAATCTGGTTAAAAGGGAAGTAATATCTAGTTCTCCAGACAATTAAAACTTCTATATGCTTATTCAATCATGATTATCAAGTACAACCTGAACCAAGCCAAATGGCATCAAAGTGATCTGCAACAAGTGCAGAAAAATATCTATTTGAGAGTGCTTAGAGGTCAATGTACATAAACTTTTATGACTTCTAAAACTTCTATGTCTAGAACTCGATGAGACCAAGAGAGCAATTTTTCTGGCATGACATCCCAAAAATTGAGAACGGTTATTTTGCAGTGAAAGCAAATGAAAGAGACTGTCATGCAATGAACACCTCATAAAGGATGACAATCTCTAGGCTTGTTCATAAATATTTCACAAAAATAAGAATAAATTACAACTAACTGAATTCCTGCAGAAAGCTATTTAGTTTGCAAGTCCACCAAACCCCATTAATTCCATTCTACAAACAAAGTGAAGAGTATCCCCACATCTGTAACTAAGTCTGCCCCATGAAAGAACCATACGAGTAATATCTCTTCGAACTCAAGTACCTCTAATATGGTTATATTTATAATAAGCGTATCAAACTTCAAAATGACGGCCTACTCTGATTTATGCAAATTAGCCCACATAAGAGTTAAACTGAACGTGTTCACAAGCATGTTTGAACCTAAAAGAATAGGCATGGCTCGACTTTTTTCTGTGTGAGAACCAAATAGAAAAAAAGAGCACTGCTTGGTAAGGGACTAAAATGACCAAGCTGACAAGCACATAAAACTGACTATTAATCAAAGAAACAGCACCCAGTTAAAACGGATTTCATTAACCAGTCAAAAACTATTCCATGATAGAAGCGATTACTAAGCTGGACTTTGTGAAGGTTATTTTACCTTCATCAATCACAGGTTCCACATGGTTTTCATTATCAACAATTGCAAAAGTTACATTTCCCAACCACAACACTGCTGCAAGCATTGCACAAAGATTTTCTTGGTCCTCTTTGCTAACATGAACAACATCCAGAGCTTCCTGAAAGAAGGAAACACTAATGTGAAAACAAAAGCAACTAATCTCTTTAGATAACGGAAGTGTAAGATTGTCGATTCAGATTTCTGGGAATGACAAACTGATCACTAATTTTAGGCCATATAAAGACGAGAGATACAGTACCATTACAATACCAAATTGTTCAGCATCATTAACCCCAGGGATCGTATAGCAATTGCTTTGCTGCAAATACTTGTAGTCATGCACACTCTTCAAGTTTAATTTCTCTGCCACAGAGTACACATACATGACAAAATTAACCAAAAAAGAGAATGGCAAGGACCTGAAGGCTTAAACAATCAGAACTGTGACACTTCAAATTCAGTAGTAAACCAACAGATTAAAAGCAACAATCAGGTCTACTTCAAATTGGTCTGTTGGAGCATCTATTCCACGCCTACTTTTCCAGTTTAAGACAATGCCTCAAATGAAGTATATTCAAACATAAAAGTCAGCATGAGAAGATGTGCGTGTATGCCCTGTTGGATGCATCAATTTCTGTGTGCTAACTCATATTACTAATACCACAAATGACAAAGCATGAAACAGACAATGATCTAATAGTGATCTTTGCTCAAGTAAAAGTCATAACTCAGGCTGTGATGAAAGATGATGCTACAGGTACATAATAAATAACAGATCATGAAACAGACATGTCCTGGGTAAAGACAAATAATGATCTAATAGTAACTCTTTTTGGAGTAAAAGCCATAACTGAAAAGGTTGTGATTGAAGATGCTTCAGTATTGTGAATAACTTGTTCAAGGATGCATCCATGAACAATGGATTAACCATTTGAAACAAGATGAAAGAGATTTTAGTATATTCAGTTCATTCCACTACAAGCACAACTTGCTTATCAATAACACAAAAATCAGCCAAAACCCACAGAACCTGCTGGAAATAAAGTATAATATTATTATTGTTACTAATAGCATTTTAACAAATCCCACGACCATATGCTTCAATTTTCATTGAACACCCAGCCATTGGTTAGACAAAAGGATATTCAACATATAAGAAGTTGCGACATGAGCAGATTTATCCATTAAGCATGCAAAGGATCATCGAATTATTGTCGGTATTATACACAAAAAGTCATTGAAGAACATAAACATTGTGATTATCAAACAATAAAGAGAGAGCACCCATGATAGATGATACAGAATATTCTGTGAACTAGAATGACCTATGAGATCTCATATAATCTATCAAATAAGAGTGGCTAAAATGGCAAATAGGACAACCAACATGGCAAAAGAGGGTAAGGCTATGAAATGCTACCTCTAAGAGAAGGTGGAGCTCCTGCACAAAGCTGATAAAACGAATGATATGACCTTTCCCCTTCCGTGCACTGAACAACTCTTGACTGATCATAAATAAACAGGTAAGTGGCTTGTTATATGAAGAATGATGGATGAAAGCGTAGAAGATCAGATTTGTACCTTTTCAAGAAGAACTGCAACAATTAGAAATCACAAAACATCACAGAAAACAATCAGTACTCACCCTCAGATAAATTGCAAAGAAACTTACAAGCTTCATTTAATGGCCTTAGAGAGATGGCATCTTACATGTTTGGATACTGGCACCCGATATTTTCCCAGTTTCACTGAAGTGGATTTCAATTAATTTCCCCTGAAATATAGATCAATATTTATCACGGGATACTAGGTGTAAATATTAGGAAGACTAGAGCTTCATGTTCTTATACAGAATGTCTTTTTCTGCATTTGTAATCCTAAAAAATATATAGAAACAGGAACTTACAAAACGACTTGAGTTGTCATTTCTTGATGTTTTCGCATTACCAAAGCCCTCCAAAATTGGATTGGTTTTCAGTATCTCATATTCTATTCCACTGCCGCCTCTAACTGCAGCTAAATATTGCATTGCTATCTTCGCTGTTTCAGTTTTTCCTGCTCCACTTTCACCACTAGGCAGAAATAAAGGGTACAAATTAGATGCATAGCATGAATGCTCTATACAGCAGTAAATACTTTCTTTCATATAAACAATATCTATTAAACTTGTTTCATCCAAAAAATCATAACAAGGTAGAATTATAATCTCAACAATCAACAAAGTTCGGAACTTCTTAATAAACAATGTAATAAAGTTAAGCAATTCGTTTTATGTGAATCAGAGGAAAATAAAGTAGCTTTCGCCTACTCCACACCAAATAATGCATAACATAGGCCCTATGATTGCTAGGTGTTTCGTCTCCACTTGTTTAGATGTTTTTTTCAGCTGTAGGGTACCTCCTGCAACCCTTTATGCAGTACTAAACATGACTTCTTATGTTGATGACGAGTAGAATAGGCTGGCATGAGTAATTAAGGTACAACGCCATCAAAAGGACAAGTAATGATGGTGTCCCATCCCTGCCTACTGATTGACAAAGATGATTCAGGTGAATTGCCTAGTTGCTTACCACATCATACATAAAAAAAATTAAAGAAAATATTGTGCCTCTAAATCCAAAAATGACCTGAAGAACAACAATTTCAACCACACAACTTGATCTCCCTAGTAAACTTCGTGTGAACCTTTGCTTACATTCAAATAAAATTCAATACATGCTTAACTAACCTCTAATTTAGATTAGATATCAAAACAAATCTACATTTTGTAACCATTCATGCTAGTAAAGCAGTAATATAAATCATGGTAAAAAGTAATTGAGTACCAACGTACATACAGGACTACTACCAATTCAAACTAGACATCTATGTAAGAATGAAGAATACTCTCACAATGTATTTTACTGTTCCAGGACAAATTATATCCTCAGTTTGTTCCAAGATTAAGTGGCATGATATGTATGACGAGTCCATAATGGGTAACCACTCAACAAGGGTTGATGTTCTATAGTTCTAGTTCTTTTTTGCTTAGGACAGTTCCTACCACATATTCTAATTATTTCTCTTAACATCAATCAAATTCCGGGAAAACACATTATGAAGTGATGCAGAAATTGTAAGAAGGTACATGTCTATCAACAACGTGAATATAAGAGTGAAAAGAACAGAAAAACTGAATATATGTGTTCAATTAGGATAAATTATCTAACCTTATCACAATAGATTGGTTAACTTCATCTGCAAAACAGAAAAGGGGTTATTAAAGAGAAATACATAAATGATAAAACACCCACATTGAATCCAATAATAGACTTTACAATGATATTCAAACAACCTCTAATCATCTCTCGCATAGCTGTATCAGCAATGGCATATACATGAGGGCTATCAATGGATTTCCTCTTATAGGCTTCGACATAATCATCCCCATACAATGGAATATTCTTAAAGGGATTGATGGCAACTAAAACAGGTCCTGCTTTTGACTAGAAGACAGAAAAATATGTCACCAGAACAATAATACAAGCTTCATTCCAAGCATAACATTCAAACCATTAAAGAGTTACAAGTTCTTACATAGATCATGTCTCGATCATATCTATATTGAAGATTGTATAAGACCGATGGTTCGCTCAAATAACTTAGTTGCATGAGATCATCTACCCCATCAAGGATTTCTGGATTTGCAGGTAACAGACTATCAGATTGCACCTTTAATACCTAGATCGAGAACAAAACATCAAAACTCATTGCTTGAACTTCCATATAAAGGCAATTACTTAAGATCTTTAAGATCTAGCTTACTTTTCCTTCAGAATATGATATGAGTGACTCAGTCCCTGAAACAGATAAAATCTTCGCCAATTCCCAGTTCCCATCAGGGGCTTGAAACCAAGCATTTTGCGTCTGAATTATTAGTACAACCACAGATATAAAGAGCAACAGATACACGAATAATTTCGTAAAAGTCAAAATATCAACAATATGACACACTAGAATTGCCTGTACATGTTTACATAGTACAACTGTAGTTATGTATTTGTCTGCCCTTCTAATGACAGGAACACTTGGTAGCGCCAAAAAGATACGATAAAAACAAGTTGATTCAACGCCTAACCCCAGTTGCAACAGTATCAGCAAGCTATCCGTGACATACATACAGCTTCCATATTACTGAAGCTTGTTATCCACATGACCAAGTTTTATAAGACATAGACATTCCTAAAGATATCCTTTGTCCTTGACCTGAAAATGCCTATGGTTCCTACATAGCTTCAGTAACAAACTCATCCACTAGACGACTCTAATATATAGATATAGACTGTGGTCCACACAAATAGCTATTAGGATGTCAGCTATCGGCACATTTGCTATATGTCTCACCTGTGCAAGAGCCAAGCTTGCATCAAAGATGTCCATGTTTGGAACAATGCCGCTCACATTTTCTAATAGTTATGCAGCTAACACAATGGAAGAAACCCAAAATTTTCCAGAAAATCCATTTCACTACAGACAAAACTTGTGACATCCAACTAAACCAAAAACAAAAAGCCAAAGAAAATTAAGAAGTGTCCTCTCAATAGTCCAAAACAATGGTTGTACTGTTGTAGGGTAGACTGGCGATCCTTCTTAACCAGAGGAACTCTGATTAAGAATCATAGTGTGCTGATTGGCTTCAAGACTTCTACACCTTGAATTGGAAGAAATAAATAGTCTGGCAGAGATAGACCCTTGGACTGGAAGAAATAAGACTCTTGGTATATGTTTTTTAGTAATAGAATACATCTATATTCAAGAACCCTTTTCAATTTAAACAAGCAAAATTACCTCGCCATTCATTCATCACTCATTGGCTCAGAGAATGCCAATCAACCAAGTGTTCCCCTCCTCAAATGTATAAATCATTTTTTCTTACATGTGACTTGCAATTTTATGAAGAAACATGTTTGTTTGACAAGAGAGCCTTATGGCAACAAATATTGAGACACTACCACATGCACAAAACAAATAACGCGAAATGATACTTTGCAGTATGGATATCATGAAATAGCACAGCTAACTTAGGATAAGTGACTTGTTGTATATCCTGGTTAAATGTGCACAAGAGGACACGTAAACCCGTAAAGAGCTGCGAACCAGGTTACCTTCTTCGCATTGTACACAGAGACATCATCCCAGCCCCGTGAAGGTAAAATTAATTTTTGATGAGAAGTTGATGGATTCACATCTTTATCATCCATGGAAGGTCTTTCATTCATCATTAACGTAGAGCCATGACCATATCGTGAACCATCGACCTGATGAATGTTGTCATTACGGGATGCACCATCATTATCAGAGATCATACTGCCATTACGGTTTCTAGACTTTCCATCTGAATCCATAAACCTATAATCCGCAGGCCGTGATTTGATGGAACTAAAAGGAGTTGTTTTATCTGACATTATCCGTACAAGAGGTTAATTAATTGAATTCATGTTAAATAGAGCAGTTTAACTCTTAAATAATCCAAACGATCACGATGCAGTTAACGTCTTTTCTATCCAAAAGTTGATGATTTCTAACCCAAGGTCGCGCTAATTGATGTATCCGTCAAACTTAGGGGAGGGGCCGATAAATAATCTTGTTCTTCCCTCTTGATCGATCTCTCGACAATTCCAGCGTCAAACCTAGATCATGCATGGAAATTTACACGAATGACGAATCTTCTTTCAAAGAAAATCATTCCCTCCGGCCACAGTGAATAGCTTATGTATGATAAAAAATAAAAAGACCAGATTTAAAAAATGAGTTTTACCCAATTTAGGCTTCGATCACCTTGCGCAATATTGTTTAAACAAGAAACGTATCTTGGGGAACAACCGTTGTTGAATAGAATCCAACAAAAAAAGATTTCCTCATTCAACTCCGAAAATTCTCCACAGACTTTCTTGAAAGCCCCGATCGATTAATTGTGTCTAGCAAAGACGATCGCAATTGAACAGAATGATTAGGAAGAAAGCTGGGACGAATTTCCGAAAGAAGAATGGGAGAAAAGCGAGGATCTTAAACCCTAGAGATGATTCCGGGAGAGAAAGAGAGGAAAAGGGTAATGATGAAGGAAAATGGCGAGAGACGATGAATGCAGAATGTTCCATCCTTAACCTGTGTTGTGTCCCAACGCGGTTGACAAACCGATTCGCACGTCGACCTGCCACCCCTCTTATTACTCTCCGCCATTTCGCTTGTCTTCCCACCCTAATTTCACTGTCCAAAAAAACCACCTTTCAAATCAATTCTTTTTTTAAAGCCTAAACTACCCTTTTAGTCCCTTTGCTTTGTTACAATTTGCTATTTTTACCCTTATATGTTTTTGAATTTACAATTTTAGTCCTTGTGGTTTGTAATTTCTAGTCTATTTACTTTTATTTAGTTTTCTGTTAATAATTAAAACTAATTCATCATAAACATTCCATGTGTTTTTTAGTCAAAACGCACCCTGTCGCACCCTCGTAACATTTTTTTCAATTGAATAATAAAACTCATCCCAACCTCGTACATCATTGGCATCGTCTATGACGCCCCTTACCCTTTTCGCTAAAGACGACCAAAGCACCGAAGCACTATTAGCACCAACCGTATGTTGCATCTTAGGAGTTGTTTGTTTACCTCTTAATAGTTTCATTAAGATGCAGCATCTGAATCGTTAAGAGGTGAATCTTGTTTGGGGAAAAAAGTTTGTCTCTTAGTGGTTCTAAAATTCTCGGAATGATTTTGAATCATGGGTCTCCCATAACCATTTAGTGCTATAATTTCATTGTAAACAATTACCAAACAATTATATTTCATTTTGCAATATATCATGAGAGCCTCTTAATCACCTTGACCACTTAATCATTATGCATCAAACTATTCCGCAATTACCAAACAACCCCTTAATCTCTTCTTCCTCGACCTACTACCTACATCTTCTTTCCCCTTTTTCTCGTCGATTACTAGACAACCTTACCATCTAACCACAATCTTTTTTTTCCCTTCTCATAATCATCATTTTTGATGCTGTTGTCTTTAAAGAACACATACTGCAGACTCGTTTTTCATCCTATCACGTGTTCTGTTCTAAAGACCCGTTTTCATAATTAGTTACTACTAATTTGGATTTGAAAATATCATACGTGTTGATATATGATCAAAGTTATATTTTATTTAATAAATATAAAACATGTGTTGAGAAAAGGACGATGCCATTGGTGAAGTGAAGTTATCAGGGAAGAAAATGTATGTGCCTGTGTTTATGCAATCATAAAATACTGATTTGGATAACTGAACCTATAACCGTAATCTTGTTTTCCATGGGTTCAGAGTTCGAGTTTGTGTTTGATTAGGGAACCAGGAAAAAGGGGGGGGGGGTGCACCGAAGGAGATGACTGAAGAAGGGAACGTGAGAGAAGATGACTGAAGATGGAATTTGACGAGGTGTTAATGGGGACTAAATTCGAACGTTTTTACATAATGGTTATTTTTGTAATTTTTAAAACTGCAAAGACGAAAGAATGCTATTTTCAACAAACCATAGGGACCAAATTTTTATCAAATCCGTTTAATTTATACAAATGACGTGGAATTATCAAGCATTTAATTTGAAAATGTTTTATAAAATTCAAATTTTAATTTTTTCAACTTCAAATAAGCGCTTACCAAGTTACATTACCTTATCGGATGAACATGGAAAGGACCATAAATCTTACCTGGTAAGAGCGAGACGATGACCTAGAGTCTTACCCGGTAAGTGAGGGCAACGACTCTTACCACGGTCAGCTCTTACCGGGTAATTCGTTGCATAAAAAACCGTTTTTTGTTGACTAAAATATTACCCGGTAAATAAATGATAATGTTGAATTTACCGTTAGATGCTTACTGGTAAATGTTTGATAAACGGCTCTTAGTTTATTTTCAACACTTCCAGATGCCTTTATAAGCATCCATAATGACATGTAGCTTTCAGTTTTATCATCTTTTGATGATCGTTATTTTTCATCACTAATATTTTTCAGGTACTAATTTATATGTTTTTGTGTGGATGCTGACAAATTAGGAATGGTAAAAAAAAATCGATGGTGATGGGGATGGGGACGGGGGCGGGACCGATGATCACCTGCCCGGCCAACCCAATATGTGTATATATATTAACTTTAATTTATATGCATATATATCATTAAACAAATTACTAACATTAAAATTTAGAAATCTTTTATCCACTTTACCTCAACATCTCAAATAAGGTTCACGAAAAAGTCTAGTTTATTTTTCTAATCGTGAAATCATGATGTTAGTTATATGATGTTTGAATTTCTGTTTACTTTTATATTGTAATCTAAGACGTTGTTTGTAATTAGTTTGATTATGTTTGAGACATTTAAACTTCTATATTTAAAAACATTGTAATTTACTTTAGTTGTGAAAATTAACATATTGTAATTTTTTCAGATCGGTTCAGGTTTCGAGTTCAGGTATAACAAACGGTGAACGGAGAAACCAACAGGAAAAAGAAAATTTTACCCTTAACGGATTCCCCAACAAGGATCGGGGAAACCGCGGGAACCTGACAAGGGTCCCCGATAAGATCCCAGATGGGAATCAAAGCGGTTACATGGACGGTTTTAGTTACCGGTTTCAGGGACAGTAATACCAATACCAGCCTGAACCCAACCCATTGCCATTCATATGACGAATTTACGTACGGGATCTTATGACTTATGTGACAACTTAATCAGTTTCGATGATTATTTTTTAAAATCAAAAAGTCGATAAAATTTTGAAATATTCTAATCGCAATTATCTAAGATATCCTAAACATAATTTTTGCTTCAAGTATCGATTCTTGTGACTTTAGTTTAAAGAGGAATGCATCATTCTTAATTAGCGTTTAGTTTAAGACGGTGAAAGAAAATGAAAAATAAGAGATAATAAAAATGGTAATGAATTTTCATTTTTTTTTAATTTTAGATGGGGATGAAAATTTGGATTTATATGGGGATGCAGTTATCTATACTATATTATAAAGCATTTGGTTAAAACTCTTAAAAACTCTTAAACTCTTAAACTCTTAAATCCGCTCATCCCTATCCGATTTCATCCCATAACTGAATTCGTGTAACTAACTGCAGATAAACACAATCCAATACAGGATAAACATCTCATTTTAAA